>NW_016814631.1:3155691-3176985 GCF_001698545.2 Rhinopithecus bieti | reverse complement strand
AAAAAGTCTAACAATATCCTGTAATCCTTTATGAGCTTCAGGCCTGAAGGATATTGCCTTTGATAAGGAAAAGTGGTGGGGTTTTAGCCTTATTTGAACTGGGTGGGCATTTTTTACCCTTCCAAATTGTCCTTCCAATGCCCAGACTTCAGGGTTGATTCCCTCCTCCAGTAGGGTACAATGAATGGGTAACTTGTCCCCCATATTCATGTAGATAATAGCTCCAGCTTTGGCTACTATTTCCCTCCCTAATAACGGTGTGGGACTTTCAGGGATAACAAGAAAGGCATGTGAAAAGTGCAAAGTCTCCCAGTTACAACTGAGGAGCTGGGAGAAATACTTGGTTACAGGCTGTCCCAGGATTCCTCAGGAAACGGACCATGAGGACAGCTGTCTGGGGCAGGAGATTAACACTGAGAAGGCCGCATCATTGTCCAAGAGGAAGTCAATTTCCTGGCCCTCAATGGTTAAACTTACCCAGGGCTCAGTGAGGGTGATGACATGAGCTGGTGCTTGCACCAGGCACCCTCAGTCCTGTTGTTGGATCATCCGGTTGGGGGCTTCTGGCCCAGAGAACCCTTGTCCTCTGGGTCAGTGTGCCTTCCAGTGATTGCTTTGACATAGTGGACATGGGTGAGGGGCGGCTTGTTTCTCATCGGAGAATCTTTTTTAAAGGGTCCCTGCAAACCACACTGATAACAAGCTCTACCAGGTGATTGGCCTGCTCCATTTTCTGTCCTATCTGAACCACCAAGGTTTGTTTGTCTGAGGGCCATGACTAAGGCTGCAGCCTTTCTCTGATCTCACTTTTCCTTTTGGGCCTGTTCCTCTAGGTCCCTGTTATAGAACACCAAGGTTGCCAGGTTTAATAATGCCTCCAAATTTTGTTCAGGGCCCAGGGCTAGCTTTGGTAGCTTTCTCCAGATATCTGTGACTGATTGGATGATAAACTTATTTTTTAGGATCAATTGACCCTTGAGGGAGTTGGGTGACAGGGGAGTATATTTTCTTAAGGCCTCCCATAGCCGCTTGAGGAAGGCAATAGGATTTTCTTCCTTTTTCTGAGTTATGGNTTGTTGGATCATCCGGTTGGGGGCTTCTGGCCCAGAGAACCCTTGTCCTCTGGGTCAGTGTGCCTTCCAGTGATTGCTTTGACATAGTGGACATGGGTGAGGGGGCGGCTTGTTTCTCATCGGAGAATCTTTTTTAAAGGGTCCCTGCAAACCACACTGATAACAAGCTCTACCAGGTGATTGGCCTGCTCCATTTTCTGTCCTATCTGAACCACCAAGGTTTGTTTGTCTGAGGGCCATGACTAAGGCTGCAGCCTTTCTCTGATCTCACTTTTCCTTTTGGGCCTGTTCCTCTAGGTCCCTGTTATAGAACACCAAGGTTGCCAGGTTTAATAATGCCTCCAAATTTTGTTCAGGGCCCAGGGCTAGCTTTGGTAGCTTTCTCCAGATATCTGTGACTGATTGGATGATAAACTTATTTTTTAGGATCAATTGACCCTTGAGGGAGTTGGGTGACAGGGGAGTATATTTTCTTAAGGCCTCCCATAGCCGCTTGAGGAAGGCAATAGGATTTTCTTCCTTTTTCTGAGTTATGGTGGACATCATTGAATAATTCATGGGCTTTTTCCTAATTCTCCTTAATCCTTCTAGAACACAGGTCAACAGATGTTCATGACTCCAGTCCCCATGATCTGAGTCTAGGTCCCAGTGGGGATCCATACTGGGGATGGCTTGCTGACTGGTAGGGAATTTGTCCCTTTCTTTGGCTGTCATTCTATCATTTACTTGACTAAGATACCAAACTCTCGGGCTGCAGCTAAAGCTGCATTCTTTTCATTAAAGACCAGGGTTTGACCTAACAGTAGCATGATATCTCTCCAAGTGAAGTCAAAGGTCTAGACCCTGTAGGACATCTATATACCTATCAGGATCATTTGAAAACTTCCCAGGTCTACCTTGATCTGCTTTAAATCAGAGAGGGAGAAGGGGACATGTACCTGGGTTGGGCCAAATTTCCCTTCCCCTACAGCTTGAAGGGGACATAACCGATAGCCCGGGGTGGGGTGGGGGTGGTTGTGGTCCCTTGGAGATTTCTTTGCTTGTTTCCTTCTGGGTGGGGGAGATTAGAGGAGGCTCACCATTAATAGGAAGGGGAGCTGTAGGGAGGCTAGGATGTGGGGGTAAGCTGAGAGGGCCTCCTGTGGGATGTAGATTGCAAGCTTTGCATAGTTGTGGATTACCCTTCAATGAAAAGAAAGCTTGGACATAAGGTATTTCACTCCATTTGCCTTCCCTTTTATAGAAAAGGTCAAGCTGCAGGATAGTATTGTAATTTACACTTCCCTCAGGTGGCCATTTTTCCCCATCAGAGAGAGAATATTGGGGCCAGGCCGTAGTGCAATAAATAAATAAATAAATAAAATAAGCCATGTCTTTTTCAGGGTTTGTGGGCCAAATTGATCCCAATGGCTTAGGATGCATTTCAAGGGTGAGCTTGTTGATGCCTGAGTGTTTTCCATCTAAAACAGAAAGAAAAAACTGCCCATGGTTTTGGTCTGTTTCTTCCCCTGCCCAAGAACCCACAACAGTCCCTGGACCCTGCTGTTTGGAATAGTTGCGCTCACTGAAGCAGCAGCGGAAACATTGTTTTCCTCCTAGACCACAAAGAGGACTGAGGAAGGTCAGATTTAGTGGCCCTTACTGATGCATTCTTGAAAACCTGTACCCTTGCCTTTCCTCTTAGACCACAAAGAGAACCGAGAAATGTTGGATTTAGTGGCCCTTACCAACGCATTCTCAAAAACCTGCTAGTTAGAGTCCTAAGCATTTTCTCCTGTTGGTATTGGGACCATACCCTTGTCCTATAAAGACGATATGCCTCAAAATGGAGTGAAAGGCCATACCTTGAGGGAGGGAAGGGATCTCCAGGGTTGGAAGAGTGACGCCTTTTGTTCTCACTTCTCATCATATGAAGAGGAAGGATATTCCCCCAATTTAGGAGTCTATAATTTCTGAGCCTCCCCATATCCTAGCTTCAGGAATAGCCTTTGTTAGTCTGAGGAGGGATCCTAAAAGGATAGATAGTGTTCCAGATAGTCCGCCCGATGGGGCTCCGGTCAAAAATTATGTGTCCCAGGGTGCCTATTTCCCATTGAAGAATTTTGGTTCTTTCTGATTGGTGAGCCCAGGTGCCTAAAGAAGGGAACAGAGTCCTGAAATCTATATTAGAAATCATCCTTATAGGAGAAACTAGGGAATGGTTTTTAGAAGCAGGACTAGGCTTGGAGAAGAGAGGCGAGAGGAAGTTTGACTGACAGGCATTAGGACCCAGGAGGCAAGGGTCAGGATAAATAGGATAGATAGGCAAGTCTCACTTGGGTGATGTAACTGAGAACACCACTCATGGCTGCAAGGACAACCAACTTTTTGTTGGGACCCTGGAGCTGAATGGCTTTCCTCTCTGCTGACCCTTGGCTCAGCCCAGAAGTGCAGGAAAAGCGGAAGCTGGTTCCAGGCAAAGCAACGATCCTGACTCCAAAGAGCCGGGGGTTGTTGGAGAGCCCTTTCCCAGAAAGCCTGAAACCTATGTCTTTAGTCTGGCAGCCACACTAGTCGCTTTTAACTGGCCAAGAGGTGCCTGGTGTTTAGGTCCCGAATTCTAAGAAAAAATAGGACAGAATAGCAAGTGAAAGGGGTCCGATGGTACTCACCGCATGGCAATATCCTGGACGAGCCCCCAAGATGTGTCCAGAGTTGGTTCCTGCCACTGGCTTCATGGTCTCACTGACTTTAAGAATGAAGCCATGGACCTTTGCGGTGAGTGTTACAACTCTTAAAGATGGCACGGACCCAAAGAGTGAGCAGTAGCAAGGTTTATCGTAAAGAGCAAAAGAACAAGCTTGCGCAGCATGGAAGGGGACCTGAGTGGGTTGCCACTGCTGGCTGGGGTGGCCAGCTTTTATTCACTAATTGTCCCCTCCCATGTTCCATTTCTGTCCTATCAGAGTGCCCCTTTTTCAATCCTCCCCGTGATTGGCTACTTTTAGAATCCTGCTGATTGGTGCATTTTACAGAGCGCTGACTGGTGCGTTTTACAGAGTGCTAATTGGTGTATTTTACAGAGTGCTGATTGATGCGTTTCATAGAGCACTGATTGGTGAATTTTACAATCCTCTTGTAAGACAGAAAAGTTCCCCAAGTCCCCACTCGACTCGGGAAGTCCAGCTGGCCTCCCCTGTCACTGGGATTACAGGCATGAGCCACCATGCCCAGCCAATTTTTGCATTTTCGTAGAGACAGGATTTCATCATGTTGGCCAGGCTGGTCTTGAACTTCTGACCTCAAGTGATCCACCCACCTTGGCCTCCCAAAGTGCTGGGATTACAGGCATGATCCACCGCACCCAACCTGAACACATTTTTTAGCAGCTGGGCAACAACAGATATCAGAAAACACTTGCCATTTATTTATAACCTAAGCAGCATCTCTATATACTCCCATCTCCCAGCATTTAAAGTTTTTGGTGTAAGTGCCAAAGTTGTGCATTTCCTGTACGAGTCAAACCATGGAATTATATTTATGATCCCAAAACAAAAAGTGTCAAAAGTGATCCAGAGTTTCTCATCCTGTGGTGGAACATCTTTACCAACAACGTTTTACCTCTGCTTCGACAATTTGGCCTTGTCAAAGACACCTGCTCATATGTAAATATGGAAGATGTCTCAGGAGCCATATCACATCTGTCCATTGGGGAGATCCCAGCTATGGCACAGCCTTTTGTATCCTCAGAAGAACAGAAGGAGTGGTGGGAACAGAGCCAGGCTGATTATATGGGAGCAGATTCCTTTGACAACATAAAGAGGAAACTTGACACTTACCTCCAGTAGAAACACTGCATTTTCCTGTAGACGCATCCACTTCACAAGCCTTGTTTCAAATACTAAGTATATAGAGCTGGGCTGAGAAAAGTCTGTTACAGTTGGCAGAGGTTTTCACTAAAATGTAGCAGATGAGAGGTTTTGTAGGACAACAGGTGAGAACTGGGCAAAAGTTGTGAAGCAGCAATTCTGTTATATGGACAGTGTTCTGCTTTTTAATCCTATTTAGCTCATCTCAGAAATTCTCACTTTTGTTGATTGCCAACAATCAACTCAAGGGAAACTCAATATTAAGCTGTTAAGATGACTATTATCAGTTCTTAAAATCTGCAGAGCGTGGTTCCAAATCACTCACTCCCTTTGGAAGCAGACATGGCATTTATCCTTTGCTTGCTTGCTGGTTGTACCTACTTTTCATTAGACCTGCATATTAGAATTGCCCAATGCTGCCAGAGTGAGTAATTGTAATTCTGCTTTCAGGTAAAGATAGCCTATATTAACACTGTTGAGTGATTCAAAAACATTATCAACAAATAGTATTCACTCACTTTATTTCCTGGTCTTAGTTTCTGAAGATGTTCACCAGTTTTCTATGTACAGTAAGACACCATGCTAAAATGCTTTTGTTCAGTTCTGTATATTTGAAAATAGCAAATTCAGTTCTCTGATGGTTACCTGCAGTGGCACCCTGTATGAAAAATGAAGAAAAATAAAATAAAGGATATGTCTCTCATTTTGTAGAGATGCTAAATAATTAAGCTTGTTTGATGTATTAAATGTATAGAAAGTCATTATTACTGTCAAATAATAAGTCATACTAGGTTTTTTTCTGTTACATTTATGGGTATATTATTGATATAAATTTTCTAGAGTAATATAGAATTCTTAAAATCTAGTATATTATCAGTCATGATTTTGGTTATTAGATTGTATGTCTCAAAATAAATACATTTACTTGTCAATTGCTGATTATAATAAATGTTCATCAGATTTTAAACATGGCTAATTTGTCTCTATCATCCAGGGTTTTCATTTTTCTCTAGTGGCATCTAATCAGATTCATGGAAAAGATTCTAACAAGTACTCCTAAAACAAGTTTCTAATAACTTTAAGATCAATAGACTAAAAGTTTTCCAAAACTCTGATAAATTCAAAAAACTGCTAATTAAGATCAAAGGAAACAAAAATTAATTTCATGAAATTGAATAACTGATGAAGATGTTTTATGACTTTTATTTTAAAACTTGATTTTTTACTTAAATGTTTTGTTTTCCAGATTTAAAGAAATTTTCTCTTAAGCTATCTATAGTTTACAGCAATTTGGTAAAGTATACTTTTGTGAACAAAGGTGGAAGCATGTGCTTTTCCTCCCTACTTGATCGCTCCAAAATTCAGAAGTTATTTGTGAATTTTCTTATAGCAATATGGTTATTTGCATAAGTTCAGTAAAAATCTGTTCTCTCTTTATAACAGGATACAATTGGAAACATGGGTTATATTACCAATGCCTTGAATAAAATATAGTATTTGAAAGCGTGAATAGAACACCTGGTTTCAAGAGTTCTCAGTCTTACAGTGATGTGAGTAAACTCTTATCACTTCCTGGCAGGCCCAGGAACCTTCACGCTGTAGGAAAATCTAAAGTCTTCCTTGGTTTTGGCTTCCTAGCCCCAAGAAGTTTTTAAATCTGACATTTCTATTGATCAATGTAGAGAGAAACTATTTCTAAAAGAAAAACTATAATACACCTGTTATTAGATTGTAGCCCTGTGCATTGTTTTTGAGTTCTTATTATCCACCTATAGCCAGGATTAGATTCTAAATTCTTCTGCATCCCTCCAATCCAACTTTCCTCCATGAGAATACTAAAAACAGGGCCAAGTGTAATAGTTCATGCCTGTAATCCCAGCACTTTGTGAGGCCAAGGTGGGTGGATCACTTGAAGTCAGGAGTTCAAGACCAGCCTGGCCAACATGGTGAAACCCGATCTTGACCTAAAAAAAAAAAAAAAAAAAAAGAACAATTAGCAGGGTAGCAGAGCATGGTAGTGTGTGCCTGTAATTCCAACGGCGACTTGGGAAGCTAAGGCAGAAGAATCGCTTGAGCCCAGAAGGCAGAGGTTTCAGTGAGCCGAGATTGCGCCACTGCTCCAGCCTGGGAGACAAAGCGACACTCTGTCTCAGAAAAAAGAAAAGAAAAAAAAAAGTAAAGAAAATACTAAAAATGGGAACTGTTTTGTTCCTGAAGCCCTATAATTCAAAACTAGATGAATTTTAAAGAATAAGTCTTATGCTTGATATATGGACCACATAAAAATCACACCACACTGCTCAATGCCATCATCAGAGATATTCATACTGCAAACCAGGACATTTTCATGCTATAGACAGCTTTTCTCAAGAGGTCAGAACAACACTCCATATCATGAGACTCTTTCCTTTTTTAGACAGGGTCTCATTTTGTGGCCCAGGCTGGAGTGCTGTCATGTGGTGTGATCTTGACTCACTGCAACCTCTGATTGTCAGGCTCAGGTGATCCTCCCACCTCAGCTTACCCAGTAGCTGAGACTACAGGTGTACACCACCATGCCCTGCTAATTTTTCTATTTTTAGTAGAGATGGGGTTTCTCCATGTTGCCCAGGCTGGTCTTGAACTCCTGGGCTCAAGCGATCCACCCACCTTGGCCTCAAAAAATGCTGGGATTATAGGTGTGAGCCAGTGCGCCCGGCCCATGAGACTCTTAATGCTTACCTTTCCACTTGACAGGATAACAGTCGTTTGATTCACTCAATTGTCATTCACTAGGATTGTCATAACACTATTAGTTTTACTTTATATTTTACCTTTTAAAATTTGTATCTGTTATCTGTTAAACTTTTGAAGAAGTACAACTCCTAACAGAATAATTCTGGTCCTGAACTTTGAGATTATAGCAAAAACTACAGAACAGACAAAATTGGATTTAACAATAAACGCCAGGTACACTTAGCCTGACAGCCACTCTATTCAAACCTCCCTTGTTGCTCAAATGTGCCTTCAAAGGTTTTGACACCGACTCCTAGTCACCAATCACTTCTTCAACATGGGACCAGACCAGCAACCTGGGGCAGGTCCATCCTGGCACCAAGGGACAATCAAAACCTACCTACAGGAAGATTGCTCAGCGATGCTTTTGGAGAAAGATCTTTCTCAAAGGGGGGAATGTAAAAGTGCTCAGAATTAAAATAGAGTCACTTATATTGAAACAAAACAAAGACCTGACAAATAGAGCCAGGGAAGACCATGAAGGGAGGGTTCTCATGTACATATGCCTAACTATTACAGGCAGTGGCTCACACCTGTAATCCCAGCTTTGGGAGGCTGAGGCAGGTGGATCACAAGCTCAGGAGATTGAGACCATCCTGCCTAGCATGGTGAAACCTCGTCTCTACTAAAAATACAAAAAAATTAGCCGGACTTGGTGGCAGGCACCTGTAGTCCCAGCTACTCAGGAGGCTGAGGCAGGAGAATGGCGTGAACCCAGGAGGCGGAGCTTGCAGTGAGCCGAGATCGCAGCCACTGCACTCCAGCCTGGGTGACAGCGAGACTCCGTCTCAAAAAAAAAAAAAAAAAAAAAAAGCCTAACTACAAGAATTACCACAAAAGATTGCTAAACCCACAACCGTACACAAAGGCCGTCACAACTTTACACAAAAATATACTTCTGTGAGGCTATCTGCCCAGCAACTGCCTAACCATTTGCAGGCATTACCCTGGTTATTGATTGGACTGGCATCACCTTGTTATTGATTCTTGTAGCCAAGGATAATCATCTCAAAACTACTATGTAATCATCTTCTTCACTTTTCCTTTACACCTTTTCCCATTTAGAAAACAAAAGGTGCAGCTTGCTGCCAGCACTCATTTAATTTTACATAAACACACTCATTGGGGCTGAAGCAAATCTGACTGATTTTCAATGTGAAAATAAAACATAAAAAGCATTCTTGGAGTTATTTCTAAACAGAACTGACTCAGAATCGTCTGAATCACCAGAATCATCTATTTAGGAAAAATCAGATTCACCAAATAACTCTTTGGTCAACAACTGTTTGAGAACAACTAACATCACGTAAAGGAATGCTGCGTTTTCTAGGATTTGATTTTCAGCCATCGAGAATTACTGTTGTGTAAATTGAACTACCACTGTTAAAAACAGAATGCTACAGATAGAATGATGTCTTTTGTTTTCAAAATCAATACATTGGAGTGATGCAAACATAATAATATTAATAAAAGCCAGATATTTTGTGGCAAAGTTATCTTGGGGTATGCTCCAGCTGCAAGCACTACTGGCAAGTATTCTCAGGCCAAATGGGAAAAGAATTTAAAAACCTTTGTGTTCCTTTACCTCCCTGAATACACATACAGTTTACTCTGGTACATGTATTCCCATTGCAATGCCTGATTCCAAAATAAACATTTTCTTTTTTTTTTTTTTTTTTTGAGACAGAGTTTTGCTCTTGTTGCCCAGGCTGGAATGGCACCATCTTGACTCACCGCAACCCCCGCCTCTCGGGTTCAAGCAATTGTCCTGCCTTGGCCTCCCAAGTAGCTGGGATTACAGGCATGCACCACCACGCCCAGGTAATTTTTGTATTTTTAGTAGAGACGAGGTTTCTCCGTGTTGGTCAGGCTGGTCTCGAACTCCCGACCTCAGGTGATGCACCTGCCTTGGCCTCCCAAAGGGCTGGGATTACAGGCATAAGCCACCGTGCCTGGCCACATTTTCTTTTAAAGAACTTCTCTCTATTATTTAGGTTGATAGCATTTACCATGAATGGAATTTGCAGGATTGAAAGTTGCTCTATGTGACTCAGTGAGGGTTGAGTGAATGTGAAGGCCTAGGGTATTGCTATACTTTTTTTTTTTAATTTTGACACAGAGTCTTACTTTGTTGCCCAGGCTGGACTGCAGTGGTGTGATCTTGGCTTACTACCACCTCCACCTCCTGGTTTCAAGCGATTCTCCTGCCTCAGCCTCCCAAGTAGCTGGGATTACAGGCATGCACCACCATGCCTGGCTAATTTTGTATTTTTAGTAGAGACAGGGTTTCGCCATGTTGGCCAGGCTGGTCTTGAACTCCTGACTGCAAGTGATCCGCCCACCTCAGCCTCCCAAAGTGCTTGGATTACAGGCATGAGCCACCGCACCCAGCCTGGCTGCTATACAATAGACATTTTATTTTATTTTATTTTATTTTATTTTATTTTATTTATTTCATTTCATTTCATTTCGAGAGAGAGTCTCACTCTGTCACCCAGGCTGGAGTGCAATGGCGTGATCTCGGCTCACTGCAACCTTTGCCTCCTGGGTTCATGCCATTCTCCTGCCTCAGCCTCCCTAGTAGCTGAGACTATAGGCGCCCACCATCATGCCCGGCTAATTTTTTGTATTTTTAGTAGAGATGGGGTTTCAGTGTGTTAGCCAGGATGGTCTCGATCTCCTGACCTCGTGATCTGCCCGCCTCGGCCTCCCAAAGTGCTGGGATTACAGACGTAAACCACCGTGCCCGGCCTACTATACACTTTCATATGACAGCACAATAGATTTATTTATACTAGCATCACCACAAACATGAGTAATCCATTGAGATACAAAGTTACAATGGCTACAACATCACTAGATGGTAGGAATTTTTCAGCTTCATTATAATCTTATGGGACCACGATCATTCGTGCAGTTCATCATTAACCAAAACATTGTTATGCAGCATGACTGTCTTTTTGTAATTGGCTTATTTCACTTAGCATAATGTCTTCAAAGTTTATCCATGTTGTAGGCATATGTCAGAATTTCCTTTCTTTTTAGGGCTAAATAACATTCCATTGTACGTGTACACCACATTTTCCTTGTCTATTCGTCTGTTAATGAACACTTGGGTTGCTTCTACATTTTAGTTTTTGTGAATAATGCTGCTATGAATGTGAGTGTACAACTTATCTTTGAGACCTTGCTTTCAATAATTCTTTTTTTTTTTTCTTTTTTTTTGACACGGGGGTCTCACTTTGTCACCCAGGCTGGAGTGCAGTGATGCAATCTCTGCTCACTGCAACCTCCACCAGCCTGGGCTCAAGCAATCCTCCCACCTCAGCCTCCCGAGTAACTGGGACTACAAGGATGTGACAACATGTGCAGCTAAATTTTTGTATTTTTTGGTAGAGACAGGGTTTTGCCATTTTGCCCAGGCTGGTCTTGAACTCATGAGCTCAAGCAATCTACCCAATTTGGCTTCCCAAAGTGCTGGGATTACAGGCATGAGGCACTGCATCCGGCCTGAGACCCTGCTTTCAATTGGGTATATACCCAGAAGCCGAGTAGCTGCATCATATGGTAATTTTATGTATGTATACAAATATATATACATATATGTTTTTATGTATGTATATAAACATATATACATATATGTATGTATTTTAATATATATACACATATATATGTACGTTTTTTTTTTTAATAGAGACAGGTTCTTGTTCTGTTACCCAGGCTAGAGTGCAGTGGCGAGATAATAGCTCACTGTAACCTTGCCTGCCAGGCTCATGTAATCTTCCGGCCTCAGCCTCCTGAGTAAGTAGTACTATATGTGCATGCTATCATACTCAGCTAATTTTTTAAACTTTTTGTAGAGATGAGGTCTCACTATGTTGGCCAGACTGGTCTTGATCTCTTTGCTTCAAGCGACTCTCCTGCCTCCACCTCACAAAATGCTGGGATTACAGCATGAGCTGCTGCATTTGGCCTATATTTTTAATTTATGGAAAAAACATCATATTGTTTTCCAAAGTTAACTAGTTATTTTTTGCATATGTGAAGGTATGAATAGTTGTATGTCGCTCTTCTATTCTTCTAGCTTACTAAATTACTTTATTCTGCTTTATCTTGAATTATCTTGGGTTGTTGGGGATGCCATTATATCATCTACACATAGAAAGTTTAAACTTTTTCTATTCAATTATTATGCAAAATTAGGCCAGGCGAGGTAACTCATGCCTGTAATCCCTGCATTTTGGGAGGCCGAGGCAGGCAGATCACGAGTTCAGGAGTTTGAGACCAGCCTGGTCAATGTGGTAAAACCCCATCTCGACTAAAAACACAAAAATTAGCCAGGCGTGGTGGCAGGCACCTGTAATCCCAGCTACTTAGGAGGCTGAGGCAGGAGAATCACTTGAACCCGGGAGGCGGAGGTTGCAGTAAGCTGAGATCGTGCCATTGCACTCCAGCCTGAGCGACAACAACGAAACTTAATCTCAAAAAAAAAAAAAAAAAATTCTTATCCAAAATTAAAACAGTTAGAATTGCCTTCTTGTCTGATTAAACTGGCTAATACCTCAAATACAATGTTAAGTAGTAATAGAGATGGGGGCATCTTGTGCCTGTTCCAGATCTTGGTGGGATTCCCTCTAGCATTTTTCCTATTTCCTTGGGTGCTAGTTTTATGACTAAGGGATATATAATTTGTTATGTTACTCTGGGATGTTTTCTGGTACCAACAACCAATTCTCCGATTCTCTGGGTACCAAGCAAATGTTCAACAACTCAATTTTGACAGTGACTATCCTGAGTTACTGCAGACACCACAGATTGAAGTCTCAGTCCCATGACACTGCCCCCACTTCTAATGCCAGTCACACGTCCCAGGCCTCCTGTCCTTCTGACCAACTGACTGTAAATCAGGGGGTCCTATGACCCCCCTTTCATGTTTTCTTCTTCTTTTTTTCTTATTTTCAGAGACAGGGTCTTGCTTTGTTACCCAGGCTGGAGTGCATTGGCACGATCGTAGCTCACTGCAGCCTCAAACTCCTGAGCTCAAGCAATTCTCCAACTTCAGCCTTCCTAAGTGCTGGGATTACAGGCATAAGCCACCTCCCCTGGCCTCCCTTCATGTTTTATAATTTGCTATAAGGACTCACAGAATTCAGAACACATCTTAATTATGTTTACCAATTTATTACAAAGGATACAAATGAACAGCCAGATGCAAGGTCCGGAATGGTCCAGAGAACAGGAGCCTTTGTCCTGTGGAGTTGGGGTGTGCCACCTTCCCAGAATACGGATGAAAATTTGGAAGTTCTCTGATCCCCATCGTTTAGGACTTTTTATGGAGGTTTTACCATGCAGCCATAATCAATTATTAACTCAATCTCCGGCTTCTCTCCTTTCCCCATAGGTTTGGGAGTAAAGGGGGGCTGAAAATTCCAGGATTCTAATCAAGGTGACATCTTTCTTTTTTTTTTTTTTTTTTGAGACAGAGTCTCGCTCTGTTGCCCAGGCTGGAGTGCAGTGATGCCATCTTGGCTCACTGCAACCTCCACCTCCCAGGTTCAACTGATTCTCCTGCCTCAGCCTCCCAAGTAGCTGGGATCACAGCCATGCACCACCACGTCCAGCTAATTTTTGTATTTTTAGTATAGACAGGGTTTCACCATGTTGGCCAGGATGGTCTCGATCTCCTGACCTCGTGATCTGCCCACCTCGGCCTCCCAAAGTGCTGGGATTACAGGCATGAGCCACTGTGCCCGGCCAAGGTGCCATCTTTCTAGCCTCCAACCTGAAGCTATCTAGGGGCCTGCTAAGAGTCACAATATCAGAACAAAAGATGCTCCTATCACTCAGGAAATTAGGAGTTTTAGGAGCTCTGTGTCAGGAACTGAGGACAAAGATCAAATACATATTTCTTATTATGCCACAAATCTTTTATATATTTTTTTCTGTTCCATTCATGCTCTTTTTCTGCAGAAACCATCATCTATGCCTATATATTTAATAGCACTTTTATGACTTCCATATCTATCATATCTAATGTTCTTTTACTCTGTCTTTTCAAACTATATCCAGTCTATGTTGAAATTTCTCCTGTTGGCTAGGCACGGTGGCTCACGCCTGTAATGCCAGCATTTTGGGAGTCCGAGGTGGGTGAATCATTTGAGATAAGGAATTCGCAACCAGCCTGACCAACATGGTGAAAACCCGTTTCTACCAAAAATACAAAACATTAGCCGGGCGTGGCGGCGCCTGCCTATAGTCCCAGCTACTTGGAAGGCTGAGGCAGGAGAATAGTTTGAACGCAGGAGGCGGAGTTGGGGAAGTGAGGGCTGAGATCACACCACTGGCCCTCCAAGCTCTGGGTGACAGAGTGAGACTCGCATCTCAAAAAAAAAAAAAAAAGAAGAAAAAGAAAAAAAAGAAAGAAATTTCTCCTGTTGTTTTAAAACATATTTTTACAGTTAGTTCATTTGCGTCAGGATCCAAATGAGGTTAACATATTGCATTTGTTTAATATGTCTCTTAGGTATCTTTTAATCTATGACAGTTTCCCTTGATCTCCCTTTTATGCCATTTATTGAAGAAACTAAGTCATTTGTTCTGTAGAATTTCGTATAATCTGACTTTGGCTGTTTGCAGCCTCTTGATGTGGTTTTACAAGTTCCTCTATTTTGCACTCCACTCACTCTGTATTTCCTATAAACTGATCATGAGATACAGGTCTTGATTACATTCTTTTGGCAAGAGTGCTTAATCTGTTACTTCCTATCGTACCACCTTCAGGAAGCACATAATATCTGGCTGTCCCACTTTTGCTGACATTAAAATTAATCAATAAATTTATGTGTGCCCGTGTGATTCATCCATTATTAGGCTCTTCCTCAACTTTTCATCTAATGGTTTTAATACGAATTGAAGATCAATGCCAGACTCCAATATTTTACTAGGGTTTGCAATGTTATTATTCTTTAAATCTCTCATTGCTTTTATGTGCAATACATATTTATATTATGTATATATATTTCTATGTATATAGTTATGTGTTTCATTTTATCACAATCCTTACTTGTTTTGCTGCTCAAACCATCTTGTCTTCAGCCAGTAAGATCCCCCTTCAAGGCTGGCTTCTCTAATCCTTTTAAACTGTTATTTTTCATTTCATTTGACACAGCCAATTAAGTAAAAGGAAGCAACATTATGAAATTTAACATCTACCTCAATGATTCTCAATTTCCACTGGAGTAATCCTAAGTGTGAATTTCAGAGTCTGAAGAACACTCTGTTTTAAATAACTTACCAAACAGTAAAATTCTTGTTCTACGGAGATGTTCCATGTCTATCTTGTGGTTTTATAAATCTTTTATCATATCATAGGAGAATACGCCCCTCAGTCCTATGGTATTATAACATAAAAAGCTATTAGGAGTCTTCCTTCACCTCAAAACCAATATACATCACCCATACAGCCTTTCATCTTCAAACTCCTAGCATTTTGAAACACTTCTCTTTCTCCTGTAGTCTTTGACCTCTCAGACTCCCTTTAGCCAATGAAAATGCTCAAATCTCTTTCTAAAGTAAGCAAATAAAAAACAAAAGTGTTCCCTACTCTTGACTTTGCATTTATCTCATTTCCCACTTTAAAAGGTTAGGCTTTTTTTTTTTTTTTTTTTTTGTGAGACAAAGTCTTGCTCAGTTGCCAGGGCTGGACAGCAGTGAGGTGCCCTGGTGCAAACCTAGCTCACTTCAGCCTTAAATGTCTGGGCTCAAGGGATCCTCCTAACTCAGCCTCTAAAGTAGCTAGGACTACAGGTACGCACCACCATGCCCAGCTAATTTTTTTATTTGTTGTACACAGAGATGAGGAGAGGGAGCTCTCCCTATGTTGCCCAGGCTAGTCTCAAACTCCTGGCCTCAAGCAATCCTCCCCTTCCAGCTTCTTTTTTTTTTTTTTTTTTAACAGAGTCTTGCTCTGTTGCCCAGGCTGCAGTGCAGCGGCAAGATCTCGCTCACTGCAGCCCCCGCCTCCCAGGTTCAAGCGATTCTCCTGCCTCAGCCTCCCCCGTAGCTGGGATTTCTGGCTCTCACCACCATGCCCAGCTAATCTTTGTACTTTTTTAGTACAGACAGGGTTTCCCCATGTTGGCCAGGCTGGTCTCAAACTCCTGACCTCAAGTGATCCATCCACCTTGGCCTCCCACAGTGCTGGGATTACAGGCGTGAGCCACTGCACCTAGCCCCCGCCCTGCTTTTTAAACTGTTGAATTTTAGGTGTGAGCCACCGCAGCTGGCTTCGGTTAAGTTTCTTGATGTATCTATTTCTTCAGTTACCAGTTCACTCCACAACTCATTCCATAACAGAAAGTATAGTACTCATTACTGACTACTGACTCCTGAAGACCGTTTTTTTTTTGGCTTCCAGGCACTCTCCTCGTCTTAAATGTTGATATTCCCCTAGCTTCTGACTTCAGCATCATGTTCTTCTCTTTCCTAATATGTCTTGGGGTGATCTCTTTATTTTTCTGGTTTAAATGTAATCATTTTACTGAATGTGCTGGACTCCATGTGGTGCTGTTGCCTGTCGTCCTTTCAAACCTGCTTGAGGGGCTTTCTCTGCCCTGGATGAAATCGCAGAAAGTTGCCAGAACTGCTCTAGTCCCTCTGACACAAGAACAGCCTCTTATCAGACATGAAAACGTTCAAGCCATCTAATGTTATCACAATCAAAAACTTCCACTTAAATGAGAGTTTCTCCCCACCTTCTCTCAGCTTAGGGCCTGGAAACCTGTGGTGTAGAATTGTCTGCTGAATATACTGAATATATTCCTTGTAGTAGTGGACATCTGTAGTTTATGTTTCTCTGGCATCTCTTATCTCCTCCCATTTTATTTTAAGAAGCTTCTTCCTTATTAGATGTCTCATTACACGTGACCTGCAGCCACAATGCTGTAAGAGTCAGCCAAGACCTAACCAATCAGAGTAAGTACCTCACTTCCTTCATTACTGATGATTAGTTGAGAGATGGAGCTGATTAAAGCAACCAGATCTTTGTAGCTAGAACTGTCCCTGGGTTTGCTGAGCTGGTAGGAGGGATATGAGCCTGGAAACTGGGGGTTATTTTGTTCACCACAGAGACAGACAGAAAAAGTGGCCCTCCACTTCAGCTAAGCTTCTGTTCCCACAATTGCTTAAGACATTTATTTTCCCCTCCCTATTTGAATTCATTTGAGATAGCTTTTACAACTTACACTTGAAAAAGACCTAACTGAAACAGATGACCTATAGGAAACTTGAAAATCTCAAACATGTCCAAAAGGGAATTCTTTTTTCTTCCTCTTCTACTTTCATTGCCTCCATTTCTACCAACTCCTCTATTTTCAAACAAGAAATCTAGCACTCAACTCTTTCCTCCTCCTCATCCCCTACAAACAACAGATCTCTCAGTCCTGTCTGCTCTCCTTCCTGTCACTAGAGCCCTTCCCTTCCTTTCCATACATGTCCTAGTCCATCCTCACTTTCTCACTCCCTGGCAATAGCTTCCTTTCCTGATTTTTCTTTGCTGACTTTACCTGATCAAATCTGTTCATCCACCAGAACAATCATTCTAAAACACAAGTCTGGTTTACTGTTTTTGTTGTTGGTGGTGGTGGTTTGTTTTTTGAGACAGAGTCTTGTTCTGTCACCCAGGCTGGAATACAGTGGCACGATCTCGGCTCACTGCACCCTCCACTTCCCGGGTTCAAGTGATTCTCCTGCCTCAGCCTCCTGAGTAGCTGGGATTACAAGCATGCACCACCATGCCTGGCTAATTTTGTATTTTAGTAGAGACAGGGTTTCACCATGTTGGCCAGGCTGGTCTCAAACTCCTGACCTCAGGTGATCCACCCGCCTCAGCCTCTCAAAGTGCTGGGATTACAGGCGTGAGCCATCACACCCAACCTGGTTTACCACTTTCTATTTAGAAATACCTCGATGTGCCAAATGATCTCTAAGGTCAAGTCCAGCCCCCTCATTAGCCAACAGAACCTTCCATGAGGGGCACATATTCTGAGAATCACCTCGAGGCTGTGTCACAGGCTAAATATATAAATTCTTCCATGACCTGGTCTTACTTGCTTCTTTGGTCGCATCTTCCACCCTGTCTTTACAATTTCTGTTAGGCAATACCAATCTGTTTGTCATCGCTTGTAAACACCAATCACCTGGTTATGCTTCCTCTCCCCATTCCTTTCCTCTACCCCTTTGCACCTCTGCTAAGATGTCGGCTCTTCCAGACAGATGTCCTTAGCTCCCAGGTGGGGTCAAATGCTCCTACTGTTTGCTTCCATCATAGCCAGTAAGTAACTTTTCCCATATTCTGTTAAATCCTTTCTTAGATCCATCATCCTGAGTATAAGCAATGTGAGGGCAGGGACTATATCTTATTCATCTCTATATCTCTTGTGTCTGGCATTCAATATAGGCTTATTGGACAAAATTACATTTTTCATAATTTTGTTGAACTGAAAATTCACCAGTTAGATATATTTGGGGGCATAGATATTCTTGGTAAAATGTAAAATCCATTTTACCTTAAGTTTAACTTAAGTTTCATAGTTCCAAATGAATAAACTTGATCAGTATTACTTTTTTTCTAAAACCTATTGATATGGGTCATTAAATGAAAGGACTCTGAAAGATAATATGTGCACTGGTTGGAGAATTCAATTTTTACAGTCCTAGAGTTAGAATTCCCAAGGTAGATCCTTTGTGTGGACATCATTACAATCAAAAGCAACATAAAAAAAAAAATACTAGAATTCCCAAGGTAGAATTTGTATTTGTCTATTCGTAAACTGGATGACTTTAGCAAATTATTTAGCCTCTCTAAGCCTGTTTCCTTATTTGTAAGAAGGAAATCATTGTATGTACTTCATAGTACTGTTTTAAAGATAAAATACTTGGCTGGGACGGTGGCTCAGGCCTGTAATCCCAGCACTTTGGGAGGCCTAGGCAGGCTGATTGCTTGAGCTTAGGAAATTCGAGACCAGCCTGTGCAACACAGAGAAACCCTGTCTCTACCAAAACTACAAAAACTTAGCTGGGTGTGGTAGTATGCCCTGTAGTCCCAGCTACTTGGGAGGTTGAGGCAGGAAAATTGTTTGAACCCGGGAGGGAGAGGTGGAGGTTGCAGTGAGCAGAGATTGCACCACTGCACTCCAGCCTGGGTGACAGGGAGAGACTCCATCTCAAAAAAATAAAAAATAGGCTGGGGGTTGTGGCTCACGCCTGTAATCCCAGCACTTTGGGAAGCCGAGGCAGGTGGATTACCTGGGGTCAGGAGTCTGAGACCAGCCTGGCCAACATGGTGAAACCCCGTCTCTACTAAAAGTGCAAACAATTAGCCAGGTGTGGTGGTGGGCGCCTGTAATCCCAGCTACTCAGGAGGCTAAAGCAGGAGAATTGCTTGAACCTGGGAGGTGGAGGTTACAATGACCTGAGATCGTGCCACTGCACCCCATCTTTTGCGACAGAGCAACACTCTGTCTCAAAAAAATTAATTAATTAATTAATTAAGATAAAATAATTCAAGGGATAGGGTTTAGGACCTGCCACTCTGAAATATGACTGTAGGAGACCAGAATATGCCACCCTAAAATAGACTGTGGTTTTTTGGGTTTTTTTTAAGCATATTGATTATTTCGGAGAACTGCAGACACAGAAGCTCTAAAAGGTTACCATTTGGTAAAGGAAATACAAAGTAAATTTTCATTTACAAACACATCTGTACCAGGAAGAGAGCAACTCTGAAACAACTTTTATCACATGAGAGACTTAGCTGTATAACAAGGCAACCTTTGTTCACATGTTTCCTCCTCTCACCCTCCCATAATTTGTCTCCACTCTCCCCACCAACCACCAGAAACCTCAGACCCTTTTTGTAGCTCAGCATTACATATAAGCTTCAATCATCTGGCCACTTCTTTAAGTCTCATTTTGGCAGGACTCCTGTGTGCAGGTGTATAATTATAATGGTTTTCTGACCAGGCGAGGTGGCTCATGCTTGTAATCACAGCACTTTGGGAGGCTGAGGCGGGCAGATCACCTGAGGTCAGGAGTTCGAGACCAGCCTGGTCAACATGGTGAAAACCCTGTCTCTACTAAAAATACAAAAATTAGCTGGGTGTGGTGGCAGACACCTGTAATCCCAGCTACTCAAGGGGCTGAGGCAGGAGAATCTCAGCTACTCAGGTGGCTGAGGCAGGAGAATCTCTTGAATCTGGGAGGTATAGGTTACAGTGAGCCCAGATCACACCATTGCACTCTACCCTAGGTGACAAGAGTGAAACTCCATCTCAATAAATAAATTAATATAAAATAAAATGGTTTTCTTTCTGTTAATCTGCCTTGTGTCCATTTAATTTGCAGACCAGCCAAAGAATCTGAACCCAGGAGGGTAAAAGGATGCACTTTTTTACACCTACACAAGAAATACAAAGGGTCTCTCACAGTGCTTATGTGGCATATATAAATATTCAATCCAAGTTTGCTTTTATCATTTTCATTAATAAAGGCGGGTCTGGGAAGATGACATATATAGGGAAGGTAGAAAAATCATGAGGCCACCTTTGCACACTGGTGGGTAAGGAGAAGCAACATTCCAACCTTAAATTTCTTTGTTTTGTTTTATTGTATTCTTTATTTATTTTTGAGACAGGGTCTCTTTCTGTCACCCAGGCTGGAGTAGGGTGGCACAATCTTGGCTCACTGCAACCTCCACCTTCTAGGCTGAAGTAATCCTCCCACTGCAGCCTTCTTGGTAGCTGGGACTACAGGCACACACCACCACACCTGGCTAATCATTGCATTTTTAGTAGAGACAAGGTTCTGCCATGTTGCCTAGGCTGGTCTCAAAGTCCGGAGCTCAAACGATCCTCCCATTTTGGCCTCCCAAAGTGCTGGGATCACAAGCATGAGCCACCACACCTAGTCTGTTTTATTGTTTTTAAAATTGGCAAATAATAATTGCACATATACGTGGAGTACGTAGTGATGTTTTAATGCATATACTGCATAGCGATCAGATCATAGGAATTAGCATATCCATCATCTCAAACATTTATCGTTTTTTGTGTTGAGAACATTTAATATCCTCCTCCTAGCTATCTGAAACTGTTAGCAGTGGAGAATCCACAAGGGTTTGCAGCAACCTCAATTCTTACCTCCTCAAAATAAAGAATTCAGTTGAGGAGCATAAGGTAGAGTGAGAGTCTGAGGCAAGTTTTATTTTATTTTTATTTCATTTTATATTTTGAGACAGTCTCACCCTGTCGCTCAGGCTGGAGTGCAGTGGCGTGATCTCGGCTCACTGCAGTCTCCACCTCCTGGGTTCAAGTGATTCTCATGTCTCAGCCTCCTGAGTAGCTGGAATTACAGGCACTGACCACCACACCTGGCTAATTTTTGTATTTTTAGTAGTGACGGGGTTTCACCATGTTGGTCAGGCTGGTCTCAAACTCTTGACCTCAAGTGATCCACCCGCCTCAGCCTCCCAAAGGGCTGGGATTAGAGGTGTGAGCTACCGTGCCTGGCCCTTCCTTCTATTTTTTTTTTTTTTTTTTTTT
>NW_016814631.1:3152389-3155402 GCF_001698545.2 Rhinopithecus bieti | reverse complement strand
TTTTTTTTTTTTTTTTTTCTTTTGAGAGGCAAGTTTTAGACCAGGAGTGAAAGTTTGTTTAAAGGTTTTAGAGCAGGAACAAAAGGAAGTAAAGTACACTTGGAAGAGGACCAAGCAGGCCACTTGAGAGATTCAAGTGCATGGTCTGACCTTTGACTAGGGGTTTTTTACATTGACATTCTCTGGGAAGGTTGCATCCTTTCTCCCGATTCTTCCCTTGGGGTGGGCTATCCACATGTACTGCAGCCTGCCAGCACTTGGGAGGGGGCACAGGCACAGTATTTACTGAAATTGTGCACATGCTCCCTTGAGGCATTTTTGCCTTATCAGTCAAGTGTTGCCAGAAGAAAGTCGTATACCAGTTAAATACTCCCATTTTGCCCCTTAGTGTGCATGCTTGAGCCTACTTGCCCAACTCCTGAGATCTTATCAGGAAGCTACTGATCACCAGTTTCAGGAGGCTGCCTTTCCCTGGCGCTGGCTGCGACCAATTATTAGTTTAGAGAGACAGTTTAACAATGGCCTGACCACCACCTGATGGTTGCCTGACATTCCTGGTGGGGTTGGGGAGCCCTTTCCTGCCCTGCTCTTGTCTGACTACCCACTGTAACAAAACTATATAATATTGTTAACTATAGTCACCCTACAATGCTATAGAACACGAGAATGTATTCCTCCTATCCAACTGTAATTTTGTATCTTTTAACAGATCTCTCCCTCCTTTCCTCCTACCCTTCCCAGCCTGTAGTATCCTCTGTTCTACTTTCTACTTCTGAAATCAATTTTTTTAGCTTCCACATATATATGAGTGAGAACATGCATTGTTTAACATTCTGTTCCTGGCTTATTTCACTTAATATAATGTCCTTCAGTTCTATCCATGTTGCCATGAATGACAGGATTTCATCCTTTTTTATGGCTGAATAGTATTCTGTGGCATATATGTACCATATTTTCTTTATCAAGTCGTCTGTTGTTGGACACCTAGCTTGATTCTCTATCTGGGCTCTGGTGAATAGTGCTGCAATAAACATGGGGGTGCAGATGTCTCTTTGCTGAAATGACTTCCTTTCTTTTGGATAAATTCCCAGTAGAGGGATTGCTGGATCATATGTTAGTTCTATTTTTGTTTTTTTGAGGGACTTCCATCCTGTTCTCCATAGTGGTTATATTAGTTTGTATTCCCACCAACAGTGTATAAAAGTTCCCCTTTCTCTGCATTTTTACTAGTGTTTGTTACTTTTTGTCTTTGATAGCCATTGTAACTGTGGTGAGTTGTTACTTCATTGTGGTTTTGATTTGCATTTCCCTGATGATTAATGATGCTGAGCATTTTTTAATATATGTGTTGGCCATTTCTTCTTTTGTGAAATGTTTGTTTAGATCATTTGCTCATTTAAAAAATCAGATTGTTTGGGGGTTTTTTGCTGTTGAGATGTTTCCATTTCTGCTGGGCATGGTAACTCACACCTATAATCCCAGCACTTTGGGAGGCTGAGACAGGAGAATTGCTTGTGTCAAGGAGTTGAAGATCAGCCTGGGCAACATAGCAAGACTCGTCTCTACAAAAAAAAAAAAAAATTAGCCAGGTGCAGCAGTGTGCACCTGTAGTCTCAGCTACTCAAGAGGCTGAGGTGGGAGGATTGCTTGACCCTGGGAGGTCGGGGTGGTGAGCCGTGATCGTGCCACCACACTCCAGCTTGGATGACAGAGTGAGACCCTGTCTCAAAAAATAAAATAAAATTAAGTTAAAAAATTTGTTTCTTGTATATTCTAGATATTAATCCTCTGTCAATGATTAGTTTGCAAATATTTTCTTCCATTTTGTAGGCTGTCTTTTAACTCTGTTGATTGCTTTCTTTGCTGTGCAGAAGCTTTGTAGTTTATATTATCACATTTGTTTATTTTTGCTTTTGTTACCTGTGCTTTTGAGGTCTTATTCCCAGACCAATTTCTGGGAATTCCCAGACCTTTTCCCAGACCAATGTTCTGAAGCAGTTCCACTATGTCTTCTTCTAGTAGTTTTATGATATTGAATCTTACATTTTGGTCTTTGATCCATTTTGAGTTAATTTTATAGGGTAAAAGGTGGGGATCTAATTTCATAATTTCATTCATGTATTTTTTTTTCTTTTTCTTTTTGAGACAGGCTCTCACTCTGTTGCCCAGGCTGGAGTGCAGCAGCACAGTCATGGCTCACTGCAGCCTCAACTTCCTGGGCCCAAGCCATCCTCCCACCTCAGCTTCTCAAGAAGCTGAGACCACAGACATGTGCCACCATGCCTGGGTGATTTTTTATTTGTGTGGTGACAGGGTCTCTCTGCGTTGCCCAGCCTGGTCTCAAACTCTTGGGCTCAACTGATCCTCCTGCCTCACCCTTTCAAAGTCCTCGGATTACAGGTGTGAGCCACTGTGCCCAGCCTAGTTTCACTTTTTTGCATGTGGATATCCAGTTTCCCCAGCACCATTTACTGAAGAGACTGGCCTTTCCTTGGTGAGTATTCTTGGCACCTTTGTCAATAATAAGTTGGTTGTAGGTATGTGGATTAATTTCTGGGTTCTCTATTCTGTTCTATTGGTCTGTGTGTCTGTTTTTATGCCAGTACCATGCTGTTTTCATTACTACAACTTTGTAGTATATTTTGAGGTCTGGTAGTATGGATACTTCTAGCTTTGTTTTTGCTCAAGATTCCCTTGGTATTTGGGGTCTTTTGTGGTTCCATACAAATTTTAGAGCTTTTCCCCGTATTTCTGTGAAGAATGCCTGTTGGGATTTTGATAGGGATTGCACTGACACTGAAGATTGCTTTGAGTAGTATGGTCATTTCAATAATATTAATTCTTCTGATCCATGAGCATGGGATGTCTCTCAATTTGTTTGTATACTCTTCAGTTTCTTCTGTTTGTGTTTTGTAGTTTTCCCTGTAGAGGCCTCTCACTCATTGGTTAAATTTATTCCCAGGTATTTTATTTTATTTTTTGTAGCTACTATAAATGGGATTGCTTTCTTTTT
>NW_016814631.1:3026178-3148791 GCF_001698545.2 Rhinopithecus bieti | reverse complement strand
AAAGAAAAAAAAGAAAAGAAAATTTTAGAAGGGCAAGATATTGAGCTGGTATCTATCTTCATCTCTTCATGAAAAGTTGTTTTTTTTTCCCCCTATAATCTGGCTTTTTTTGTTTGTTTTTTGTTTTGAGATGGAGTCTCACTCTGTCACCCAGGCTGGAGTGCAGTGGCACCATCTTTGCTCACTGCAACCTCTGCCTCCTGGGTTCAAGCCATTCTCCTGTCTCAGCCTCTCGAGTAGCTAGCATTACAAGTGCTCTCACCATGCTTGGCTAATTTTTTGTAATTTTAGTAGAGATGGGGTTTCAGTGTGTTGCCCAGGCTGGTCTCGAACTCCTGACTTCAAGTGATCTGCCTGCCTCGGCCTCCCAAAGTGCTGGGATTACAGATGTGAGCCACCATGCCTGGCCTAAAATCCAGCTTCTGCACAAGGGAAAAGTGATTTTTTTTTTTTTTTTTTTTTTTTTTTTTTTTTTTTTTTTTTTTTTTTTTGAGAAAGAGTCTCCCTCTGTCACTCAGACTGGAGTGCAGTGGCATGATCTTGGCTCACTGCAACCTCTGCCTCCCGGGTTCAAACTATCCTCCTGCCTTAGCCACCCAAGTAACTGGGATTACAGGCATGTGCCACCACGTCTGGCTAATTTTTGTATTTTTAGCAGAGACAGGGTTTCACCATGTTGGCCAGGCTGGTCTTGAACTCCTGACCTCAGGTGATCTGCCCCCCTCAGCCTCCCAAAGTGCTGGGATTACAGGTGTGAGCCACCAAGTCCTGCCTTATCTTGAGGTTTATATACCTCTGCTGCTGATCTGATGGATAAACTTTTTTTGGGGGATTGGGGGACAGGGCCTCACTCTCACCTAGGCTGGAGCATAGTAGCATGATCACAGTTCACTGCAGCCTTGACGACCTTGGCTCAAGTGATCCTCTCAGCTCAGCCTCCCAGGTAGTAGGCATGCGCCACCATGCCCAGCTAATTTTTTTGTAGAGATGGGGTCTCGCTATATTGCCCAGGCTAGTCTCAAATTCCTGGGCACAAGTGATCCTCCTCCCTCACCATCCCAAAATGCTGGGATTATAGGCATGAGCCACCATGCCTGACCCTGATGGATGAACTTCTAAGGGTCCAGTAACTTCCTGAAATACAAATTTTCATGGGTATATGTATTTGTTTGTGGAGTGGGTCCATGGCTTTCATTTGATTTTAATGAGATCCATGTCAAAATAAAAAATAAAAGAAACCACAGTCTTTTCAAGTAATGGCTTGCTATGAACATGTTTGGTAAGAGGTCTAGGTGAGAAATAAGCAGGGAATATCAAGGGCTGCAGACATGGATAAAAGAACTCTTGCTAGAGAAGGGTAAAAATGGGGGAATAAAGTAAAACTTTTCCTGGTAGACAATTTTCTTTGCAAACTATATAGGTATATAAATCAACTGTTTTTGACATGTAGAATAAGTTACACTCAAAATAAGTCACATGTGCAAACCATTGTTATTTTGTTCATTTTCTTCGTCCTTTATTAGAAGACTTAAATGAAATGACTGGTTGGGATTTAAAATTATTTTTAAAAATACTCTTTTGCTTTATAGATATGCATTTGTTATCACTCTGAATTATGAATATAGAATTTTTGCTACTTTATGAAATCCCATCTATATTTTGACTGGATTGCATTAGCATTTTAAAATTGTTAACCAAACCCCCTCCACTTCCCAGTATTTCTACATAAATTGCAATGAAGCCAAGTTCATTCCTTAATATATTTACAAAAGTGATTTTTAAACTCAAAATGGTATGTAATTCCCATTGCATTTTATGTTAGACTTTTTAACATGGTATTTTAGACAAATCATGTACAATTTTGATTCTCTCTAATAGACCCACAGAATTTGAAATGTGGAAGAAACCATAAAGATTATGCAGTCTGACTTGCTCATTTTATTGATGAGGAAAGAAACCCAGAAAGATTAGAAGCCTTACCCAAGCTTGTTAATGACAGAGCTAAGATAAGAATACAAGCCTTGGATTCTTAGTCTGGTGTCTTTTCCAAAATCCAGTAACAAACTGTTGGTGACTGAACTGTCTCCATTTCTCTGCTGAGATCAGCCCCTAGGAGACTAAGAACAAACTACTAGGTGGAGGCATAGACTCCAGCAAGGACTTGTCAGCTCTGCCTTTTCATGCTTCAACAAACAAATGTTCACAGGACTGCTTCTGACTTTCCAGTTTAATAAATCACTAGAACAAAAGCATTCACCAATCACATTACATTATTCTTTGTAACATTTACCCAGTAGTCCCTTTGTAGGTCCTTTAATGTTACTATTTAGTTTCCCATACTCCCTTTTCTTTACTAGCAGAAAGTCCAGATGCTAATGTAGACCTGTCTCAGGCTCTCTCTTTACCTTGGAAGGGAAGATCTCAGGCACATGCACAGCTCAGGGATGTCCAGTTTTCTGTTTTGTTTTTTTTTTTCTTCCAGGGAAGTGGAGATGCAGGTAGTTTGTGAGATGAGGGAGAATCTCCTCCTTGTAAACTGAGGTCATTTCTAATTGCTGTGGAAAGGAAAAAGTGAACATCATTATCAAATCTAACAAAAATAACAATTCCTTAATATCTTCTAATATCTACTCTATATTTAATTTTCTCCAGGTGTCTCAAAAATATCTTTTTTACAGTTTGTTTGAATCTAGATCCAAACAATGTTAACATATGCATTTGCTCAATATATGTCTTACGTGGCCAAGCATGGCCTGTAATCCCAGCACTTTGGAAGGCCAAGGCAGGTGGATCACTTGAGGCCAGGAGTTCGAGACCAGACGAAACCCCGTCTCTACTAAAAATACAAATATATATATATATATTTGTGTTGTGTATTATATATATATACTACTATATATATATATATATATAATTACCATTACATATGATGTTATTGAGAAGATCCACTAAGGATATGGGAAACTTTATTATTGCTGAACTGTGAACTGTTTTCCAAAGTGATTGCACCAGTGTCACTCCTATAGAGTTTATGAGAGCTCCACTTCCTCTCTCACTTTTGGTATTGTCAGATTTTTTTTTTTTTTTTTTTGAGACAACAGGGTCTTGCTCTGTCACCTACACTGGAGTGCACTGGCATTATCCTGTCAGACATTTTAACTTTTGCCTATCTGATAGTAATGATAGTAACGCTTGCTCTGTAGAGATATGAGCCTAGTCTTCAAACATTGCATAATAGTGTTTTAGATATGAACATTATATGCTCACTGGAGATAATTATATACTCCTCACACCATCTGTAAGTCACTATTTTGGCTCCTATGTCGTGATCTTTTTTATTAAATATTAACAAAAGAATGGCTGGGCGCAGTGGTTCACACCTGTAATCCCAGCACTTTGAGAGGCTAAGGCGGGTGGATTACGAGGTCAGGAGTTCAAGACCAGCCTGGCCAACATGGTGAAACCTCATCTCTACTAAAGATACAAAAAATTACAAAAAATCAGCTGGGCGTGGTGGTGTATACCTGTAATCCCACCTACTTGGGAGGCTGAGAGAGGAGAATCACTTGAACCTGGGAGGCGGAGGTTGCAGTGAGCCAAGATCGTGCCATTGCACTCCAGCCTGGGTGACAGAGTGAGACTCCGTCTCAAAAAAAAAAAAAAAAAAGAAGACAGGTTATTATGTGCTATTTAGTATTACCTAGAAAGGATATTACTGGCATTGACCTTTCCCTCTTGTGAAGATACTTCTAACATATATGAAACCCAAGGGACCAGATACTGGTTCCACTGTGATGAGTGTCAGAATTCTTGTAACCTCTTTTTTCCTCATTAGTATCTGTCATGGCAGGTTGTTGGCTCTGACGATGTCATAATGCTTTGTTTGTAGGGTCATCCGACCCTACTTTTTCCATAGGAACAATCAGCTTTTAGGCAAAGTGAACCCTGGACAGTAAAACCTGATCTTCTGAGGTCATAGAAATAAAGACATCTCAAAGAAAATATACTGGAAACTTCTTTAAGTTTTCCTTTCACTGGGATACGTGGGTTTCCTCACTGTTGTAATGTTGATGACACAACAGGACTAACACCGGATATGCTTCTGGTTGATTCCGGTTTACCAAGAGCATCCAAACATCCCTCAAGGACACAGTCATTTTGCACAACAAAGGGAAACTCTGCTCATTTCTGGCATTAGGGTGGACATCTGAGAGAGGGGAGGGCATACCACCATATCTTCTTCTCTAGTGATGAGTAGTGTTTAATATTATGCCAGAGACTAAGTGGCGTATTTTAAAGATCTTTTCCTTTTGAACACATTTCAGATTAGAGAACTTCCAGAGAACGTAATCTATTTTAAGAGTGTGAAAGAGTGATATTCTACATTGCTTTTATATCTTAAAGAAATTGCTAAAAAGAAAGCCGAGTCAATAAAATGACAGATTTTAAGCTTTCATTCTGGTAACATAAAAGCCTTCTACTCATTGTGTCTGCCACCTTAATTTTTAAAGATAGAGCATGAGGTGCAAGCTTTTGGCTTCCATTTTCCTCTTATAAACCAATGACATCTTCAGTTCCAGAATAGCTTTTTAAAAACGTGACTTCTGATAAATGTTGGCAGAACTGGTGCATTCCTAAAATAAATTATGTATGCTCAGCTTTCCCTACCCAAGTTCATCCCTAAATGACCACAAAACTGCCCACCACGAAATAGGCTTAAGAGAAGTCTGGACATAATGGTCTAAGTGTATATAACACGACATTGGTATATTTAAAAAAATTCATGTCTAGGGTCAATTCTGATAATCAAATTTAGACTGCCGCAACAACCGTAACTATTGTTGATACATGCGAAGTTTAAAACTGAAGGGCTGGGGTAAGGGGCAGAAACTGCACACAACAAACTTCCAAATTTTCTCTCCCCTTTCAGGCAAGTTTCAGCTCCACAAATCTAAATACCCTGGCCTTTAAAATATCAGTGTCGTTTTGCTCTTAAATCCTCATCCCGTTGTACAAGGAAACCTATGTCTCTCTTCCCCAGATTAAGAATACAAGAAGCTTTCCAGGTCTACAAAGACCAGAAAGCAGCTGCGCGGGAAGTTTTATGGGGCCCCAAGGCTCTCAGAGTGGGCTTGACGGTATGGAAAACACATCCCAAGAGAAAAATCTGTGAATCGCACAGCTGTGGTTGGAAAAACAAAATGAAACAGACAAAAAACTGAGCTGATCCGGACGGCATCAGGATTACGCGGTACACAAGAAGAAAACAACCGTAGCCGGGTCAAAACTCCTCAGTAACGAGAGTAAACGGAAACCCGACGCGGGAGCGGCTAGCCGAACTGAGACCGAAGGTACTCGGAGCGCCATTTACCGCGTCCTCGCCCCGCCCCCTAGCCCCTCCTCCCGTCCGCCCTGCGCGCCAGCCAATCCCCTCGCGCCATCCCCTTCCCATCGTAGGCCCCGCCTCCGCGCCCGGGATGTTGAGCCCCCGTGGCGTGACGCGAGCACGGCAGCTCCTCCCCCTGCGTCTCTGGCCTCGCCGGTCTTGCGGGGATGGTTCCATCATGGCGTCAATGCAGGTGAGAGGAGTTTGCTGCATCTGGGCGGGCCAGGGAGCCGCCGAGAGAGTGCCAGCGTTCGGGCGGGGGTGGCGTCCGCGATTCGGGGACACCCGGGCGGGTTCGGGATCGGCCTGGGTGGCTTGTTTTCCTTCAGCTCGGGGTGTCGGGGGAGGGGTAAGAGGCGGCGAGAGGCGTTGGGGGGTGCGGTATCCGTCGGTCGAAGCGGACACCAGCCGGCCGGGAAGTTGGGTGATAAAGGAGGCTTGAGGGAGAAAGGGGAAGTCTGGTGTTGGCAGCCTCAGAATCGGCTCCCTGCACACACACACACGGCCGCTGCCAGTCTGCTGCCCGCCAGTCCTAGGGTTGCCTTTACCCCCGCTGTCCCTGGCCCGACGGAAACAGCTGCGCCCGCGGTTGTTGCCGGGGCAGGGGCGGCGAGGAGCTGAGTGTGGGGGAGCCGAGAAGGCGTCTCCGGAGAAAGCAGCTGGCTGCGGACGGCGCTTAGCGGCCTCTGCTCCGGCCTCCCACGCCGGGCCCCCCAGACTGCTTGGCCCCGTCTCTCTCTTCTTCCCTTTGACTCAATTCTGTGCCCGTGGGTATCTTCTCTTTCCATCAGCCTCGGCATTCTCGCGGACATTCCTTCAGCAGTCCAGTGTCTCCTTCCTCTCGAAGCTGCCCCAAGTCCACCGCCTGATGGGCGATCTCCCGAGAGCCAAGTCCTCAGCCCCCTTAAACCTTTCCGGATAGCTCGCCCTCTATTTTGTTTCCCCCTACAAGGCCCCACCCTTGCGGTCGCGATAAGGCTATACATCTCTTTGCCCTTATTCGCAGACCTTTAGTGGAACCTTAGTTTGGTAGGAGGCGTTTGTTAACCTGTGCCATATCCACCCGACTTAGCAAGGCGTGGTTTTCTGGCTTTCCAACTTAATTTACTCCTTTTTCTAGAATTCAGGGAGTTGTGGGTTTTTTGTTTTTTTGTTTTCAGGCAAAGATGGCAACCACAACTGTAGTTTTGTAGAGATTGGCTGCGTTATCTATAGCCTGCATTTAATTCATAGGTGAAGACTAGCGGTATCAAAGACATTGGAAGAGAAAGTAGAACACTCAATAGGAGTGTCAGCTGAATACTCTTTAGCGTTTTAATAATATCCCCTTGGGTAAAGAGACCACGTTTTCTTAGAAGTGTTTTTTGCTTTTGTTTCTGGAAGAAGCAAGTCTCTGTTCCTCCTCCATTTTTTTTTTCTTTTCTCTGCTAAAAGTGTTTTTCTTCCCTTTTCTGCAACTTCTTCCTCTTTTGTACAAATATATCTTTGCTTCACATTTACTCCTGTGCTTTTATGTTATTTCAACCTGTTTTCCTTACAATATTCTCTTTACCTTTGCTTCTCCCTCTGGACTTGCCTGCAGAACAGAAAAGTTTTATGTAACATTTCTAGTTGAAGAGATGTCACGAATGGTGCAGGGAAAAAAACAGGAACAATTTCAGGAAACATTATACTTTACACTAGTCTCCCCAGAGACGTTAGAGAAGTTTCGTCATTTGAGGCCAAAAAAAGGAACTGTGGAATGCTAGTTGAACAGTAGATGCAATAGGCTACATGACCACTTAAAGATTTTTATCTGTGTTAAGATTAAAACATTTTTTATGACAAGTTTAAGATTATTATCTGTATTAAGATTAAAACATTATTTGAGGGTAAAAATTAAGATTAAAATCCACAACACTTGTGATAATATTTGACAAGAGAACGTAGTGTGCCATCTGGTTAGATTTAGTATCTGGAAAAGGCAGATTTGTTTGTAAGAGAGAGGTTGGTAATGTTGAACTTTACATGGTGTCTTTTTTTTTTTTTTTTTGAGACGGAGTTTCGCTCTTGTTGTCCAGGCTGGAGTGCAATGGGGCGATCTCGGCTCACTGCAGCCTCCGCCTCCCGGGTTCAAATGATTCTCCTGCCTCAGCCTCCCGAGTGGCTGGGATTACAGGCATGCCCCCAGCTAATTTTGTATTTTTAGTAGAGACGGGGTTTCTCCATGTTGGTCAGGCTGGACTTGAACTCCCGACCTCAGGTGATCTGCCCACTTCGGCCTCCCAAAGTGCTGGGATTACAGGTGTGAGCCACTGTGCCCGGCCTACATGATGTCTTATGCAATGGAAACAAATTCTTGATTGATAGTGCAATAGTGCATTTTTCTGTGCCCTAAGTATTACCTCAGACTGTCTTACCACTCTTTTAAGTTTTTCCTTCACCTTGTTCCATCTAAATCTTATCACTCTCTATTCTTCTGTGTTTTCTGGTTAGAGGAATGGAAAACAGATGCTTAACTCTTTTATTAAAATAAAAGTCTTTTCCTTTTGTTTGTATTTTAAAATATCTAGTGCAGATTTTCTGGTAGTATCTTTAAGAATATTTAAATATATATAAGTCAAGCTTTTTGAAAGACAACCCTACTTTCTGTGTGGTTATTCTGTATCTTTGTTGTACAGAATTTATATCCTGACTATCTTAATGGCAACATCTGGCTCTTTTAAGACAACTAGATTATATATAAATCTTCAATCAAATTATCAAATTTGTTTATTCACTGAACCAGTTACCTTTTGGGGGCCCTCTGTGTGTCAGACACTTATCTAGGTGCCACGGTTATAGCAATGAACAAAAGTGAACAAGATTTTTGCCTTCATGGATTTAATAATAAATAGTCTGGTAAGAAGAGACAGATAATAACAACATATTTAAGTTAATTGTTTTTTGTTTTCTGTGTTGAGATGGAGTCTTGCTGTGTTGCCCATTCTGGAGTGTAGTGGTGCGATCACGGCTCACTGCAACCTCCGCTCCCAGGGTTCTAGCAATTCTCCTCCTCAGCCTCCTGAGTAGCTGGGCTTACGGGTACTGGCCACCACGACCAGGTAATTTTTTTGTGTTTTTCGTAGAGACTGGGTTTCGCTGTGTTGGCCAGGCTGGTCTTGAACTCCTGACCTCAGGTGATCCACTCGCTTCGGCCTCCCAAAGTGCTGGGATTACAAGTGTGAGCCACTGCACCTGGCCAAGTGTGTTATTATATTAGAAGGTGATAGTGCAGTGGAGAAAAAACATGGAAGGCTAGGAAATTGATCATTTGGGGATTTCGATTAGGAAGAAATAAACTGTAACATGGAATGACCATGTCCTTACTCAAGAAGCTTTTAGTAGATTTCTTTGTCTTACCCACACCAGGATGTTGCTGCTGCTGAAGGAGTTACTTAAGCTGTAAGAGGAACTGTATTTTTTTTAATGCCATATTATATACATGTAACATGGGATTTCATTACTTGATAAAAATTAAATAGTCTTTAGGATCAATGCAGTAAAACAAGTAAGACTTTGAATTTCTTATTGGAGAGTATGTATTTAAAGTTGAGCTAGTAACTGCTTTAATGTATTCTGTCAGTGCATCTCAACCATCTTTTAGGTTCTGTCCACATAGAAAGTAAGTTTCGAATAGTACACTAAAGTAGATGATGAAATTGGGAGGCTAGAAGCACCTGGCAGGCAGCTCCTCATGAAACTCCTGGGATGGGAGATCAATATCCTGGCACACCTGTAAATGCTGGAGACGCTCTGCTCCCTCAGATTGCTAGAGTTCTGCCATATACAATTCAAGATAATGGTTTTCAGACTTACGTGATCCCTTTGAGACATTCTTTACTTGTTTTCTTTTTTTCTTTTCCTTCCTATTTCTTCCTAGAAAAAAGTAATGTATCACTAAGTAAGATTACAGTTAAATTACATTTTAAGAAACCTTTTCTTTTTTGGAGACAGGGTCTCACTGTGTCACCCAGACTGGAGTGCAGTGGCACAGTCTTGGCGTGCTGCAGTTTCAACCTCCCTGGGCTCAAGTGATCCTTCCATCTCAGCCTCCTGAGTAGCTGTGACTACGGGTTTTTGTATTTTGTAGAGACAGGTTTCACCATGTTGCCCAGGCTGGTCTGGAACTCCTGGGCTCAAGCAGTCACCTGCCTTGGCCTCCCCAAATCCTGGGATTACAGGTGTGAGCCAATGTGCCCAGCCTTAAGAAATCATTATTAAGAGAATGTTGTATTTGTGGTGATACCTAAAATTGACAGGAGTTAAACAGATCTACATTTAATTTTGGTAATTCTAAAAAACTTTTTTTTTTTTTTTGAGACAGAGTCTCGCTCTGTCGCCCAGGCTGGAGTGCAGTGGCACAATCTCGGCTCACTGCAAGCGCCGCCTCCTGGATTCACCACATTCTCCTGCCTCAGCCTCCCAAGCAGCAGCTGAGACTACAGGCGCCCGCCTTTTTTGTATTTTTAGTAGAGACAGGGTTTCACTGTGTTCGCCAGGATGGTCTCGATCTGCTGACCTCGTGATCTACCATCTCGGCCTCCCAAAGTGCTAGGATTACAGGCGTGAGCCACCGCGCCCTAAAAATCTTAAAATATTACGTGGAAAGTTTCTTGTAGCAAATTTTTAGTTTTAGCATTTTAGGGACTCTGATTATTTGGTAGAAACTTTCATTTCCAAACTACAGAAGCATTATTTTGTTGAAGTGAATTTTATGTGATTCTAAACATTTTGAAAATGTAGCAGTATTGAGGTATTCTTTTCTCAGGTGAATCCTTAAATTGTATTTTTTTGTTGTTGTTAAATGCTTTTTTTTTTTAATTTTATAACCTTTTTTTCTTTCCTGTGGAGTAATGTTATGAAATACTTGGCCTCCTGGATATAATTTCTGATTTTAGAATTTAACTGCTTCAGACTTCTCCTGAGTTAGCAATTTTAACGTATACCCTGTATACTTTTCTAATTTGACATTCTAGAATTTTTTTTTTTTTTTGAGACAAAGTTTCGCCGTGTCGTCCATGCTGGAGTGCAGTGGCGCGATCTGGGCTCACTACAAGCTCCGCCTCCTGGGTTCATGCCATTCTCCTGCCTCAGGCTCCCGAGTAGTGGGACCACAGGTGCGCACCACCACCCCTGGCCGATTTTTGTGTGTGTGTGTGTGTATTTTTTTTTTAATAGAAATGGAGTTTCACCGTGTTAGCCAGGATGGTCTCGATCTCCTGACCTCGTGATCTGCCTTTCTTGGCCTCCCAAAGTGCTGAGATTAGAGGAGTGAGCCACCGTGCCCGGCCAGAATTGTTAATTTTAGATACAGCCTCCTGTTACGTTGTGTCTTAAGATCTTAGAAAGTCAGTGCATAGTAGTTGATGTTTGTCAACTCTAAAAATAGTGATATAATTGAAATGGTCAGTTGAATTACCCTTGTGAATTTTCTGCCTTTAACTTCCTCTCTTACCTAGCTGGGTCTTAGACTATTAACTGTCAATTTGGCGGGATGGAAGGAGGTTGAGATTTAATAACAGGAGATAAAGTATGAATGTGTGCTTATTTTCAGACTTAGAAATAATGCATTATTTTGGATTATTCACAACTTTTAAAATTTTTTCTCTCTGAAACAGGGTCTTACTCTGTCACCTAGGCTGGAGTGCAGTGACACGGTCTTGGCTTACTGGACCCTTGTCCTCCCAGGCTCAGGTGATCCTCCCACTTCAGACACCCAAGCAGCTGGGACTATAGACACGCCACCATGCCTGGCTAATTTTTGTATTTTTTGTAGAGATGGGTTTTTGCCCTGTTGCTCAAGTTGGCCTTGAACTCCGGGACTCAGCCATCTGTCCATCTTGGCCTCCTAAAGTGCTGGGATTATTACAGGATGAGCCGTTGCCCCCAGCCCACAGCTCTTTACTCAAATAATTGGTTATAGTGATTTAGAGAGATGGAATATGGACCCTTAAGACATTACTATTACAGAATTCATGTTGCCTTGACGATACCATATCTGTTTAATGATGTCATTATGAAAGGGTTACAACATAATGAAAAGTTAGAAAATGGGCTGGGCATGGTAGCTCAAGCCTGTAATCCCAGCACTTTGGGAGGCTTAGTTGGGCGGATCACCTGAGATCAAGAGATCGAGACCAGCCCGGCCAACATGGTGAAACCTAGTCTCTACTAAAAATACAAAAACAATTAGCCAGGCGTGGTAGAGCACATCTGTAATCCCAGCTATTTGGAGGCTGAGGCAGGAGAATCCCTTGAGCCCAGGAGGTGGAGACGCCTGGCAGTGAGCCAAGATCATGCCACTGCACTCCAGCATGGGTGACAAAGTGAGACTCTGGCTCAAAAAAAAAAAAAGGAAAAAGGATTATCTTTGAACAGTAAAAATTTACCATCATAATTTTACTTAGTAGACAAGTATACACATGAGAACATCTTTTAAAATCTGATATATAAAGTAACCTTGTATTGTAAACTCAGGAATATTTCTTCTTATTTTGTTAGCTATAAAAACTATAAATAGTTTAGTAAATGCTTAATTCTTGACTGAAAAGTTACATAATTACACCAATGATTTCTCTATGATGCCAAACTGTGTTCATTGCTTACATCTTCACAGCATCAACAGATTTCAGAGCTTAGTTTCTAATCCTAGCTTCACTACTCAGTTACTATGTAATTTTGAGTAAGTCACTTTCCAAATAAGTACGTACTTATCAGAAGTTACTGCTACGTCTCTATTAGAATGAAATTAGGTTAGTTGACTTCCTCTTTTATAAAGAATATGAAGATACTGTGAAGAACATTAAACTTATGGCAAACACACGCAGCAGGAAAATAAGCCACTTTTTTGGTGCATTATATAAATATGAATTTTAAATTATCCCTTTATAGGTACTGAAGCTTACTATCATAGAATTGCTTAATAGACTGACCTAAAATAGAATTAAACTAATGCAGAATTTGCTATTTAGGAATGCTTTTTGAAGTGTTAAGTAATGGACAAATATTTACTGCAGTCACTATGTGCACACTGAAGAGATAGAGGGAAAGTATTTTTTCCTGCCTTCATGAAGCAGGAAATCTAAAGCAGAAAGTAATGTCAGATTATCCTTGAAGGCTGGCCACCATGCCTGGCCTTCAAAGATAATCTTCATTATCAAGGAGAATTTTTAAGGTGGGGTGATCCCACCGTGGGACAAAAATTAGCTGGCTGTGGTGGCACATGCCTGTGGTCCCAGCTACTTGGGGAGCTGAGGTGGGAGGATCACCTGAGCTCAGGGAGTTCGAGGCTGCAGCGATCCAGGATTGTGCCACTGTACTCCAGCATGGGTGACAGAGCGAGACCCTGTCTCAAAAAATTTATATAAAAATAATAAGGTACCACTGCACTCCAGCCTGGGCGACAGAGTGAGACCCTGTCTCAAAAAATATATATAAAAATAAAATATAAAGTGGGATGATCTGGGATCTCTCTGAAAATATAGTTCTCCTTAGTATTTACCTAAATTGAGCATTTGTTAGATGAATTTTATTCCATCTTTATGTCATTGCTGTCTGCTTCATTATGAGTAGTATCTGCAAAATACTTGCTCATGTTTGTCAGGTATTAAAATGTCCTCATTTGAAAGCCTTTATTTGTGAATGTAGTTCTTGGATCACCAAGAAACAGTGCATGGTTTTGAGGTGTTTTATTCTAAGAAAAGACTCTACCTTCATTTAGCAGCTTTGGTAAAAGTTCATTAGAGATAACGCAGGCTCTATAATCAAAAGACCCAGATTCAAGTCCTGTTTCACTACTTTTAAAAGCTATATTGCACAAAATCAGTATGGAGTGTAGTGGGTAAGACAAAAACAGATTAACAGATAGGTAAACATATAAAACTGTGTTTTTTATTTACCTTACCCAAACTTGTTTTCTATAGTATTTCCCATGTTCGTATATGGGCAATCTCATTCCATTTGCTCAGCCAGAAACCTTGGGTTCATTCTACCCTATAGTCAAACCATTAGCAAATCATTAGCAAATTTCCATCCGCTCTGCTTTCAAAATATATCCGGAATCAACTGTTTTTTTGAATTCCTGATGTAAATACAGTTGACATCCTCATTTCTTGCCTGGATTATATTAGCAGTGTCATACTGGTTTTGCTACTTCTGCCCTCATCTGTTTACTTATCCCTTTAGATTCCCAATATATTCTTTCAAAACAAAAGTCATGTCATTTCACTCATAATCCTACTATGGCTTCCCTCTCTTCCTCAGAATATAATCCAAATTTCATGTTATGGCCTAGGAGGCCTTAACCTCTCCCAGGTACTCCTGTCTCTGTAGCCTTATTGGCCTTCTTGCTACTCCTGCTTGTTATTTTCTCTATTTGGAATGCTCTTCTCGCACATCTGGATGGCTTCCTTTTTTTTTTTTCTTTCTTTCTTTTCACTCAGAGCTTTGTTCAAATATCTTTTTTTATATATATATAAAGAGAGCCCTTTCTGACCACCCAATATAAAACAGCTCTCCCATCCTAGCACTAATAATTTCCTTTACCTTGATAAATTCTTCATACCTTTGGCTATTATTTATTAATTAGATTATTTACTATTTTCTTGGATGTAACCTAGTGCCTGACATGTAGAAGGGTTCAGTAAATGTTGAATAAATGAATAAGCACAGCTTTTGGAATCAGGTGACCATGGGTTTGAATTCTAGTTTTGTTGCTTAATAGCTGTGTAACCTCCCACCCCCCAAACATAAAATAGGGATGATAAATGGGTTATTTCATTTCCTAGATCTTTGGAATTAGTGAGTTATCTTTTAGTGCCCTACACTTCCCATTTTAAGCCAACTCTACTAGATGCTTTTTTTTTTTTTTTTTCTGATTTCTGGTCCTTGTACTAGCTATCAATGGAAAAAATAGATTTCCTTTATGAACATGTGTTACATGAGGTCTTTCTTTGTATTTTCAGACCACAGGAAGGAGGGTGGAAGTATGGTTTCCAGTAAGTGTGTGTTTTTTGCCAATCCTCTTCAAAACTTGAGAATTAGTCAAATAAAATTGTGAGCTTTTAACATCCTTTTAATGCACATTTTTTTCTTCTAATAGAAATATCCACATATCATAAAACTTACCCTTTTAAAGTGTACAATTCAGTGGTTTTTAATATATTTAGAACCATCACTGCTGTCTGCAGAACATTTTCATCACCCCAGAAAGAAACTCCTTATCCATTAGCAGTCACTCCCTATTTCCCCTTTTCCCAGTGTCTGGAAACCACTCATCTATCTTTCGTCTCTGGATTGGTCTATTCTGGGTATTTTGTGAGTGGAATTATATATAACCTTTTGTGCCTGGCTTCTTTCACTTAGCTGTTTGTTTGAGACAGGTGAGACAGGGTCTCATTTTGTCGCCCAGGCTGCAGTGCAGTGGCACCATAGGCTCACTGCAACCTCTGCCTCCTGGGTTCAAGCGATCCTCCTGCCTCAGCCTCCCTAGTAGCTGGTACTACAGGCATGCACCACCATACCTGGCTAATTTTTGTAGTCCCCGCCCGCCTCACCCCCGAGACAGAGTCTTGCTCTGTCTCCCAGACTGGAGTGCAGTGGCACTATCTCAGCTCACTGCGACCTCTGCCTCCCAGGTTTAAGCGATTCTTTTGCCTCAGCCTCCCGAGTAGCTGGGACTGCAGGCGTGAGCCACCATACCTGGCTATACTTTTTTTTGTATTTTTAGTAAGACGTGGTTTCACCGTGTTGGCCAATCTGGTCTCTAACTCCTGACCTCAAGAGATCCACCTGTCTCGGCCTCTTAAAATGCTGGGATTACAGGTGTGAGCCGTTGTGCACAGCTAATTTTTGTATTTTTATAGAGATAGGGTTTTACCATGTTGGCCAGGCTGGTCTTGAACTCCTAGACCTCATGATCTGCCTGCCTCAGCCTCCCAAAGTGCTGGGATTACAGGCGTGAGCCACTGTGCCCAGCTAATTTTTGTATTTTTGTAGAGACGGGGTTTCACCATGTTGGCCAGGCTGGTCTCGAACTCCTAGACCTCATGATCCACCTGCCTCGGCCTCCCAGAGTGCTGGGATTACAGGCGTGAGCCACTGCACTCGGCCTTAAAAAAATTTTTATATAGACAGTTTCACTGTGTTGCCCAGGCTGATTTTGAAACTTCCAGTCTCAGCAGCCCTTCTCCCTGGGCTTCCCAAAGTGTTGCAGTTACTGGCCTGAGCCACCATGCCCAGTTCATAATGTTTCTGAGGTTCATCCATGTTGTATCTTGTATGAATACTTCATTCCTTTGTGTAGCCAAGTAATGGCCCATTTTTTGGTTATACCACAGTTTATCCATTCACCAGTTATTTAAATATCAGATATTTGGGTTTCCTGTTTTCATTCATCAATGGATTAATTGACAGTTTGGATTGTTTCCCCTTTTTAGTTAGTATGAATAATGCTGTGAACATATATGTACAGGTTTTTACGTAGGCTTGTGTTTTAATTTGTTTTTGTTATATACCTTGCATGTAGGAGGACCTCAATAAATGTTGAACGAATGGTCATACAGTAACTCTGTGTTTAAACTTTCTAAGTCTGTAGAGAAAGAACAATGATTTTTCTCCTGTACTCGCCCACAACACTTGATTCTCTTTTTCTGACACCAGATATGTGGGGTTTTTTTTTTTCACACCAAGCAGTTTTTCAACACCAGCTCGGTGTTCTATAATTCATTTCTAGCACTAACCAGAGTTAAGCGTTCAGTCTCACAGGACTGGCCCCCGCTTTAGACACCAGTCACAAGTTGTGGGTTCCCAGGTTACCCACAACTTGTGTCCGACTTGGCTACAAATTGGAGGTTCCCACAACCCCCTTCTTGGGGTCATTAATTTGCTAGATCAGCTCACAGAAATCAGGGAAGACAGTATACTCACAATTGCCAATGTATTACAAAGGATATTGTAAAGGATACAATTGAACAGCCAGATGAAGCTATGCATGTGTGAGGTTTATAAGGGTCATGAACCCAGAAACCTTTGGCCCCATGGAGTATGTGGCTATGTTCTTACTCACCAATTCAAAAGCTCTCCAAACTCTCTTTTCGGGTTTTTATGAGGCTTCATTACTTATGCATGATTGATTAAATCATTGGCTATTGGTGTTTGATTCAACCCTGAGCCCCTCCCTTCTTCCCCAAAGCTTCGTGGGGTGAGGCTGAATGTTTCCACCCTCTAATCACATAGTTGGTTCCTTTGGCTGCCAGTCCCCATTCTGAGGCTCTCCAGGAGCCCCCAGCCATGAGTCATGGTATTAACATATAAAAAAGATTCCAAGGATTTTAGGAGCCAGATGAAGACCAAATACGTATTTCTTGTTGTAAATCACAATACCACACTAAGGAATTGCCAGACTTTTCCACGGCAACTGCAGCATCGTGCATTCGTGTGAGCAGGGTGCAAGAACTCCAATTTCTATGTTTGGCCAGTGTTTATTATGGTGGTTTTTTGATGATGGCATCCTAGTGTGAAGTGGCATCTCATTGTGGTTTTGGTTTGCATTTCACTAATGACTAATGATGTATTAAGTGTCTTTTCTTGTGCTTATTGGTATTTCGGTGGAGAAATATCTATTCAAATTTTTTGCCCATTAAAATTTTTTTGTTGTTGTTGAGACGGAGCCTCACTCTGTCACTCACGCTGGAGTGGCTGTGGCATGATCTTGGCTCACTGAAACCTTCACCTCCCAGGTTCAAGCGATTCTCCTGCCTCAGCCTCCTGAGTAGCTGGGAATACCGGCATGTGCTACCATGCCCAGCTAATTTTTTTGTTTGTTTGTTATTTGAGACAGAGTCTCGCCCTGTCGCCAGACTGGAGTACAGTGGCGCGATCTCGGCTCACTGTAGCCTCTGCCTCCCGGATTCAAGTGATTCTCCTGCTTCAGCCTTCCGAGTAGCTGGGATTACAGGTGTGCGCCACCACGCCTGGCTAATTTTTGTAGTTTTAGTAGAGATGGGGTTTCACCGTGTTGGCCAGGATAGTCTCCATCTCTTGACCTCGTGATCTGTCCACCTCAGTCTTCCAAAGTGCCGGGATTGCAGGTGTGAGCCACTGCACCCGGCCCTAGTTTTTATATTTTAGTAGAGATGGAGTTTTGCCATGTTGGCCAGGCTGGTCTCAAACTCCTGGCCTCAAGTGATCTACCCGCCTCAGCCTCCCAATGTGCTGAGATTACAGGCATGAGCCACCGCACCTGGTCCTAAACAATTTGTCATTTTGTTGAATTGTAAGAATTCTTTATATATTTAGACTACATGTCCTTTATTAGACATTATTTATTACATTTGCAAAAATTTCCTCTTTTTTTTTTTTTGAGACGGAGTCTCGCTCTGTCACCAGGCTGGAATGCAGTGGCGTGATCTCAGCTCATTGCAACCTCTGCCTCCTGGGTTCAAGCGATTCTCCTGCCTCAGCCTCCTGAGTAGCTGGGACTACAGGTGCGTGCCACCACACCTAGCTAATTTTGTGTTTTTAGTAGAGATGAGGTTTCACCATATTGGCCAGTATGGTCTTGATTTCCTGACCTCATGGATCTGCCCACCTCAGCCTCCCAAAGTGCTGGAATTACAGGCATGAGCCACCGCACCCAGCCAATTTCCTTTTCTTCTGTGGGCCGTGTTTTCGTCATCTTGATAGTGTCATTTGAAGCACAAAAATTAATTTTGGCAAAATTTATGTTTTTTTCTTTGTGTATTTGTGTCATATCTACGAAATCATTGCCTAATCCAGGGGGGTCATGGAGATTTGCATCTAAGTGTTTTTCTGAAAATATAATAATTCTAGCTTTTACATTTGGATCTTTGATACATTTTGAATTCATTTTTGCATATAATGTAGGGATTATTTAGTTTCATAGCATTAATATGGCAGCTTATTTTCCATTTGAAGTTGTATAGGACCAAGCTGAGAGTCCATCAGGTTTGATAGTATCAAGTTGGATTCAGGTTACTTCTCTGGGTGAGTGGAGAGCTATTTTTCACATAGGAATTTATATTGCAGTCCTACTACTAAAAAATGTGATTCTAGTATAAAATATTGCTGACTCTCTCTCTCTCTCTCTATATATATATGTATATATATACATATATACATATAATTTTTTGTTTTGTTTTGTTTTTTTGAGACTAAGTCTTGCTCTGTCACTAGGCTGGAGTGCAGTGGCGCAATCTTGGGTCACTGCAACCTCTGCTGGGTTCAAGCAGTTCTCCTGCCTCAGCCTCCTGAGTAGCTGGGACTATAGGCGTGCGCTGCCACACCTGGCTACTTTTTGTATATTTAATAGAGATGAGGTTTCACCATGTTGGCCAGGATGGTCTCGATCTCTTGACCTCATGATCTGCCTACCTCAGCCTTCCAAAGTTCTGGGATTACAGGCATGAACCACCGCTCCTGGCCTGCTGAGAATTTTTTTTTTTTTTTTTTTTTGAGACAGAGTCTTGCTGTGTGGCCCAGGCTGGAGTGCAGTGGCCGGATCTCAGCTCACTGCAAGCTCCGCCTCCCGGGTTCATGCCATTCTCCTGCCTCAGCCTCCCCTGTAGCTGGGACCACAGATGCCCGCTGCCACGCCTGGCTAATTTTTTTTTTGTATTTTTAGTGGAGGCGGGGTTTCACCGTGTTAGCCAGGATGGTCTTGATCTCCTGACCTCGTGATCTGCCCGTCTCGGCCTCCCAAAGTGCTGGGATTACAGGCGTGAGTCACTGCGCCCGGCCTGCTGAGAATATTTTTATGTTCACCTATAAGCCTTTATTGTAATTAAAAGAGGCATGTCAACTTCAGTCTTTAGATTTAGAAAATCTTCAAGCCGGGGGCATCTCAGGTGTCATCTAGTCTAACCATCTTGCCTTTTCTTTAAATATTGCTGCATTTTATGATTAGAGATAGTTCATAAAATAAAATTTTAAAAATTTTAAAATAATCTTTTGTACTACATGAAAGGCACATATATTAAGGAAATCGAGCAATAGATTTTAAAAATATTGAGATCTGATAAAAGAAAACTTGTTATATTCTTAGGAAAACAATTTAAGGATTCCAGTGGAGAAAATTACCTTGCTGGGCATATTTTTGGTTTGTTTTGAGACAAAGTTTTACTCTCACCCAGGCAGTAGTGCAGTCACGGCTCACTGCAGCCTTGACCTCCTGGACCCAAGCAATTCTCCCACCTTAGCCTGCTGAGTAATGCCACTACGCCTGGCTAATTTTTGTATTTTTGGTAGAGATGAGGTTTTGCCATGTTGCCTAGGCTGGTCTTGAACTCCTGGGCTCAAACAGTCCTCCTGCCTCAGCCTCCCAAAGTGCTGGGATTACAGACACAGAATTCATTTCTTTATAACAATTAGTTTAGGTTACCTTGATTTGTTTCTGTAGTCCAGCCTCATTATTCATGAATTCTATATTTGTGAATTCACGTCTTCGTAAAACTTATTTGTAACTCTAAAATTGATACTTGCAGTGCCTTTTTTTTTTTTTTTTTTTGCCTTTGCACACTTAAAGAGCAGTGAAGAATTTGTCATTCTATGCACACATTCCCAGCTGAGGTCAAACAATACTACACTCAGCTCATATTCAGTTATTTTTGAGGTCTGTTTTGTGCCACATTGTTTAGCTTTTTTGTGCTTTTTGTTGGTGATTTCACTGTTTAACTTATGTGCTGTCTAGTGTTCCTGTGTATACATGAAGGCTGTGCTGTGCCTTTTGGAGAAAATTTGTTCAGGCATACATTATAGTGCTGTTGGCTGTGGGTTTGATATTAATCAACAATATATAGTAAATAAGAGGCTGGGCATGGTGGCTCATTCCTGTAATCCCGGCACTTTGGGAGGCTGAGGTAGGTGGATAACTTGTCGGGAGTTTGAGACCAGCCTCAACATGACAAAACCTCGTCTCTACTAAAAATACCCCCCACCACCACACCCCAAAAATTTGCTGGGCATGGTGGTGTGCACCTGTAATCCCAGCTACTCGGGAGGCTAAGGCAGGAGAATTGTTTGAACCTGGGAGGTGGAGGTTGGGTTGCAGTGAGCCAAGATCATGCCATTGCACTCCATCCTGGGCCATAGAGTGAGACTCTTTCTCAAAAAACAAAGTCTTTAGAGAAACACAAATTACTTTTGATTGGTTGAAGAAAATAATGTGACCAGAAGCTGGCAGGAATCTAACCCTATATTTCCTCTAACTGTGGATTCCATATTTACTAATTCAGTGTTTGCCACAACTTTGTAGAGAACTTAACGACTGTGAATAATGAGAATTGACTGTATTTTAATTTTTAAAAAGTTTTTTTAGAGACAGTCTCACTCTGTCACCCGGTGCAGTAGCATGATCTTATCTCTGCAACCTCTCAGATTCAAGTGATTCTTGTGCCTTAGCCTTCCAAGTAGCTGGGATTACAGTCATGCATCACCATGCCTGGCTAATTTTTGTATTTTTAGTGGAGACGAGGTTTTACCATGTTGGCCAGGCTGGTCTTGAACTCCTGACCTCAAGTGATCTGCCTGTCTCAGCCTCCCAAAGTGCAGGGATTACGGGTGTGAACCACTGTCCCCAGCTGTATTTTAAGTTTCAGTATACTTTTGATTTGAAAGTGTTGAAGTCCAGTTAAAACTAGTAAAAGGTAATGTTGTTACATCCAGGTTTCTTGTTTGATTCTGATTTAATTTTCTACTATAGATCATACCTTCCTCCTTTTTTTTTTTTTGAGTTAATCATGCAGTTCAAACCAGTGGTTTTCAGCTTTGATATCACATCAAAATCACCTGGGAAACTTTAAAAAAATACTATCCCCAGGTTATGATTTAATTGCTCTGGAGTGCATTCTGGGTATTGTAATTTTTCTTAGCTCTTCAGGTAATTTTTTTTTTTTTTTTTTTTTTTTTTTTTTGAGATGATGTCTCTGTCACCCAGGCTGGAGTGCCCTGACATGATCTCAGCTCACTGCACCCTCCGCCTCTCAGGTTCAAGTGATTCTTTTGCCTCAGCCTCCCGAGTAGCTGGGATTACAGGCATCACAACCCCTGGCTATTTTTTGTATTTTTAATAGAGACGGGTTTCATCATGTTGGCCGGGCTAGTCTGAAATCCTGACCTCACATGATCTGCCCGTCTTGGCCTCCCGAAGTGCTAGGATTACAGGCGTGAGCCACTGCGCCTGGCCTTCAGGTAATTTTAATGTGCAGCCAAAGTTGTAGACTCATCTTCACTACAATGCAGGAATTTAGGTGTGCCAATTTTGTAAATTGGATAAGTTGTAATACATCTCCTTGTATCTGTTTTAGAGTTCAGGAGACATTTCAAAGTTTAATCCTCCTGAAAGATTTAAGAATCTAATTTAGGATTGGAAATATCTGTAGTTGTTTTGTTCCTACATAATTATAGTTCTGTCAAAGACCACCCGTTTCCTGTACGTATCTGAGCACTTATTGACTGTCTTATCAACTTTAGTAAAATGTTTTGTTTGATAGCTGTTTTATACAACTAAGTATTTGTCATGAGAATTTTTTGTGGAGCAGTTTTAGTGAACTGAGTACATTAAGATGTGGTTATGGGGTGGTTCCATAGGCTCATTATGAGCTCAGTGATTCTTCTTTCATGCCAATGGAGTCCACCTAAACAAAATTTAAAAACATTTTATTATATCATGAATCGTTGGAGTTGAATATGCATAAAAATCTCATTTAAAACATAATCTGGGCTGGTCATGGTGGCTCACACCTGGGATCCCAGCACTTTGGGAGGCCAAGGTGGGAGGATTGCTTGGAGCCAGGAGTTGAGACCAACCTGGGCAATGGCAGGACTCCATCTCTACAAAAAGTAGTAACACAAGTAATCTTAGGGGCCTGTGTCAAACCATATCAGGGCCCTATATTTAAAAAAGAATAGTCCCTTCTAGGTACTTGGAATGATATTCTTGTTTTAAGTCTTTTGCCCTTCATTGGGGTCGTCATTATTGCTAGTCCTTGTATCTCCCATTCTATGACCTATGCTGAACTTATCAGTCCCCTAAAATTCCTGAGAATCAAATTGTTTATGACTCTGACCCCTGGGCTTATATCTCTCTTGTCCTTATGGATATTACTATATATGTGGAGATTCTGTCAGTATCCTTTACTTGCTAGGAATATTTATCAACTATTATTAGTGACTTTTTATGTTGAATTTCCATTTTATTTTTATTATTTTTTTAGAAATAGGACCTCACTCTGTTGCCCAGGATGGAATGCAGTGGTACAACTGTACCTTACTGTAACATTGAACTTCTAGGATCAAGGGATCCTTCTGCCTCAGTCTTCCAAGTAGCTAGGACTACAGGTACATGCCACCATGCTCAACTAATTTCTAAAATTTTTTGTAATGTTGCCCAAGTTGGTCTCAAACTCTGCCTCAAGTGATCCTCCTCCCTTGGCCTCCTAAGGTGCTGGGGTTACAGGCATGAGCCACCATGTCTAGCCTGAATTTCCATTTTGAATTCTGGGCAGTTTCCATAGCTCCCCATCTTGTTTTTTGTTTTTGTTTTATTGTTCTAGGTTTTTTGTTTGTTTTTAAAACTTACCTAGCAGGTAATTTAGTTAGCCCCCCCACTCTTTGAACTTTCTTCCTGAATTCAAATTTTAGTCAAAATCCTCTTTAGTTCTTTGTAACTCTATACTTTGACATCATAAATCCACCAACCTTAGACTCATCCTCACAGCTGTACATACTTTTAGTACCTTGTGTGCCCCATATCATGTTTTACCTCTTTCATAGGGTTTTTCACTTCTGCCTTGTAGCTATTGTAAAGACACTTTGTCTTTATTAGATTTTTAATGAGGGCAGTGCTTACTGGCAATAATCACTCAAATGTTTTCTGGGTTAATAAATACAAGAAAGATAAATAGTGCTGTTTTCAAAATAGGCCAGAAGTGATAGGAAAACGCAGTTGAGTATATTGCCTTCTTGCCTTATCTCTGATTCCATTGCTGTCTATCTTTTGCTTCTGCCTTGGCCCAGTTAGAGAAAGTCAAGAATTGGGTTGAATAGGAAAATTTATACAGCGTTTAAAAGTCAGGATAAGCTTCCTGTTAATGATGCACGTCTTTCAGCTCAGTTAATATTTGTTTGGTAATTTTTTCACTTTGCAGATAATGCTTCAATGAGAGTATCTTTTCTTCCCTCCCACCACTGCTCCCTGCTCCTGGTGGTAGATTTTTTTCTTAAGATTCCTGTATGTAACCCTTACTGACAGCAAGTAATTTTAGGTCTTGCTTCATTAAGATTATGTGATTGCTTTCTTTCCAAACTCAAATATGTTGTGTCTCTGTATACTTTTCCTCATTTCTGAAATTGTATTGTTTTTCCAAATGTTTTATTTATTTGTCTGGGAGTAGAACTGTGTGTGCTTAGGGAAGATGGGAGTATTTTGGTATAGGCAGCTTGTGTTTGATTCTTTTAGATGTTGCAGAGGACAGAACATCTGTTAATGTCTGTGAAATACAGATTGCATTTCTGAAACATAGTTACAGCTTTTGCATGCTGACAGAGCTTTACTTCAGATTCTTCTAATTTACAGTTAACCCTTGAACAACAGGAAGCCAACCACTGCTATTCATAAAGTGCTCTGTCACCCAGGCTGGAGTGCAGTGGCATGATCTCAGCTCACTGCAGCCTCTACCTCCTGGGTTCAAGTGATTCTCCTGCTTCAGCTGGGATTACGGACTAGCGCCACTACGCCCAGCTGATTGTTGTATTTTTAGTAGAAATGAGGTTTTACCATGTTGGCCAGGCTGGTCTCAAACTCTGGGCTTCAAGTGATCCCCCTGCCTCAACCTCCCACAGTGCTGGCATTACAGGCTTGAGCCACCATTCCCAGCTAGTCACAAAAATCTTAATCCTTGTTATAGGCTGAGAAGAGGAAGAGGAGGGTTTGGTCTTGCTGTCTCAGGAGTGACAAAGGCAGAAGAAAATCCATGTATAAGTGGACATGTGCACTTCACACCTGTGTTGTTGAGGGTCAACTGTACTTGAAGAAATTGCTCAGTTTAGAAGACTCTCACCAAAAAGAAAACAAAAAAACCACCACACACACACACACACACACACACACACGCACACCCCCTCCAATGATAGGGAAGATTGGTTCAGTCCTTGCAAGCCTTGCAAGTTTGTGATGAAAATGATACAAGTAACAGAAAGTTAAGACAGTTAATGGTGATGGCTTGGAAAGGATTACCCATGATCCTAAAAGTAAAATAGTGTTAAAAGGTACTAGCTGCTGCTGTTTTCAGCACCTTTTCTAACGTTGACTTTTTTTTTTTGTATCTGCTTATGACTGAAGTCAGAGTTTTCTTTTAAAAATGTGTTACATTTTAAAATTATTTTAAATCTTCATGAACTGGCAACAGTTAATATACTGAATTTTTAAAAATTCAGCTACTGTAGTTTTCATAATTGAAAACGATTGAAAGTTAAACTGATAATTTCTTAAATTGGCAACATAGGATGCCAAAATTGATTTTATAAATCAGTATTTGTACTTTTCGTATTTCTTAATTCCTTCTTAGAATGAAACTTGTCATAAATACATTTTATGTTCTTTTTTTTTTTCCTTGAGATGAAGTCTAAGTGCTCTATCACCCAGGCGGTAGTGCAATGGCGCAATCTTGGCTCACTGCAGCCTCCGCCGCCGGGGTTCAAGCAATTCTCCTGCTCAGTCTCCCAAGTAGCTGGGACTACAGGCGTGTACCACCACACCTGGCTAATTTTTGTGTTTTTAGTAGAAACTGGGTCTCACCACGTTGGCCAGACTGCTCTCAAACTCCTGACCTCAGGTGATCCACCCATCTCGGCCTCCCAAAGTGCTGAGATTACAGGTGTGAGCCACCACGCCTTGCCTAACTTTTGGATTTTTAGTAGAGATGGTTCTCACCATGTTGGCCAGCCTGGTCTCGAACTCCTGACCTTGTGATCTGCCCATCTCGGCCTCCTAAAGTGCTGGGATTACAGGCGTGAGCCACTGTGCTCGGCCCAAAAGTTGTTTTTAAGAAGGCTTAGAAGATTGAACTTGCTCTTTATCAAAATACTGGTCTTACATACTTGCAGTCTTTTGTAATACATTATTATATTTTAGAACACATACATTGAAACTATTCTAGTGAAAAAAGTTGGTATTTTTATTTTGGTCAGTTCTCTGTATATGAGATACTTTGTTATCTACCTTAAGTGCCAGGGTTTAAACATTTTGCTGTATTTTCACCTTAGAAAATCTTCCTATAAGAATTAAATGTGATTTTTTTTTCTACTTGTTAATGACTCTGACCAGCATTATATAAGTTTCCACCTAGTATGTCAGGAGAAGGAATTGATAAAATCCCTAAAATCACAGTATAGTGTACCTGAGCATGCTAAAGAAGAAAACAAATCACTCTCTTCCTTGAATTAAAAAGTTGCCCAAACTGTCTTGTGTTATTATGTGTATATTCGGACTTGACAAAGTAACTATCCTGGAACCATAAAGTTAGTAGTTCATTTTAAGATTTTAGGCTGGGAATGGTGGCTCACGTCTATTATCCCAGCACTTTGGGAAGCCAAGGTGGGCAGATCACTTGAGGCCAGGAGTTTGAGACCAGTCTGGCCAACATGGCAAAACCGCCTTTCTACTAAAAATACAAAAATTAGCCAGGCGTGGTGGCATGTGCCAATAGTCCCAGCTACTTGGGAGGCTGAGGCACAAGAATGAATTGAACCCGGGAGGTGGAGACTGCAGTGAGCCAAGATCACAGCACTGTACTCCAGTCTGGGTGATAGAGCAAGACCCTGTCTCAAAAAAAAAAAAATTATTCCTGCTGATGGAAATCTTCTGTGTAAATAGTGCTTAGAAATGCTTAAGTGTGGCCAGGTGCTGCAGTGGCTCATGCCTATAATCTCAGCATTTTGGGAGGCCAGGGTGGACAGATCACTTGAGGTCAGGAGTTCGACACCAGACCAACGAGACCCTGTCTCTACTAAAAATACCAAAATCAGCCAGGCCTGGTAGTGCCCACCTGTAATCCCAGCTACTGGGGAGGCTGAGGCAAGAGAATTGCTTGAACCTGTGAGGTGGAGATTGCGATGAGCTGAGATCATGCTACTGCACTCCAGCCTGGGCGACACAGCAAGGCTCCATCTCAAAAAAAAAAAAAAAAAAATATAAAACTGTATATAATTTGTCTATGTTTAAGTGGGTAAAAGAGAGTGGGGAGGGGGGAATTGTTTATACCGAATAGCATTTCCTACAATGTGAAATTGAAAATTGGTAATAGGACAAGATACAAGGTAATGATGACATGAGTTTTAACCTATTTGTTATCAAAATGGTAATTTGTTTATTTGGTTGACTGAAACAGTTTGTACTAAAGCCAAATTTATTTTATTAGTTTTTTGGAACATTGTAAACCATTATAGTTGTTTAGGGATACGGATATATGGAAATAACACTAGCATTAGACGAAGATAATATAGAAAAGTACTAAAAACATAATGTGAATATAAACTATATATAAAACTATAGAAAAGTAATTACAGATGCATGATTGAATTAGGCTGAGCAATATGTAAAAAGACTCCTAATATAGCTTTAACTTGTGAAAATGAGTAGAATAACCTAGGTTCTGGGATTTTAAAAGGAACTTTATAAATCATTCAATAAGTAATGATTTAATTAATAATTAATTGATTTTTTTATTAACAAAAAAATAAGTCCAGAAGGTAACAAAACTTTCATACCTACACACTTACAGACCATATTATACAGCACTGTTCACAGTCAAGAAATGTGAACAGGGCTGGGTGAGGTGGCTCACGCCTGTAATCCTAGCACTTTGGGAGGCCAAGATGGGATTGCTTGAGGTCAGAAGTTTGAGACCAGCCTGGTCAACATAGTGAAACTCCATCTCTACCAAAAAATACAAAAGAATTTAGCTGGGTGTGGTGGCATGTGTCTGTAAGCCCAGCTGCTTGGGAGGCTGACGCAGGACTATTGCTTGAACCCGGGAGGTGGAGGTTGCAGTGAGCCAAGATTACGCCACTGCACTCTAGCATGGGTGACAGTGAGACCTTGTCTCAAAAAAAAAAAAAAAAAAAGTAAATATGAAGATGAAGTATCAAATCATAACTGCATAAAATTTCATAATCACTTTCTGTTGCTATTGCTGTGAGCTCAGGTGTTGGGAATATCTGCTTAACATGCTGTACGACCCTCTGCATGAGCAGTTTGTCTCGCCTTTAAATTGCCTATTGCAGTAAAAAGTGATCTCTCACTATTCTAGTGTGTTTTTCATTGTGTTTTAGTGCAATACCGCAAACTTTGAATCAAACACCATGGAATCCATACAAAATGCCACTAGTGGTGCTGGAAGTACTCCAAAGAAGTAGAGAAAAGTCATGACATTACCATAAACAGTTGAACTGCTTGATATGTACTGTAGATTTGCAGTTGCGGTTGCCCACCATTTCAGATAGATGATTTCTCTTATAAACAGATGACATAAATTTATGGGATTGATAAATACAGCATAGTGCTGTAAATGTATCTCTTCCTTAATGATTTTCTTAACATTTTATTTTCTCTAGCTTACTTTATTGTAAGAACACACTATATAATATACACAACATGTTAATTGACTTTATGTAACTGACAAATAACGTAAGACTTCCGGTCAACAGGTTTATTAGTAGCTAAGTTTTGGGGGAGTCAGAAATTACATGTGGGTTTTCGACTGCTTGGGGCTTGGTTCCCCAACTCCCAAATTATTCAGCGGTTAACGGTATTTGTAATTCATACTTTTCAGAGAACTCTACTTGACAGAAGAAAACTATTCTCAGCGAATCTATGGTATCAATTGTATCCATCTGAGATGAGTTTATTAGAAAACTAGATTTTATGTTCACTGGAAAATATTGACCTCAGCAATAAAAATGGCAATGACAATGCAGTACATCTTTTCTAAAAAATACATTTATTAGAAGAATGTTCTAATAGTAATGCTCATTATATTACAAATCGCCAGATGTTTATTCCTTTGAGACTAAATCTGTTAGAAGGAAAGATTTAACCTAGGTATCTTTTTAATTCATAGAACTTAAAAGCTCTGGAAGCTACCTTTTGGTGTAGAGAGTTGAGCATCAATATTTATTCTAACAATATGATCTACTTAGCTATGTACCTGTTGTTTCCTTTTTTTTTTTTTTTTTTTTTTTTACTCCTAGGCATTTGTATTGCCTCCCCTAATTTTATGGTATTCTTTAGTGTAAATTTTTAAGAATGGTGTTACTAAGTCATAGAATCAATATTTTCCTTTCTTTTTTGAGACAGGGTCTCATGCTGTCACCCATGCTGGAGTGCAGTGGCACAATCAGGGCTCGCTACAGCTTTGACCTTTCAGGCTGAAGCGATCCTCCCGGAGTCCTCAGCCTTCTGAGTAGCTGGGACTACAAGCGTGCACCACCATGCCCAGCTAATTTTTTATTTTTCCTAGAGATGGGGGTCTTAACTGTGTTGCCATAGATGGCCTTGAACTCCTAGACTCAAGCGATCTTCTCACCTTGGCCTCCCAAAATGCTGGGATTACAGGCATGACCCACCATGCCGGCTTTATTTACTTTATAAGAAAGTTGGTTACGGTAAACTGTTTTAGTATCATCTTTTATTGCTTTTTATTTCCCATTTTATTTTTTTCCTTATTGTCATCTGTCAATATTAATACTACTTTAATATGTTTATTTGGAACTTTAAGCTTGAAAATAGTTGTATCTGCCAGCCCATCTCATTGTATTCTTTCAGTAACAATCTGAGGTATTTAATTATGAAGATGCTAAGGTACACATTGTTACTTATCCAAAGTTGCATGTATTATACACTCCTACAAAATCAGAGATTAAGTTTCCAGTTAAATATATCTTGCTGGGCCAGGTGCAATGGTTCATACCTCTAATCCCAGTACATTTTGAGGCTGAGGCAGGAGGATCGCTTAAGGCCAGGAGTTAAATTCCAAACCTGGGCAGTATAGACCCTGTCTCTATAAAAAATAAACTAGCTGGGCATGGCGGCATACACCTGTAGCCCAGCTACTCGAGAGGCTGAGGCGGGAGCATTGCAGGGAGCTATGATTGTGCCACTATGTTCCATCCTGGGCAACTAAGACTTCGCCAAATAAATAGTCTAACCAACTATTTTATCTTTCTTGTCAGGCTGCTATACCTCAGTGCCTTAAACTGAGTAATTATAAACAACAGAAATTTAGTCTTCACAGTTCTGGAGGCTGGGAAGTCCAAGATCCAGGGTGCCAGCAGATTCAATAGTCCAGAATGACACCTTCTGACTGTGTCCTCACGTGGCAGCAAGGCAAATTAACTCTCTGTCTTCTTATAGGCACTAATCCCATTCACCAGTTTTCCACCCTCATGACCTAGTCACCTCCCCTCAAAGGCTCCAGTACCTTGGGAATTAGATTTCAGCATATGAATTTTGGAGGGATGTAAATGTTCAGACCATAGAATATCCCGTACAGCACCTAACTTACAGTCTTAAAGTTTGCATTTTGCTTACATTTTGAAGAAATACATGACATGACATACCCTAGTATACTAACACATAGTTTACATAGTTCTTTTGTGAGATTTGTAGTTCAATTTGTTGGTGAAACCAAACTTCCCACCTTTTGAAGGTGGCATTATCGGTCATTTTATTCAGCATATTTAATACTTTGTGCTAGACCCTGGCTATAGATTTTTCACCACATAACATGCTTTATGACATTTATGTAACTCTTAATTTATATATATACATATCAGAATCTTTGAAGGTAGCTTAGCCTGCCGAAACCTGGAAGGTAAAAAAATATGAATTGCATTTTTACAAGAAAAAAAAATTTATTCTTCCAAAGTAAAATAAAAACGGTTGGCTTAAATGAAACCATTAACTCTGTCAGGCTTAGTGCTAATTACTGCTTTTCATCTATGGCATGAAATGCAGGGATCAATGAGAGAAAGATACAGAACTGTATTTTATTTCATTCTGAGTCAAGGTTTTCAGAAAAACAAATATTTCATCTGGAGTATTCATTTCCTGAATGCTAGACACGTAACTTCTGAACTAGCTTGAGAAATTAAAATTTGATTCTGGGATTGTAAACTCTTCCCCTTGGAGCCAAGCAGGTTTAAGGTACATGTACATACACTGGATTCATGGTAGAGAGCATACCCACCCTAAAGAGGGCAGCTCTGTTTAAAGGGAATAGTCATTGTTCAGTTCTGGCTGGTTCTGTTGTTTTGTTCTGTCAATCTGAATGTTCACAGAAAACTTGAACTGGTCAGGTCCAAAACTAATCTTAATCTCAGCTGCCTCCAACCCTTCATAAACAGAGCAGCTACCTGTATTGCTCCTCTTTCCTCTCCCCTCCCTCTCCCTTCTTGTTTCTCCCCATCTCTCCTTTTCCTTCCCCTTCCTTTTATCTTCCCCTTCCTCCACCTTTTCTTTCCTTTTTTTTTAAAAAAAAAAAAAGACCAGGTCTTATTGTGTCGCCCAGGCTGGTCTTGAACTCCTGCCTCAGCCTCTCAAGTACTTGGGATTATAGGCCAAGAAGTCACCATGCCTGGCTTCTTCCTGTATTTCTTTTATAGTTAAGAACACTGTCATCGATCCAGACTAATACTCTGGGGTCAGCCTCATTTCTTCTCTTTCTCACTTTCCACATCCAGTTATCACCAAATCTAGTTCATTCTGCATCCTAATGAAGTCCTTTGATTCCTCTAGTTGTTCATTAGTAATGTCTCAACTCTAATTTTTTTTCTAGTAGTTTTCAGCCTGTCTTCAGTCTTACCTTCTGCAGTACATCTGCCACACTGTTGTCAGGATGATCATATTTTTATTTTTAAAAAAATTTTACACATGTTTAATGTTGAATATTAGAAAATATAGATTCCTGGAAAGAAAAATCACTGCCCCAAGGAGATCACTGGACGGTGAGATTAAGGGGTGATTTTAATTTTTAAAAATGTGTATTTTTTCCTGTATAGACGTAACACCTGTTGAAAACACAATCGCTTGTAAAGGCTCTAATTCTATACTCAGCATCTAGCTGATCTCTTCTTTCTGATATTTTACATGTCATTTATCACCACCTTTCTCTCACCTTTATCCTTCTCTTCATTATTTACATATGCAGAAGTTTCTCCTGAGAAACACCTGCCTCTGCCTCAGTTCTGCTACCACCCTGTTGCTTTCTTTCTCTTCACAAATGTAAGAGTGTCCAAAAAAGAAAAAAAGATAATGAAACATGCATACAGAAAAATTTAAAAATCATAGGTAAGGCTGGGCATGGTGTCTCACACCTGTAATTTCAGCACTTTGGGAGGCTGAGGTGGAAGGATTGCTTGAGCCCAGGAGTTGAAGACCAGCCTGCGCAACGTGGCGCAACCCTGTCTCTACAAAAATTAGCAGGGTTTGGTGGTACGTGCCTGTGTTTCCAGCTACTTGGGAGACTGAGGTGGGAAGATTACCTGAGCCCAGGAAGCAGAGGTTGCATTAAGCCGAGATTGCGCCACTGTATTCCAGCCTGGGCAACAGAGTGAGACCCTATCTTTAAAAAAGTTAAGTAAAAATATACAAATGAAAATCATAGGTGAATATTTTAAAGAACATTTATAAAATACTCACATTGCTTAAGGAATAAAAGTTGCCATTATCTTTGAAGCCCCTTCTGTGTCCTGCTTTTTTTTTTTTTTTTTAATGTCCTGCTGATTGTACCTCACTACTTCTCACAGTAAATTGCAGTCTTGGATTTTATGTTTGTGATCCTTTATTTTTCCTTATAGATTTACTTTGAGCAATATATTTTGTTTGTTTTTAAACTTTAGATAAATGGACTCATACTGTTAGTAATTCTTTGTGACTTTTATCATTTCAAGATTAATCCATCTTTGTAGCAGTACATTTGTAAGGCTAAGTAAGTAGTATTTCATGGTATAAACTATCACACTTGATCAGTTTTACTCCTGACATGTTATGAACAGTCCTGCTTTAAATGTTGTAACACATTTTCATGGTTTTCTCTTAGGGTATTGACCTACAAGTGCAAGTGCTAGGTTATGGCATGTCTGTTCCATTTTACTAGATAATGCCGTACTGTTCCAAAGTAATTACATCAGTTTATGCTCTTACTGGTAGTACCTGAGTTCCAGGGATACCACATCCTCCCCAACACTTGACTTATTTTGGTGAAAGGTACTCCTTATATTTCTATTTTCTATTTCCTTAGCTAATAAGAATAATTGAGTATGATTGTATATGTTTTGGGGCCATTTGTGGCTCTTCTATTAAATGCCCATTCTTACCTTTGGACTGTTTTTCAATTTGGTTATCCTTTTGTTTGCTTTTTGGTCTGCGTGAGCTGTTACTGAGGTGTTAATAATGAAATCTTCTGTGAAGATAGTCTTGTAGATTTTCCTTTGCTTATCTGTTTTGAGTTTGTTATTAAGTGTATACAGGTTTTATGCTCATGGTGACTATATCATTATATAGTTATTCTCTATCTTTTACTATTTTTGACCTTAACATTTATTTCACTTGATACTAATATAACGATGCTAGCTTTGTTTCTTAAAACTTCTAGTATCTTTTTTTTATGCTTTGACTCAGAACCTTTCTGTGCTCTTAACATTTTAGTAATATCTTTTTAAAAATCTCGAATAGCTATACTTTTTAACCAATCTAATATTCTCTACTGTTTACTCAAGAACTTAGTCCAATTTTTAATGAGTAACTGATATAATAGGATTTATTTCTTTCCTTTTAAGTGCTTTTCATTTGTCATTTCTTCCTATGTCTGTGTCTTTCCTTGTTTTGAATTGTTTTCTTTTTCTGTGTTCTCATTCTATTTTTCCTACCTCTACTAGTTTGGAAGTTACGCACAATTTTTTTTTTTTTTTTTTTTTTTGAGACGATGGAGTTTTGCTCTTGTTGCCCAAGCTGTAGTGCAATGGCGCGATCTCGGCTCACTACAATCTCCGCCTCCCAGGTTCAAGCGATTCTCCTGTCTCAGCCTCCCAAGTAGTTGAGATTACAGGCACCCGCCACTACGCCCAGCTGCTTTTTGTATTTTTAGTAGTCAGGGTTTCACCAAGTTGGCCAGGCTGGTCTCAAGCTCCTGACCTCAGGTGATCCACCTGCCTTGGCCTCCCAAAGTGCTGGGATTACATGCGTGAGCCACCGCTCCTGGCCTACAATTTTTTTTAGATGTTACTTTAGCTGTTTTTTTGCATTTATTTTACTGTTTTTTATTGAAAACGTTTTGTTATGAAAAATCTCAAGCGTGCAGAAAAGTAGAAACAATGTAACACCTCTGTAGCTTTTGTGTAGATTCAACAATTAACATTTTCCATATTTGCTTTTTCTTTGTTGTTTAATACACTTTTTTTTGCTTGTGTTGACAGCTTTATTGAGAAATAATTCACATAACATACTCATCCATTTAAAATGACTTAATATATTCATGGAGTTGTGTAACTATCACCACAGTCAATTTTAGATCAGTTTGATAAATGTTTTTACTGAAATACAACAAACAGGAGTGTGCACAAATCTACATGTAAAGTTCATATATTCACAAAGTGAATACACCTTTGTAATCACCATACATAAAAAAATAGAATGGTAGCTCCACCTTGGAAGCCTCCCTTATGTCCATTCCTAAGCACTGCTTCCTCTCTCTCCTAAAGATAATCACATCCTGATTTCTTTTTTGTTTTTCTTTTGAGACAGGATCTCACTCTGTCACCCCTGTTGGTGTGCAGTGGTGAGATGACGGCTCACGGCAGCCTCCAATTCCTAGGCTCAGGTGTTCCTCCCACCTTAGTCTCCTGTCTCCTGAGTAATTGAGACCATAGGCACACACCACCATACCTGGCTAATTTTTTTATTATTTGTAGAAACATGGTCTCCCTATGTTGCCCAGGCTAGTTTCAAACTCCTATATATTGTAAGTATTCACATATTTTAGTGCTGAGTACTAATGTGTTTGGTGGTGTGCTGCTTTATAAACGTTTTTTTAAAATCTAAAAAATTTTTAATTTTGAAACATATCTGCCTCAAGAGTTTTTTCTTTTTCTTTTTTTTTTGAGATGGAGTTTCGCTCTTGTTGCCCAGGTTGGAGTGCAGTGGTGCAATATTGGCTCACTGCAACCTCTGCTTCCCAGGTTCAAATGATTCTCCTGCCTCCGCCTCCTGAGTAGCTGGGGCTACAGGCATGCGCCACCACACCTGGCTAATTTTGTGTTTTTAGTAGAGACGAGATTTCACCATGTTGGTCATGCTGGTCTCGAACTCCTGACCTAAGGTGATCCACCCACCTCAGCCTCACAAAGTGCTGGGATTATAGGTGTGAGCCACTGTGCCCAGCCAAGAGTTGTTTCATAAGGAACTGTGGGCCTGTATTGTTTTATTCAGTGTTTAGATGTACATACTTTTTTAAGTATCTGCCCACCATTGTTTCATCTCAGATCTGTCCCTTTGTATCATTTTCCAGAAGGAATTCAGGGTTTATTCTTTTGTTGGTTACTGTTGGTAGGAAACTGTTTTGTCTGCACATATCTTTATTTCATCCATTTTTAAAAAAACTTAGTTTTGTTTGGTATAGGAGTTTAAATTGGCGGTTAGTTTTACTTACATAAAATATATTTTTACTGATTTCTAGTGCTGACATAATTGTTCTTAAAATGGTAGCCTTATTTCTATAACTTTGTAGGTAATCTATCTTTTGTCTATGGCAATAGAATTAGCTCTTTTTAATTGGTGTTTTATGCTTTCACAGTGATGTTTAAGTTTAGATGTCTTCTATTTATGCTGCTTAGATTTAATTGGGCTTCATTAACCTGAAGGCTGATGTCTTTAACAATTCTGGGAGATTCTCAGGCATTATTATTATTGTTGTTGTTATTATATTTTTTGAGATGGAGTCTTGCTCTGTCGCCAGGCTGGAGTGCATTTGCGTGATCTTGACTCACTGCAACCTCCGCCTCCTGGGTTCAAGCGATTCCCCTGCCTCAGCCTCCAGAGTAGCTGGGACTACAGGCACGCACCACTACGCATTACTATTTAAGAAGCATTTATAGAAAATGTTGCTTTCTGTTCTCTAACTTGTTTTTTGTGTGTGGTTTTTTTTTTTTTTTTTTGGTCTCTCTACCTTTCTTTCATGTTTTCATTATCTATTTCTCTGAGTTACATCCTGGATAATTTCTTCATACCATCTTCCTCAGTAGAAATTCTTTCTTCACCTGTGGTTAGTTTCTTTACCCATTGAGGTTTTCCTTTCTTTTAAAGAGACAGGGTCTCTCTTTCTGTCACTCAGGCTGGAGTGCAGTCACTAGATCATAGCTCACTATAACCTAAACTCCTGGGCTCAAGAAATCTTCCTGCCTCCGTTTCCTGAGTAGCTAGGACGACAGGCGTATACTACCACCATGCCTGGCTAATTTTTAATTTTTTTGTAGAGATGTGGTCTTGAGGTGTTGCCCAGGTTGGTATTATACACATGGTTGCAACTGATCTTCCTGCCTTGGCCTCCCAAAGTGTTTGGATTACAAGCGCAAGCCATTGTGCTGAGTCAAAAAACTTTTATTTAGATGTAATTTACATGCCATAAAATAGTCCCATTTCTACACTCAATAATTTTAATTTATTTACACTGTTGTGCAACCATACCCATAATTTAACTTTGGAAATCTTTATCATGCCCAAAAAGCAACCTTTGTGTCCATAAGTAGTCACTCTCCATCACCCCATTCTCCTTTCCCAGCCCCTGGCAACCACCAGCTTACCTTCTGTCTCTATAGATTTGTCTATTATGGAATTTTCATATCAGTGGAATCATACAATATGTGGTCTTTTGTGACTGGCTTCATTCAAAAACATGTTTTTGAGGTTCATTTGTGTTGTAAAATGCGTCAGTACTTCATTCTTTTGAAGGTGAAATAATATTCCATTGCGTGGTTGTAACATTTTGTTCATCCATTCTTCAGTTAGCGGGCATTTGGGTTGTTTTTTGGCATTATGAATAATGCTGCTATGAATGTTTGTGTATATGTTTTTGTGTGAATGTGTTTTCGTCATCCATTGAGTAGTTTATTTTTTAATTATACAGAAAATACACTTCTACATTTTTGTAAAAGAGCCAAATAATACAAAGAAAGGTATGTAGTGCATACAGTATGTCCTCTTTCTCCACTGCCATTTCCAACTGTAAAATAATTGAGTGTGCTTTTCTTTGGTCTTTTGTATGCATTTATATATTTGTGTAATTACATCTCTTTTATTTTAAGATAAAATACATGTATTTTTGAGGCTTGCTTTTTCTTTATTTCAGTATGTTTTGGAGTTCTTTATTTTTTTGTCAGTACTCAGGTGCATGTCGTTCTTAGCGGTTGCATAGTCTTAGTTTGCTATGCCATAATTTGTGTAATTTACCTATTGACATATATTTCTAGATGTTGTTTTACAGCGAAGCTATTTTATATGTATCTTTCTGCGATTCTGAGTAGTGAAATTGTTGCCTCAAAGGATAGAACTTGGATTTTTCCAGGATTTATATTTGTATTTGTTTCTGCCAGTTACTTTGAGGCCACCACTTCCTGGACTACTTTTGATTAAATCCTTGCTTAATGTTCTCAGGTAGCAGGAATTCAGGCTATGAATCCATGTGGGTTGAGGTTACGAAATTTCAGGGGAGAATTTTTTTCTTCCTTCACCCATTGCTAAGTTTAAAGTAGGCAAATATCATTGTTGTCTCTTTGCCCATTTTCTTGTTGACCTTTACATTGAGGGATCATAGTTTCAGGTAACTCCTCTGTTAGCATCTTCACTTTGGTTTTGCTATTGGGTTTGTTTGAAATCTCCATGGCAAAATCCAGTCGTAATCCTTACATTTCAGAGTTCCTGCGTTCACTTTGTCTTTGTTTTCTCTGTAATTATCCACGGTATATACTGTGCCGTTGTGCTGGAAAAGAAAGTCTGGTTAGTCCTTGAAACATATTCTTCCTTGGCTTTCTGCATACCACAGTCCTGGTTTTTCTCCTCTCACCACTCTTCTTTTGGACACTACTGTACTCTGAAAGCATGGAGAAATTACTGGCACATTTGTCTCCTTTTGTGGGCTGCGGGCTTTTACTAGCAGAAATCATTAAGTCCTGACACTTTTTGCATTTCTGTCAGACTTTTGAAAAGTTTAGCTTAAACTAAGAATGAATACCTGTATTGCATTCTCTTTCCTGAAAGGGAAAACAGTTTCATTAAGTAACTGTTAGAAATGTCATCAGAATTCAGTAGGAGGGAAAATGCTTCCTTGCTCTGCATGAGTTTAGTTCTGTTTAAAAAAAAAAAAAGTAAAACTAATTTGTTGCCTCACATTTCCCTCTGAAAGGAGAAATGGCTGCTGTTAGAATTGTTTAATGTTGTTAGGGAAAAATAATATCTACTTATTAGTGCAATGCTATTAATATTAACGTGTATGGTATTCCTGTTTTTTCCATCGTGCTCTTCTGTTTTTAACCTTCCATCTTTAGTTGGTTGTTAGATGAAATTGGAGAAAATGTTCTTGGTCATTTTATATACAGTTGTATTAGCAACCATTATCATATATTCCCACATTTTTAATGTTTTTTCTTCACTTTGTATTTTTTCCTTCCCTGAATGTTTCTACCTTTTAGGATAGTTTCTCAGAGTGTCAAGTTGAGATAAAACTTTACAAAATGTGAGACCTATGTGCCTCCCCTATCCCCTTAATTTGCTTTATTTTTCTTCAAATTTTAATATATCATGTAGTACAGTGGACTTACTACAGGGGTTGAGGAGAAAATTTATGTAACATCAAAAGGATGCTCAAGAGATTAACATACCCACTTTTCCCTGTGTTGCACTGTCACCTGTCCAAGAATCACAGTGAAGGTTGCTTCACATCAAAGGTCAATCAGATGTTTGCATAGGACTGTGACCTTTGTAACATCACTTCAGCCACTGACTGCTTTTTGCAACTAATCAGACTGATTGTGGGCCACCACTTCATTACTTGAAGTGAACACCAAGTTGCCAATGGGAAACCTCTAGGGGGTATTTGAACCCAAGAAGATTCTGTATCTGGGCACCCTTTACCATTATGTTCAGGAGACCAGGGATAATTATACCAATAAAGTGCTTTTTTAGTTTGCTTTTGTTTTCTTGTGTTTTGCTTGGTAGTTAAGCAGATTGATTCTCCTTTATGTTCTTGCTTCTACTAAGAAGGGTTATTCTTCTTGACTTAGTAAAGTTCTCAAGATCTGGAAGATTTCCGTAGCAGTGTTTCCCAAAATGTGGTCCTTGAAACAAGGCTTGAGACGATCTACACTCAAAGGATTCTATTATCTTTGGAAACCTCTTTTTTGTTGTTGGGAGTTTTTTGTTTACTTTATTTTATTGAGATGGAGTCTTGCTCTGTAGCCCAGGCTGCATGCATTCATGTGATCTAGGCTCACTGCAACCTCTGCCTCCCGGGTTCTAGCTATTCTTGTGCCTCAGCCTCCCGAGTAGCTGGGATTACAGGCGCATGCTACCACTCCTGGCTAATTTTTGTATTTGTGGTAGAGACGGGGTTTTGCCATGTTGCCCAGACTGGACTTGAACTCCTGACCTCAGGCATTATATGCTCATTGACCTCCCAAAGTGCTGGAATTACAGGCTTGAGCCACCGTGCCTGGCCTTGTTTAGTTTTATTAGAGACAAGTTCTTGCTGTGTTGTCCAGGCTGGACTCCAACTACTAGACTCAAACGATTCTCCTGCCTCAGCCCCTTGAGTAGCTGGGACTACAGGCATGCATCACTGTGCCCAGCTATTTTTGGAACCTCTTTATGTCATCTTCTTCCCTTTGGACAATCACTGTACAAGTTAGTATATGAAAAGTTTTGTTGAAGAAGCCAGTTCTTCTCTGTTGACCCATTTTAAAAAAATGTATGTGATCACAGAACCCTCATTTGTATCAGTAGAAAATAATTAAAACCTTGTTTTAACATAGAAATTTGCTTAAATTTGTCTTTATTCAAAACAAATTAAGCAAATTTGAAGTCCATTACAGTGATGCACAACACAGTTTTCTATCTGTAGTGGTGTTGGACGGCTAAGCTTACTTTAAGTGTCATAAATTGAAGACCTAGAAACATTACTTACTGATAGTAATATTTCACCGTCCAGAAAAAAACAAACCAATTTTTAAGCAGAGAACTCTTAAGAAATGAACAGATATCCATATTCGTCTTCTTCACTTTGAGAAAAGACTTAACGCTGGGTGCAGTGGGTGGTGCCTGTTGTCCCAGCTACTTGGAAAGCTGCGGCAGGAGTTCTGGACTGTAGTGCGCTATGCCATTTGGGTGTCCGCATTGAGTTCAGCATCAATATGGTGACCTCCCAGGAGCAAGGGACCACCAGGTGTGTCTCAGGAGGACGGGTGAACGATCCAGGTCAGAAACAACAGGTCAGATCTCCCATGCCAATCAGTAGTGGGATTGTGCCTGTGTACTCCAGCCTGGGCAACATAGTGAGACCCTGTCTCTGAAGAAAAAAAAAAAGTCATATTAAGAATCTTTATAATCTTGCATGCAATTTTAATAACATTACTTGGTTTTAAAATTTATGATCTTGCATGAAATTATAATATTTGGTTTTAAAATTCATAAATTAGGGACTACTGTGTTTTGTTTTTTTTGTTTTTGCCTTGTTGTACCCTGGAAAAGCATGTCCACTGATAACAGGGGAAGAAGTATACAATAAAAGCTGTACAAATAAGTATGCAAAATACATAGCCATTTTAGGATACCTAGTATGTAGGAAGAAAACCTTAACATATCTCAGATCATAATATGTTGTATTTTGATGTTCTACTATAAATGATGAAAACAATAACCTTGAAATATTAAACTACTGTGCAGGGTGAATCCTATTTAAGAAAATGAATAGGTAGATTATGTCATTAAAATTACTTTTAAAAATTTCTATAAAGATCTTTTTAAAATTTTATTAATATTTTCTTTTTTCTTCTGATTTCATTATTATCACAAAGCATAAAATTTTGAAAGGCTTTTGTATAAAGGGTTACTTTTAGAGTTTCTCTGGAAAGCTTGTCTGTGAAAATAAATTTTTTAAGTTTTTTGGAAAATTTTGGCTTTTTTTTTTTTTTTTTTTTTGAGACACAGTCTCACTGTGTCACCCAGGCTGGAGTACAGTGGCGCAATCTCAGCTCACTGCAACCTCTGCCTCCTGGGTTCAAGCGATTCTTCTGCCTCCACCTCCTGAGTAGCTGGGACTACAGGCATGCGCCACCACGCCCGGCCAATTTTTTTAGTATTTTTAGTAGAGACAGGGTTTCACCACGTCAGCCAGGCTGGTCTCAAACTCTTGACCTTGCGATCTGCCCACGTTGGCCTCCCAAAGTGCTGGGATTATAGTCATGAACCACCGCGCCCAGCCAAACTATGGCTTTTATAATTAGAAAGCAGCAAAGGAAGCACTGCTAAAACTTTTAAGCACTTTTAACTCAAGCTATTAAGACCTTACGCAAGTTGAGCATCCGCAATCTGAAATGTGAAATGCTCCGAAATCTGAAACATTTTGAGTAGCAATGTGACACTCAAAGGTAATGTTCATTGGAGCATTTCAGATTCTGGCTTTTTAGATTTGGGATGCTCAGCCAGTAAATCCGAAACAGTTCTGGTCACAAGCAGTTCAGATAATGGCTACTTGACCTATAACCTCAATACAGTAGCTATGACGTCTTGATGTTGTATAGGTAACTGCCTATTCTTCATAACTACTTTACAGCATCAGTGTTGAAATATTTTTTCCAGTGTGGAAGAAATCGGTTTGTTTTGTGAACCGAAACTTCAAAGCTTTTTTTTTTTTTTAAGTGTAAGATTAGCCATTATGCAAAACTTACTGGTCAAGCAGTTAATAAAATACACATATTCCACTGAAGAGTTTTGTACCTCTCAGTTTTTGTACATAACAAGGCAATTATAAACTCCGAAAGTTTCTTTGCTTCTTTTGATTATGATTTTTTATTCTATTTTTTGTTTTATTTTTGAGACAGAATCTCACTGTAACTTAGGCTGTAGTGCAGTGGTACAGCTATAGTTTACTGCAGCCTTGGCCTCCTGGGCTCAAAAGATCCTCCTACCTTATCCTCTGAAGTAGCTGGGAGTACAGGTGCATGCCCCTACACCTGGCTAATTTTTTATTTTTTATTTTTTTGTAGAGAGAGGGTGTCACTATGTTACCCAGGCTGATCTCAAACTGCTGGGCTCGAGCAGTTTTCCCGCCTCTCCCTCCCAAAGTGCTGAGATTATATTCATGAGCCACCACATGTAGCCTACTTTCTTTCCTTCATAAATCTGCCGGTCTTTGGGAACTCACGTTAAAAAATTCTAAAAGCTTTTCTAGCTGTAGTTTGAGCATCAGACTGAACTTTCTCCTCTTTTGCAGTTTGCTTGTATTTTAAAAGCAAATCAGGACTGACACACTGGCTCACACCTGTAATCTTTTGAGAGGCCAGGGTGGAAGGATCACTTGAGGCCAGGAGTTTAAGACCAGCCTGTGCAACATAGTGAGACCCCGTCTCTACAAAAAAAAAAAAAAAAAAAAAAAAAATTTTTTTAAATTAGCCAAGCATGGTGTTGCACACCTATAGTCCTAGCTACTCAGGAGACTCAGGCAAAAGGATGGCTGGAGCCCAGAAGTTCCAGGCTGCAGTAAGCTAGGATTGTGTCACTGCATGCCTGCCCGAGTGATAGAATGAGGCCCTGTCTCTTAAAAAATAAACAACAACAAACCTACTCAAACTTTAAGCAGCTACTGTAGCTGTTGTACTTGGTGAGATTGAAGATCCAGTCCTGGAGTTCCTGGAACATCAGAGGATGTGATTCTTCCAGAATCTTTTTGTTGAGCAAAGACTGCCTCTTTTTGACTTGTGACAAGGTCTTACTGGAAAGAAAGGTCATGTAGACCTCCTTTGCCTTTTCCTGCATCTGCTTATCTTGCATTAAAAAAAGAAATCTTTACATGCTAGCCAAAACAAAATATTTTCTTCATTGAATTTCTTTTTAAAAAATTTCCTAAATTTTGTCATGGCTTCTAGATCTTCCACCAGATTATCCAGGAAAGCCACCCATTTGGCTGTGCTCTTGAGGCGCTGGTGGCTGCTGCCAGAACTACTATTACTGTCATGGATGTGTTTACTGGTTTATAGGAAAGAATATTATAATGCATACAGATGAAGAGATGCATGAGGGAAGGGATGTGGAGCTTCCATGTCCTTTCCAGGTGTGCCACCCTCCAGGAAACTCCAAATATTCAGCAACCTGGAAGCTCTAGTGTTGAAATAGTTTGACAGTAGATTGTGAATTATAGGACAGGCTATTCAAATTTTGAGCAATATGTGTATAGAATATATAAGGGGCTAGTAAAGAGAAAGGTATGAACATTTGGAGGAAATGTAATTATTTCAGATTGTAGAAGGATATTATCAAGGATAACTAGAAGGATGTTATGTTGTTTTTTTAAAAGTACAGGCTGAGTGTGGTAGCTCACACCTGTAATCTCAGCACTTTGGGAAGCTGAGGTCGGGAGAATTGCTTGAGGCCAGGTGTTCAGTATCAGCCTGAGCAACAAAATGAGACCCCCATCTCTACCAAAAAAAATTAGCCAGGCATTGTGGTGTGTGCCTGTAATCTCAAGCTACTTGGGAGGCTGAGGTGGGAGGATTCCTTGAGCCCAGGAGTTTGAGAATGTGGTGAGCTGTGATCACACCACCGTACTCCAACCTGGTGACACACACCTAGTCTCAAAAAAAAGGACAAATTATTATTGATGTTCTTTTCTAGAAACGACTACAGAAAGAACTGTTGGCTTTGCAAAATGACCCACCTCCTGGGATGACCTTAAATGAAAAAAGTGTTCAAAATTCAATTACGCAGTAAGTATTTAATGTTTAAAGTGCACTTTCTTTCTTTTATTATCAATAATGTATGAATGTTCACCCACTTTTAAAACTACAAAATTATTTTCACATTTCATTTTATTCTCTTTCACCAAGAGAGAAATACAGTAAACAGATCTTACTCTGTGCATTTATATATATAATCAATTTTGTTTTACAATGTTATAAACATTGTTGCATAATTTGTAAAGCTGTTTTTAGACTATATTTGGTACATTTTTTTAAAGTTTTGTTTAACTGAGTAGCACTGACTTTGTGATGTGATCCTCATCTATAATATTAAAGAACTGTTTGGTGTGAGGTTTTATCAAATTAAAAATATGTATCTATTTAGGCATATGAAGAGAGTAATAGTCAAGAGGTATCCCATGCCCTAAAAACATTAATTGCATCCTGTACAGAAGGGCAGCTAAGTGAAAGTGTGACTCTCAGCAGTCGTTTAATAATTTTGTTAGACAGTGGTAAATGTTCTGAAATCGTGGAGAAATCTAAAATAATTTATCCTCCACTTAGAAAACCTCTAAAAGAAAAGGAAAAGTAGCCAATAAGATAAAAATTGACTATAAACCAACTTGTAGGACAAATGAGCCAATTCATATATTTGGTGTAGTCTAGGTCCAGGGAGTAAAAATGACCAAAATTCATATAACTTACCCTTTCAGAAGGAACAGTTTTGGGTACCTTTGACTTTGGCATTTGTATCAGTACTTAAGACAGGGGTCAAAGCTTTAAGAACAAGAATATTACGAATGGATGTATAGACTCTTTTGGAAAAAAAAATGTAATACACTTCTTTAACTCTGCAACAATCACTTAAAAATATTGTTGAATTCTAAACTGATTTTTTGTATATATCATACATAGAAAATATAAAACTCTTGTTCTAAAGCAACCAAAAGTGGAGCATACATTTAGAGTGGCATTTGTTGCATATTGTTAAACAAATGAAACTGACTCTTTTTTCATCCCGATGCAGATTATATCCCATTTTAATCTTTTTCCTCTCTCCTTTTATTAATCTACCTCAGAGTATCCTATAACAACTGTCCCTGTAGTTCTCAGGGAAACTGATAATAATGAGATTACTTCTTCTTTCATCCTTTATTTTTTTGGGAGGATGGGGAAACCACATAACATAATAATTTATAAAAGTTAAACGTTTTAAATTTTACAAATAGAAACGCTTTAATAGATTACCAGGTAGTTATACCACAAATTATAACAGCCAAAGCAACAATACCTTTGTTGTAGAGTAAATCCTATCATATCAAGATACTGGTCAGGTAAGAATTTTCTTTTAATTTATTGTAAATGAACCGTAAAATTTTACCTTTGTGCCATCTTCTAGGCTATAAAAATAGTCTTATAAAGAATCAGATTGTTAAGAGTATATGAAATGTGGATATGGATGTGGAAGATCCATTAAGAGGATGATGATGAAAGCACATTAAGCAGCTTTCTGATGGGCACAAAAAGTAGAATGAAGAAGATCTGGTATTTGAGAGCACAACAGGGTGACTATAGTCAACAGTAATTTATTGTGCATTTTCAAATAGCTAAAAGTATAATTGGATTGTAACAGAAAGGATAACTGCTTGAGGTGATGGATACCTCATTTACCCAGGTGCAATTATTATGCATTGTGTGCTTGTATCAAAATATCTCATGTGCCCCATAGATATATACACCTACTTTGTACCCACAAAAAAATTTTTTTTTTTAGTTTTCTGGAAGAAATTTGGTAGCATATATTGAGGCCTTAAAAAATATGAACACTATCCTGTTTGACCCACCACACACCATCCTAAGAAAGTAACGATCTAGAAAAAGACTTAGAACCAGCTATACTAATTTCAACATTACTAATTCTAGGGATAATTTGGGAATAGTGTAAATGTCAATAATATGGAAAAGGTTTGTCAAGGCAGTGCAGTGAAATAGCATCACTTGAATTATAGTCTATAGTCAGCATGTAAGGTAAAAATTTTGTATAGTTATAATTACCTTTGAAAAATCCTTTAAGAAGACCTTATTAGTATGTATCCTCTTTATTAATAAATCCACCAAAGCCAGTTTTTCCTCCAGAGTGGAATAGATGATTGTGTCTTTGATTAACAACCATGATGTGTGAAGAAATAAAAAAATTCTGATGCTTAAACATTAGAATTAGAGTACTAGGTACTCACAGGTGTTGAAGAACTGAGATTAATTGAGAGAACAACATGTGTAGTCTCATTGCATCCTTACTCTGGGGCATATGCTTGTGATTGGAATCATAAACCCTGATGGTTTAAATTGATGTAATTTAAGTGTGCACAAAATGCAGCTACTCGGCTGCCATTTTGTATAGGCTTTGATGGTATAGGAAACAGCAAAATTACTAGAATGAAATATACCTCCAAAAATTTTAACAGTGGTTGTCACTGGGTGATTTTTATTTCTACTTTTCTGAAGTTTCTACAATGAACATATCTTACTTTTTTAACTAATAAAATCTTATTAGGCCTGGCATGGTGGCTCATGTCTGTAATCTCATGCTTTGGGAGGCTGAGGTGGGGCGGGAGGATCCCTTGAGCCCAGGAGTTCAAGACGAGCTGGACAACATAGGGAGATCCCATCTCTAGTGAAAAAAAAATTTTTTTTAAGTTGGCTGGATGTGGTGGTATGTACCTGTGGTCCCAGTTACCTGGGAGTCTGAGGTGGGAGTCACTTGAGCCCAGGAAGTCAAGGCTGCAGTGAGCCCTGATTGCACCACAGTTCTCCAGCCTGGGTGACAGAGTGATACCTTGTCTCAAAAAAAAAGGGTTGTTAGAAAGTACCATGCACAGGCCGGGCGCAGCGGTTCACACCTGTAATTCCAACACTTTGGGAGGCTGAGGCAGGCAGATCACCTGAGTTCAAGAGTTCGAGACCAGCCTGAACAACATGGAGCACCACCCCCTATACTAAAAATACAAAAAATTAGCCGGGCATGGGTGGTGCATGCCTGTAATCCCAGCTACTTGGGAGGCTGAGGCAGGAGAATCACTTGAACCCAGGAGGTGGAGGTTGTGGTGAGCCGAGATTGTGCGATTGCAAACCAGCCTGGGCAATAAGAGCAAAACTCTGTACCAAAAAAAAAAAAAAAAAAAAAAAGAAAGTACCATGCACAGCGTTGAAAGTTATGCTGTCTTTGACCTCATGTAGTATCTGCATGTCGTGCAGATATTACGAGGATTGATGAGATACTTGGTTAGCTCTTTATTTTTAAAAGCTGTGCTTGTTTGCATAGGTCACATGTTCATTTATGTTGTGTGTCCTCAAATTGCCATATAAACAGAATGAAAGACCACCATTTTTCCTGGGAATATTACTCTGCCTAGTGGATGTGGGTGGAAAAACAAGAAAGGAATTTCGAAGATTAAGAAGGACCTAATATATAAAGAGATAGTTTTTTGTTTTGTATGCAGCTTTTGCATTGCATGTAATTTACCATGTATTGACTCTGAGTCAGGAATGTGCTAAGTTTTTTACTTATGTAGGGTCGTTTATCTCCAACAACACTATGAGGTGATTATCTTCTGTTTTATTATTGAGGTAGTTAAAACTGGAGAGATAACATAACTTCTCACACAACGAGTTAAGATTAACTGTAACTGCCACTTCAGTATAACTTCAGTTATAACTGTCTAATTTCACTATAAAATGTTGTCTCTTGGGTCTGTGGTCGTATCTTTTATTACCATGTATGGTACTCAGCATGCATTCTTAAAATGAATAGCCATGCTCTTAAGAGTCTGTATACTGTAGCTGATTTATTTTAGAGTATAGGTACATTTATTAGTTTACATAATCCTAAGTTCATAGTATGCGTGGTAATGACTAGAATCCCAACACTGTGTTTTCTGTCTTCCTTTTGTTTTCTTGTATTTTAAGTACAAGAAACTTTAATACTTGAAAAGTTCAAGAGAATTGCCTAGGTGTACAATAATTATAAGTGACAGAGCTATAATTAGGAACACATTGTTAATGACTTCAATTCACTTTTGCTTCTAATGCTGCCCTGTTATCTTTGCTGTCATTATCCCTTATTCTTCCCCCCATCTTAAAGAAAATAACAAGAAATAGTGTATACACTATAAATAACAACACATTTATGTTTATGATTGTTATATATGAAAACAAAGTAGGCTTGCATAGATGCCATAGAAATGGGCTTCATTAAACAATTGAAACATAGTGAGAGATAAAGGAAAGGCAGTACAAAGCCTTGCTTAATCGTCAGAGCAAGTGGAATGATGTCAGTTTAGCTCCCTTTACCCTGTTAATCTTCTCTAGAATGTTGATGAGAAAAATAAATCTGACAGCTACGGTTCTCTGTAGTCATTGTCTATACATGTTTCTCCATGGCTTCCACCAGTTATAATCAGAAAGACAGTTGATTAGTTTGATGTTATGTATAGAATACTTAATATCAGCATTGTAGAAATGGTACTTTGAAAAAATAAGGTAATGTAAATCAATTAGGAAGAGCACAGGCTTGGGTGTCAGCGCACCTTAGTTTGAGATTTGTTTGTTCGTTTATTTTGAGACAGTCTTGCTCTGTAGCCCAGGCTGGAGTGCGGTGGCATGATCTTGACTCACTGCAACCTCTGTCTCCTGGGTTCAAGCGATTCTCCTGCCTCAGCCTCCTGAGTAGCTGGGATTACAGGTGCACACCACCACGCCCAGCTAATTTTTGTATTTTTAGTAGAGACCAGTTTCACCATGTTGGTCAGGCTGGTCTCAAACTCCTGACCTTGTGATCCACCTGCCTCAGCCTCCCAAAGTTCTGCGATTACAGGTGTGAGCCACTGCGCCTGGCCTTGGGTTTTTATTTTGTTTGCTTTTTTAGACCTATCTTTTGCTAGCTGTCTGACCTTGATCTGGTGGTTTCACCCCTGAGTGTCAGAGAAGGTCATGAGAATTAACAGTGAGAGAGTTATTGGGAGGCTGGCATGTGCTGTTACACATAAACAACTATTGTCCCAGTGCTTAGTGTATAGGAAGTACTTGGTGTCCTCTTTTCTCCTCCTTACCCCAGTATCTTAAGTTTTTAATTTGCCTTTTCTATTCTAGGTGGATTGTAGACATGGAAGGTGCACCAGGTACCTTATATGAAGGGGAAAAATTTCAACTTCTATTTAAATTTAGTAGTCGATATCCTTTTGACTCTCCTCAGGTAATTGCCTTGCTTTAAATTTTTTTTTTTTTTTTTTTGTATTTTTAGATAGCTAAATGCCAGAGATGTTTGACTCAGTAAAAACATATAAGTCATTTATATGTATGTAGATGGATTTGTTATTTCCTTATTCGTAATATAATCAAGATATGAACATTACACTTTATTGGGATTAGGGCTTTACTACATTTTGCGTCTAAAATTGTTTGTTTCTTATCCATAAATACTAGCAGAAAAGGGAATAGAAATCTAACCAGGCCTCTAGGCCCGGGGTCCCCAACCTCTATGCTGGACTGGTACTGGTCCCTGTCCTGTTAGGAGTCGGGCCACACAGGAGGTGAGCACCATTACTGCCTGAGCTCCGCCTCCTGTCAGATCAGCAGTGACATTAGATTCTCATAGGAGTACAAGCCTTATTGTGAACTGCACATGCGAGGGATCTAGATAGTACGCTCCTTATGAGAATCTAATGCTTGATGATCTGAGATGGAACACTTTCATCCCAAAACCATCATCCAACCCCAACCCCATCTGTGGAAAAATTGTCTTCCGCCAAACCAGTCCCTTGTGCCAAAAAGATTGGGGACCACTGCTCTAAGCCATTGGAGAAGTTGGCATTTTGGAATAACTGAAGGCACCTCTCCTAGGTCAGATGATAGAATCACATGGTGAAGAGAAAAGTTCTCTGTTGGAAGGAGTACTTTGATTTTGCATTGACATGCTGTCTTTGCAGCCTTTTAGTACTGGAATGGCAGAGTACATCACCAGATGTTAAATTTCTAAACATCGGCCCAAAGTCTGTTTATTACAATTTGATGCCCAGTCAGTTTAGTTAATAACTTAATACTTAGACAAGGGTTAATGGTGGTAGAGGAATGTTTTTTGAGAGCTGTTTAACTATGGTAAATGATTAATCAGAGATTAGAGAAAGGAAGACTCTAGGATGACTTCCAGGTTTCTGGCTTGGTAATATAAGTAAATGAGTTACTATAATTACTTATTCTTCAGAGAATTATTGTAATAAAGCACTTCATTTTTAAAATTTGAGGCTTGTGAGATCCGTTGGCTAAAATGGTAAGATGTAATGCCAGCTCTCTCTAGTATTGCTAGCAAATGAGCTATTCTGTAAAATAGAACCAAATACCTGAAATATTTCCTAGATACTGAAAATTTAGCTTGTAGGTGCTGAAGTGTACTATTTGGGGGAAGATCTTATTTCATTGCCACTTTAAACAATATACCAAACACAGCTTAATCTTTTCTTAGTTATGTAAGAGAAGAGATAGAAGTCAGTTACTGTATCATGCTATAAGTAAAGAGGTAATTGTTTTAAAGCATAGATTTAAATGGATGCTGACTCCTTAAGTTCTGAAATTTTCATGTGAGCAGAAAACTACCAAGACTTTTAGGACTTTTTTTTTTATCATTTTCATAAAAATTAAAGTGAAAGGGATTGTGCTATTGTGACCACCTCTAGATGTCTATAGTAAGCATTTGTAGACTGTAATAAAAAGTCAAAACAAATATTTTCTCTCCAGAAGATTGTCATCACTTTTGTTGTTTTCTGGCTGGTCAGCAGCATTTCTGACTATAAATGTGTGGAGACAACTGGATCTCAGTCTGTTTTCATCGATCAGCCTATTTGTCTACATTCATCTAAGTTCATTGATGGTATGGGAAGGAAGAATATTTCACACCAACTCAGAAGCTTTTGACTAGGGAGATATTGGGGGAAGGCTTACTCTGGGAACTTACCAATTTTTCACCAGAGGAAAATAGTATTTCTGTAAGCATGAAACCAAGTCAAAAACGTTTTCTCTAAACTCTTTCCTTAATATTGAATTCTAAATCAAATATCAAACTTAAACATTATGTTGAATTTCTTCTTTAATATTTTTGTAAGTTACAGCATTTGTTATAAATTCTCCCTATCATCCTACTTCAAATTCATTTTATCCTCCTTCCCTGGTTTTATTTCTGCCTGCTCCTCTAACATTGGTGTTATCCAGGTTCTTTATTCAGCACTGTGTTACTCTTCTCACTCTTCTTTCACCTTCAGTCACCTTAAGCAGCTAACTCAGATCTACAGCTCTGGGAACATCTCTTTTTTTAAGGCTTAATTTCATACCGTTGTTGAAATACTTGAGTACCTCCAGACATCTCAAATTTAACACAACTAAATTTGACCTTTCCAATAACGAAGCACATTTTGTTTTTCTTTATCCTGGGTTACTGTCCACCTATCTATCTTGTGTTCAGTTTTTCTCTTTTCCACACCCCTCCTTCCTACATTTGAAAAGTAGCCCACTCTTTTCTTAATGTCAGTGCTATAGTGTGGTTTTTTGTTTGTTTGTTTTTGTTTTGTTGTTTTTGAGACAGAGTCTCACTTTGTCACCCAGGTTGGAGTGCAGTGGTGCAGTCTTGGCTCACTGCAACCGCTGCCACCTGGGTTTAAGTGATCCTCCCATATCAGCTTCCCAAGCAGCTGGGAGTACAGGTGCATGCCACCACACCCAGCTAATTTTTATATTTTTTGTAGAGATGGGGTCTTGCCATGTTGCCCAGACTAGTCTCAAGCTCCTGGGCTCAAGTGATCAGCCCACCTCCTTGGCCTCCCAAAGTGCTGGGATTACATGTGTGAGCCACCATGCCTGGCCTAGTCCAGGTTTTTATCTTTTAATTGAACCATTACAGTAACTTTTAGTTCTTTGGATTCCTATGCATCCTTTCACGGTGCCATTAGATTTCTTTGAAGGCACAGTTATCTCTTTGGTTACATACCACACACATGCACATGCACACACACACAACACACACACAGACACACCCCACTCCACCCCCCCCATATACACACACACAGTCTCACTCCACCATCCCCAGAATTCCCCACCTCCTCACAGTAAAACCTCTTAATGTTTATTTCCTATGGAATCTAGTTTTTAGCCTGGCATTCAAGTCCCTGTGTAGTCACATCCAAACTTGACTTTTTCTGCACCTGCATGCATTCTTTATGGTAATATTTCTATAGTACTTCATAATTTAACTTCCATTCTGATTTTGTCTTCTAACATCTTTTAATGAAGTGGTTAGGGGAGGTAGATTCATCCTCATTTTATATGTGAAGAAATTGAAACTTGTAGAAGTGAAGTGCCTTGTTCATGTTTTAATACCTAGTTTATAGAACAATCAAGACCCAAACCCAAGTCTTTCCTTTCCTCCTTTGCCATACTGCCAATTAGATGAGAGTACCAATATGGGAAAAAATGCCTATTTATCTATGTAGTAATTTTCTCTCTGAAAGTGAAAGATTATATGTGGAATGAATGATACCTTTGAAAGCTCTAAGCCAGTTATTCTCACTCTTTTTGAAATAAAAGGATTCGTTTTTTAATTTACTTTTTGGTGGGGTGGGTGGGGCAGAGACAGAGTCTCCCTCTGTTATCTGCCTGTGCTGTGGTGTAATCATAGCTCATTGCAGCCTCCAACTCCTGGACTCAAATGATCCTTCCACCTCAGCCTCCAGAGTAGCAGGGACACAGCCATGTGCCACCATGCCTAGCCTGGTTTTTTTATTTTGTTTTTTTGTTTGTTTGTTTGTTTGTTTTTATTTTTTTGAGATAGAGTCTCTCTCTGTTGGCCAGGCTGGAGTGCAGTGGTGCTATCTCTGCTCACTGCAACCTCTGCTTCCTGGGCTTAAACCGTCCTCCCACCTCAGCCACTCCGAGTATCTGCAACTACAGGTATGCACCACCATGCCCGGCTAATTTTTTTTGTATTTTTGGTAGTAGAGACAAGGTTTCGCCATGTTGGTCCACCCGGTCTTGAACTCCTGTCCTCAAGTGATCCGCCCGCCTCGGCCTGTCAGAATACTGGTATCATAGGCACGCCCAGTGAGGATTCCTTTTTAATATCAGTTAATTCTGTAGCCCCTCACATGGCATAGAGGTTGTATATTCTAATATCCATTGATTGGGAAAATGGCAGCACTACTCTTAGGCCAGTAATAATTCAAAATTTTTTAAAAGGTATTTATACATAATCTATATAGTTTTAACATAATTATAAGGGGTCAAACATCAATGTTTGATGGGCTTATAGACTTCAAGATTTTTCCAATAACTGAAACTTTCCAGAGATCCACTGCGCTGGGAAAGTGGCTGGAACCAGTCCTCTAGGGCAGTAAAATTCCCCCAAAATTTTATTTGATGAAACTCTGTAGCATTAGCACTTGTTAGATAAATTAGTCTTTCATCTTTCTGACTGGGCATGGTACTCATGCCTGTAATCTAGGCACTTTGAAAGGCCAAGGCAGGTAGATCACTTCAGCCACCTGCTGTTTGAGACCAGCCTGGGCAACGTAGGGCAACCCCATCTCTAAAAAAAAGAAAGAAAGGGGCCGGGCGCGGTGGCTCAAGCCTGTAATCCCAGCACTTTGGGAGGCCGAGACGGGCGGATCACGAGGTCAGGAGATCGAGACCATCCTNCAGAGTCACACAGTCACAAGAAGAGCCCAGATCTGCCTGGCTTCAAAACAGGTGGTGAGCTCCCCATTGCTGGAGGTATCCAAGAGTCTGCAGAGGGATTTCAAGTATTCAGGAAGGGGGAGACTCCAAGATCAATGCCCCATGGATAGGCTCCATCTTCAACAGGGTTTCTCAATATTGGTGCTATTGAGATTGTGGACTGGGGCCGGGCGCGGTGGCTCAAGCCTGTAATCCCAGCACTTTGGGAGGCCGAGACGGGCGGATCACGAGGTCAGGAGATCGAGACCATCCTGGCTAACACGGTGAAACCCCGTCTCTACTAAAAACTACAAAAAACTAGCCGGGCGAGGTGGCGGCGCCTGTAGTCCCAGCTACCTGGCAGGCTGAGGCAGGAGAATGGTGTGAACCCGGGAGGCGGAGCTTGCAGTGAGCTGAGATCCGGCCACTGCACTCCAGCCTGGGTGACAGAGCGAGACTCCGTCTCAAAAAAAAAAAAAGAAAGAAAGAAAAAGAAGTCTTTCATCTTTCCATGCAATGAGCAGTACTGAGTTTATCACTAGTTACAAAAGTAGAATTTGGAAAATACTTCTAGAATAGATCAATCTCATTGTGAAATTATTGCTTTTGTACCTTTAAATGAGATCGATAAGACTGTTACACATCATTATGGTTTGTTGTGTTTTTCCTCCTACCAGATATATTTGATGTCTCATGTTGTGTCCTGCCTTATAATGAAAAAGTTATCTATCTCAAATATGTTTGGCTCAGTCATTTGCCTTAAAAGAAAGAATAACAACAAACAATTTGTCAGTTAATATGGAAACAGAGATGAGGCATCTTTTCATCACTGCTTGCCACTAATGTACATTTACTGTCAGCCATACACAAAGTATCTTTCTGTATACATATTCTGTTTTCTTATGCTAGGATACAGGTAAATGGTTGGTTAATTCAACATGTATTGGGCATGTATTGTGTATCAAGTACTGTTTCTTGAGAGAGGGGAGAGAGTACAGAGATTTAAAAGGCATTGGGCCTGCCTTTAAACAGTTTATAATCTGTTTAGTATTTGGATAGGTAAATACTCATTCCATATTTCTTGAGGATGTATCATGGGACAAACACTGTGCTGGATGCTGGTAATTCAATGAGGACCAAAACTGCAACAGCAGCAACAATCCTGCTTACATGGAGTTTGCGTTCTTGTGGGGAGAGACAGTAAGCAATGAGTAAAATACACATAGTATGGAAGATGGTGGGGAAAGAGTATAGAAGGGGAGACAAGGGTGGTGAAATACTGAACAGAGTCGTTGGGAAAGATTTCACTGAGCAGGTGACATTGGAGAAGAGATCTGAAAGATGTACAGGAGTAAACCATTTGAAAGAGTTGAGAGAAAGAACAGGTGAAGACAAAATGCAAAGGCTCTAAATCTGGAATATGCAGGACAGGTCCCTGGAGTGTTGTATAAACAGGAAGGGGAGTGTAAGGCCGAGGTCAGTGTATTAGGCCATTTTTGCACTGCCATAAAGAAATACCTGATGCTGGGTAATTTATAAAAAAAAGAGGTTTAATTGGTTCACATTTCTGCAGGCTGTACAAGAAGCATAGTGCCACCATCTGCTTCTGGTGATGGCCTCAAGACACTTACTGTCATGGCAGAAGGTGAAGAGGGAGCAGGTGTCTCACATGGCGAGAGTGGGAGCAAGAGTCAGTGGCAAGGTGCCACACATTTTCAAACAACCAGATCTCACGAGAACTCATTCACTGTTGAGGACATCACCAGGCCATTCATGAGAGCACCCACCCCGAGTGACCCAAACACCTCCCACCAGGCCCCACCTCCAACATTGGGGGTTACATTTCAACATGAGATTTGGAGGGGACAAATATCCAAACTGTATTAGTCAGAAAGATCATTTGGGCTGGCGGGGTCATCACGGATTGTATAGGACATTTATAGCCCATTGTAAGAATTTTGACTTTTAGTGAGATGGGGAAGCCTTTGGAAGGTTTTGAGCAGAGGAACGATGTAGTCCTATTTAAGGTTAAAAGGAACAGTCTGGCTGTTGTATGTCATATAAACTGTTCAGGGCATAAAGGTGCAAGGAGATCAGATAGGCCATTAAAGTAACCCAGGTGAGAGATGATGGTGACTTGCACCAGAAGGGTAGCAGTGGACGTTTTGGAAGGTGGTCATGTTTTGAACCTGTTTTAAAGGTTGAATCAACAGGATTTACTAATGGATTAATTTGGAGTATGACTGAAGGAGGAGTCAAGGAAGACTCCATGATTTTTGGCATATGCATCTGTACAGACAATTAACTGAAATGTGAATTGTATGCTTTGGGAGCAAAAGGGAAAGCAACCAATTTAGAATACTCTAAGGGGGCAAAGAAAAACTTATTTGAACTGGTAAAACTGGGTCTTAAAGGACAAAAAGAGTTTATGTGAAAAGTATAGGGCAAGGTGTGAAAGGACTTGGCCTCCTCACATTTGTGAGGATAGGCTCTTGTAGTTTTATGTGTCGATATATGGGGGATTACAGCAGGAGATGAGAGAGGAAGGTTATTTTGGGGCTCATCAAAAAGGATCTTACAGTGTGAAAGAAGCTTGACATTTCTATCATAGGTATTAAGAGGGATGGCCCATCTCCATCAAAACTCTGAAGTCCACAACTGGGCATGGTGGCTCATGCTTATAATCCCAGCACTTTGGGAGGCCAAGGCAGGTCACTTGAGGTCAGAAGTTGGACACCAGCCTGGTCAACATAGTGAAACCCATACTAAAAATGCAAAAATTAGCTGGGCATGGTGGTGTGCACCTGTAGTCCCAGCTATTCGGCATCCTGAGGCAGGAGAACTGCTTGAACCTGGAAAGTGGAGGTCGCAGTGAGCCAAGATCGTGCCACTGCATTCCAGCCTGGCGACAGAGGGAGACTCCATCTCCAAACAAAACAAAAAAAATCTCTGAAGTCCTCAGGCTTAGTTTCTTGACTCTTACTACTTTTCGTTTCTACATCCAAGAGAAAGTTCTTCCATTCCTTTACATATCCAGTATTTGTACCCCTTTTCTCTGTTAAAGCATTCTATTTGAGTGAAACAAATCTGAAATACATCTGTATTACATTTATTTATTATTATTATTATTATTATTGAGATGGAGTCTCGCCCTGTCACCCAGGCTTCAGTGCAGTGACACGATCTTGGCTTATCACAGCCTCTGCCTTCCAAATTCAAGCAATTCTGCCAGTAGCTGGGATTACAGGTGTGCGCCACCACGCCCAGCTAATTTTTTTTTTTTTGTATCTTTAGTAGAAATGGAGTTTCACCGTGTTGGCCAGGCTGGTCTCGAACTCCTGACCTTGTAATCTGCCCACCTCAGCCTCCCAAAGTGCTGAGATTATAGGCGTGAGCCACCATGCCCGGCCACTTTTATTTATTTTTTATTGAGACAGAGTCTCACTCCATTGCCCAGGCTGGAGTGCAGTGGCGCGATCTTGGCTCACTGCAACCTCTGCCTCCCGGGTTCAAACATTTCTCCTGCCTCAGCCTCCAGAGTAGCTGGGATTACAGGTGCACACACGCCCAGCTCATTTTTGTGTTTTTAGTAGAGACGAGGTTTTGCCATGTTGGCCAGGCTGGTCTGGAACTCCTAACCTCAAGTGATCCACCCGCCTTGGCCTCCCAAAGTGCTGGGATGACAGGCATGAGCCACTGTGCCTGGCTTTATACTACCTTTAAATGTCCCAGTTGTACAGGGTTGTTATTTTTGAGATTTTTTTTTTTTTTTGAGATGAAGTTTTGCTCTTGTTGCTCAGGCTGGAGTGCAATGGCGTGATCTCAGCTCACTGCAACCTTCGCCTCTCAGGTTCAAGCGATTCTCCTGCCTCAGTCTCCTGAGTCCTTGAGATCACAGGTGCCCACCACCATGCTCAGCTAATTTTTTTGTAGTTTTTAGTAAAGACAGGATTTCACCATTTTGGCCAGGCTGGTCCCAAACTCCTGACCTCAGGTTATCCACCCGCCTTGGCCTCGCAAACTGCTGGGATTACAGGCTTGAGACTCCACACCCGGCCTTGTTTTAGAGATTTTTAGCTAATTTTTGATGAAAACGTCTTCAGTATTTTAGAAATAGGGAAAATGTTTATTTTAGAGGGAAGAGAGGGAAGGGGACAGTGTCTCTTTGATTTGAAGCCATTTTGTTGCTAAGAGTGGTGCTGAAAGTACAGTTGTCTTGATTATAAAGCTTTAGAAGTACTGAGGCAAAAGAGTAATTGCCTTCCTCTTCATCCTCATTCCCCACTCCTATTCATGCCTCCTTACCACAGACCCTTTTCTGTTGCTCAAAACTCATTCATTGCAGAGATCCAGAACCTATCTTCATGATGTCCTCATCTTGTCTTTTTTTCCTGGACTGGTTTTCCATGGTTTTCATAGGGTGATGTTCAAGCTTTCCAAAGTCTTTGAATAACAATTTTTATTGCCTTAAATTGTCAAGCATCTTGGACACCTGACAAGAAGGTGAACAGTGAACCCTATTCACTGAAGCCTGGGGGGTCATGGAGAAGGAAGATAGAGGATTAGATTAGTAGGCTAAAAGAACGTAGAATATAAAGGGAAGAGAATGATTACCATCCAAGGCAATCCAAGTTTAGTTTCGTGTGTCCAATAATTTTGTGTTTGCACTATAGCTGCATGTCGCTGGTTATTATAGAATATCAGGGAACACTTATGGATGCTTGCTGGTATATATGAGGGGACTAAAAAGAGAGAATTGAATTGAAAGCTATGCTGAGATTCCAATCTCCAGTCATTTTTGTCAAATACCATTTATGGTAGACTACCTATATGTTATGTATAAATATCTGATTTAGTTTCCATTACAACAGTAAACTGATTGCTTGTACTTTCAGTTTATGTAGTTACACATTAAGTACCATCGTCTGCATTAAGTACTATCTTATAATAATTGTAATCAGAGAACATATTTTCCTCATACTGTCCCTGGAAAAACCTTGGTGTCCATATCGTAAATTGGCTTTTATAATTATATTCTGTTTTTTACTGCTCATTTGTATATACTGTGTTTCGACCTAGCTTGACACCATATTAGGTGATTGACTTTCTAACTACCTCTCCACCTCTAGTCTGAACAGTAGGGTGCCTCCTTTGTGGTAAGATCTCAGTACCATAAGGTCTTTCAGTATTGGGCTTGATGTTTGAAAATTCTTGAATTTCATATTAGAAAGTTACCTGATATCCATCCTTTGTTTTGTTCTTAGCAATAATACAGAGATTTTTGGTAAACTGTATTTTCTGTAGAAGTGTACAGTTATTTTATATAGAAGTGTACAATTATAAGTCTACTTTCAATTATTGATTTTTATTAAGTCATTGTAAATATTGGTAACTATAATATTGAGCTATTTCTCCGACTACACCAAATTTGAGCGGGTTTTTTTTGTTGTTGTTGTTCAAGACAGGGTCTCACTGTTGCTCAGGCTGAAGTGCCATAGGCTATCATAACTCAACTGCAACCTCAGACTCCTGGCTCAAACAGTCCTCTCACCTTAGCCTCCTGAGTAGTTGGGACTACACAGGAGCATGCCACCACATGCGGCTAGTTACTATTTTTTTTTTTTTTAGGGATGGGATCTTGCTTTGTTGCCCAGGCTGGTCTTGAACTCCAGGGCTCAAGTGATCCTCCTACATTGACCTCCCAAAGTGCAGGATTACAGGTACGAGTCACCATCCCCAGCCCCTGTTCATTCTTATTTTTGATTTTTATCGCTATGCTGGCTTTCAGTTTAGATTTTAGTAGTTTTATGAAAGGCACTACATTCACAGTACCCAAAAGTTACCCAGAGATTGGCCTGCTTAAAATTTTAGGTTGGTTGTGGGATAAACATACTTATCTCCAAAATGATACATACCCTGAGCACATTTATTTCTCTCTTAGCTCTCACTTACTTTTGAATAAACCGTACTGCTCGGGAGAAGTTTGGAAATGTAGTAATAATTAAAAACTGCTTCTAGTCCAGGTGCAGTGGCTCACACCTGTAATCCCAGCACTCTGGGAGGCTGAGGTGGGCGGATCACGAGGTCATGAGTTTGAGACCAGTCTGGCCAACATATAGTGAAACCCCATCTCTACTAAAAATACAAAAAATTAGCCAGGCGTGGTGGTGTATGCCTGTAATCCCAGCTACTATGGAAGGCTGAGGCAGGAGAATCGTGTGAACCCAGGAGGCAGAGCTTGCAGTGAGCAGAGATCGTGCCATTGCACTCCAGCCTGGGCAACGGTGCGAGACTCCGTCTCAAAAAAAAGACTGTTTCTGATGCATTCAGAACTTCAAACTTGAGTCATATACGTTAGGTCTAAGATCCTTTTGTAAAACTGTATTTCCATCAGATAGTTCCTTAAAAATCTGTAATTCCATTTTACTTAGTGTAATTTATGCAGCGAGGAATGTCTGTGGTCTCCGTTGTTGGCTGTTCATATGACTGCTTTGAATAAATTCGCAAAGTTCCTATGATTTCATATTTATTGTGTTCAGTTGTTTTGTCACATCAGTTCTAGTTAGTTTTTATCAGCTACTTGAGACTCCAAAAAGTTTTTTTTGAACTTTAGAAACAGTTTAATAATTTCTTGTTTGTAGAAACTACTTGACTGCATTAAAAAACTGAAATGTTCACTTTCTCCTTTGGCTTGTAGTGACTATTAAATAAATGAGGATGACTAACAATATGCAGTCGAAGAAATTCTGCCTTGGTTACTCTCCCCATGCAGAGAACCAGATTAGCAAAGTTTACATTAAAACCATCTGTGGTGCCAGGTGCAGTTACTCATGCCTGTAACCCCAGCACTTTGGGAGGCTGAGCTGGGTGGATCACCTGAGTTCAGGAGTTCGAGACCAGCTTGATCAACGTGGTGAAACCCCATCTCTACTAAAAATACAAAAAATTAGCTGGGTGTGGTGGCAGGCACCTGTAATGCCAGCTACTGGAGAGGCTGAGGCAGGAGAATCACTTGAACCTGGGAGGTGGGGGTTGCAGTGAGCCAAGGTCGTACCATTGCACTCCAGCCTGGGCAACAAGAGCAAAACTCTGTCTGGGGGGAAAAAACAAAACAATCAAAAAGTCTGTGGAAACTGTGCTTATTTGTCCCTTGTATGAATGAACTATTGAAAAAAAATTTCCTTTTATTTCAGAAATTCACCTCTGGCATGTAAATTCACCCTTTCTATGTTTAGACAAACTTCTAAAATTCTGTATCTGGCAGGTTAGGTCCTAGGGGTTACCTATTATCTAATAGGTAATAGGTAATATGCAAATAATTAATTCCCCTGGTTTTGGTTGCTAAAAGTTTTAGGGTTGCTGCATTTGCCCTGCATGCAGTATGTTAAAAAGCCCCTGCTGTTTTATTTAAAGGTTATTGAGATCTGAATTATTTTTATCTCATTCCCCTTCTACGTTCACAGTTGTTTCTGTCTTCATTACTGGTTCTAACAGAATGTCTGCTGCATCTGCTGTAGGTGTTTTCTACGGCTACTCATCACTTTTCTTTCTCTTTTCTCCTGAGTTCCTTTTGGTTCATGCCTACTTACTGGCTCTCAGGCCAAGTGATTTAGTTTATAAACATTTCTCTTCAGCAAAAATACGACTTTCCTTGTGCACTGAATTGGCTGGGTGAAACATGGTGTGGTAACCTTCGTGTTGCTATTTTCTTTAAAGGTTGGTGATTCAGTTTTGCCAAAGAAGATAATTTGACAGTTTTTAGTTTTTTGTTTTTTTGGCACTTTCAGATCACTATTCTTCTTGACTTCTTGATAGAGACCTTACTGGGAAAAATATTTTTTTTTTTTTTTTTTTTTGAAGATGGAGTTTCGCTCTTATCACCCAGGCTGGAGTGCAATGGTGTGATTTCAGTTCACTGTCACCTCTGCCTCCCAGGTTCAAGGGATTCTCCTGCCTCAGCCTCCCAAATAGCTGGGATGACAAGCGTGTGCTACCACTCCCAGCTAATTTTTTGTATTTTTTAGTAGAGACGGGGTTTCGCCATGTTGGCCAGGCTGGTCTCAAACTCCTGACCTCAGGTGATCCACCCACCTCGGCCTCCCAAAGTGCTGGGATTACAGGCATGAGCCACACCGAAAAATATCTTTAAAAAAAATAATCGTGGCCAAAGAAGAAACTCTTGGGTATTGCTTGTGTTTTAATGAAAATATCCTACTTATCAAATGGCTTTTTATGGCAAAATGAATACCCCAAGGCATATGTCCGTAAGATTTGTTAACTCCCATTCTGTACATCTACAACACATGGGAATATCAGATGCATATGATGTAATAAACTATAGTTCATATTTATTAAAAATAAAATTTCACTAAAAAACACTTGTGGACAGGCTCCAGTGTGGAACTATAAGACCATTTAAGCGTTTTTTTTTTTTTTTACAGAACAATTTTTTTTTAGCAAAAAGTAATTAAGAGGGTACTAGCACCGATAGATGTAATTGAGATAAATGGCATGCTTAGAGCATAGCCATTACAAAGTCAAAGTCCTTTCAGGGAGTCTTCTGCTGTTAGGTAGGGTAAGTGACTTGATTTCTCTTATTTTGAGACGTTACTTTTGTTTTTTAGCTTTTTTTTTAATTAGTGGGAATGGAGGGTTGATGTCCAGAATTTAAAGAAAAGAAATACATGCAAGTATGGAAAATCGTTCCTTTGGGGAAAAAAATGCTTTTTGCTGTCTTATCTAGTCTTAGTCAAGGAAATATGTCCCATAGGTTGATATATCTGAAACATTAGAAGACTCCTACTCATATGAAAGACTGCTTTATTAACATGTAAATCTTTGTAAAATTGTAACAAAATCAGATTCATAGCTAGATACTGAAAATATATATAAAACCTTAGCTTATGGTAATTTCCTATATAACATATTCCATATTAAACTATAGTATACCTTATTCTATTCATATTTACCTCACTGGTTCTTTTTTCTGCTCTATAAAGAGAAAAAAGGGTATGCCTAAAGCAATATTGTATATCTCTTATTGTTTCTGCTACAACTTAAGGTAAGATTTCTCCTTACTGATATTCTGCTGTACTTGGTATGAGGTGTTTTGCAGGGCTGAGAGAGATACTGTAAATCTGATTTAGGAAATATTGGTTTATATTTTATTATATAAAATCTCATTATACTTACTAAATCAGAATCTGTGAAAGTAGGACACTGGAATTTGTATTTTTAAGCAGATATTCCAGCTATGTGGTTTTTTTTGTTTTGTTTTTTTGTTTTTTGTTTTTTTGGCAAGGTCAGGAATTAAGAATTACTGCTAACCTGCAGAATAAATACAGTACACAGTGTAAACATAAGACGTCTGCTTTCCTGAGCAACTTTGGACTATGCTTACAGATTCCTCAGGATACATGAATTTATTCTCCTGCCTATTTGCTTAGGTAAATAAGTTTAAGAAAAACTACTGTAAGATATTTGTTGAATTATTAGAGCAAAGGAATGAAATAATAGATTTATTACCATTCAAAACATCGCTGAGACAAGATAGAGAAAGGAAAAGTAGTGTTAGAAGAATTGAGTAAAAAGAAAAGGAGAGTAGAACTGCAGATTGGGAGACTTGGTCAACTTTTGTATTTTTCGTCTAGGCACGTAGGTATTTACTGATTAACAGCTAGTAACTTGTGCCCATCATAATGGATGTGTAAGTTTAGACAAGGTGGAATGTATAACAATCATTTCCCTTTGCCACATGCACCTTAGAGCTAACATTGTTAACAGGTAGTAGTAGTAGGAGTGTTCCTACCACCTGTCATTCATATTTTCCCAAAATTGAATATTTTGTTTGGAATTTTAACATACTTGATTTTATATGCAGAGAGCAATGAAGAGAATTTGAAAATCATTCTTATAAATGTAGTTGTCTTTCACTAGTGAAAATACATAGTAGTTTAGAATTTTAAGGATAATTTATCAAAATAACCAAAATAAAAAATAATGTGGCTTCTTTTCCCTACTACGTGGTTATTCATTCAGTGAAACCAATACTTACTGAGTTAATGAGAGTAAACAAATAAGCAGTTGTTTATCATGTTCCTGGCACTGATTTTGGTGGGTTTTTGGTTTTTTTTTATAATCAATACTTGTTATACATGGAGAATATTTTAGTTTTTGGTAATAGAGAATATTTGAGTTTTAATGGAATTTTATTCTCTCTTAGGTCATGTTTACTGGTGAAAATATTCCTGTTCATCCTCATGTTTATAGCAATGGTCATATCTGTTTATCCATTCTAACAGAAGACTGGTCCCCAGCGCTCTCAGTCCAATCAGTTTGTCTTAGCATTATTAGCATGCTTTCCAGCTGCAAGGAAAAGGTAGGACTTTTCAGAATTATTCCAGATAATATCTCTTCTTTCAGTTTAAGTAGATAAACAATTTTAATACGTAATTCTTTTTATTTAGAGGAAGGACTTAATGCTTTTATTTTAAAATTATGGGGAATTTCATGTTTAGTAATAAATTCAAAAGTTATTTTGATATCTTTCATTCCAAATAGAAGTTTTACATGTTGAATGGGGTAGAAGCCAGATTTACTGTTTTATATTTTTTTAAACAGGAAATGTACGGTATGTTCTTAAATCTGATTTTATTCCCAAAAGTGTGCACAGGGTAAACGTGTACAAGAAGTTCTTTTTGTAGATTTCACAATGGAAAGCCTCAGAAAAGTGCATCATAGCTTCCTTCTCCCTTCTGCCAGCTCCCACCCTATCAACCTGTTTCAGGAAATTTTTCAGGAACCAGAGCTTTCCTGTCCTAATGATTAGGTTGAAGGAGGAAGACTAGTTTACCAGTAGAATTTTCAGGACGTTTCTTCCTGTTCTCCTTTATTAATCCACAGATTCTATGTCTAATGGACATGGGGGGGGAAAAAAACAGAAAAAAATCACTTACTAAATTTAAAATGTAGGCTGGGCATGGTGGCTCAACACCTGTAATCCCAGCACTTTGGGAGGCCTAGGTGGGTGAATCACCTGCGGTCAGGAGTTCAAGACAAACGTGGCCAACATGGTGAAACTTTGTCTGTACTAAAAATATAAAAATTAACTGGGTGTGATGGTGTATGCCTGTAATCCCATCTCCTCAGGAGACTGAGGTAGGAGAATCGCCTGAACCCAAGAGGCGGAGATTGCAGTGAGCCAAGATCACCCCACTACACTCCAGCCTGGGCAACAGAGCGAGGCTCCATCTCAAAAAAATAATAAAATAAATTTTAAAAAAATATAGGTAAGTTTAGGATACCCTTTAAATGTGTCTGAATCCTCTGTGCACTTCTCACCCTCTTGTCATTCCTGCTAAAGGGTTAGTATAGCATAACATTTATGTATTTCTACATTTTAAAACCCCTCTTAAATCCCCATGAGGGTTTCCTTTTGCATTCTGTTTTAAACAGCTAGGGCAGAGGTTAGGGAGCTCTTTGTGTTTTACAGTTTTCTTCCCTTTTCTCCAAGTTGAATTGAATGTCATTTTTAGTAAATTAGTATTTGGAGAACTTTTAAGATAATAGTTCATTTTTAAATGATAGGTTATTTAGAATCTGAAGCACTCTAAGCCACAGCATGTGAAATAATGGGTTAAATTGTTTTTTTTTTGTTTTTTTTTTGTTGTTGTTGTTTTTTGTTTGTTTGTTTGTTTTTTTTTACTCATTTGTTGCTTATTGCTGTTACATTTTCTCCTCTTACCCAGCCCCAACACACAGACACGTTTTAAACTTTTATGTGTAGGGCAAAGCAGTTTGTGGGTACAAGGCCTTCTGTGTTCCTGTTACGCTTAAAGACTGTAGAAAGGTGAGATGGTAACGACAGGATTTAGTAAGAAAGTTATTAAGAGATGAATGTCAGTGATATCTGTACATAGTCTTGCATGTGCCTCATGACTAGATTTTTACATTTCAGTATAATGATTTATTATTAAAAACTAGAGAATGACTATATTCTGTATACTTCCTTCATCTTCCTCTAACCCTCACCATTCCCCTTACATTCTAGTTGTCTGCTACTAGTGTTTCTTGCATACTTAGTATAAGACTAATTATTCCATTTAAAGCAGTAATAAACTATATTTTTACTGTAATAGTTGTATAATATGTTTAATCAAGATGATAATCTGGAAATCAAGATTTCCATGAAATACAATAAAATTCAAAAAACATTTACTAGGTACCCAGTGTGTGCTACTTTTGCTGTGCTAAGTGGTAAGTTACAAAGATGAAGAGGAAAATTTGCTTTGGCATTGAGAGGATCTAGCTCCAAAGAAACCTTAAAAAGTGTTTTAGGCCAGGTGCAGTGGCTCATGCCTGTAATCCTAGCACTCTAGGAGGCCTAGAGGGGTGGAGCACTTGAGGCCAGGAATTTGAGACCAGCCTAGGCAAAATGGCTAAACCCTGTCTACCAAAAATAGAAAAATTAGCAGGGTGTGATGGCGCATGCCTGTAGTCCCAGCTACTTGGGAGGCTGATGCACAAGACTTGCTTAATCCCAGGAGGCTGAAGTTGCAGTAAGCTGATATCATGCCACTGCACTCCAAACTGGGTAACAGAGCAAGAATCTGTCTCAAAAAAAAAAAAGAAAGAAAAAAGAAAAGTATTTTAAATACCTACCTACACGTTTTACTATTAAAACAGGTAAACTTTGTAAACTTTATGCTGTAGTGAACATGGTTCTATGGGCTTTACTTTGTTAATTCTACTACTATTAAAATATTTTACCTTAGGTGTTTGGAATTTTAGTCATAATTCTTTCATTCCATTTTCCTTTTAAACAATCAGGAGTGGTTCCATAAGCTGAAGGTATTTAAATCCAGTATGCCATTAGATTGCAGTGGATTAAAGATAATTTCTGATACTGAGATCACAGGCCTTTCAGTAAATTTCACTTTATTCGCATGCCTTTATAATAATATACTTACATTGTTCAAACTTTTCAGTTTGTATTCCATTCCTAAAACAATTTTGTAAGACATCTTTTGTGTAGTTTCTTTTCCAAGAACTGTATCTCCCTGATCACTTGTCAGGGAGATAAATGATTTAAGCAAATAGAAGTGAGTATTTCTTTTTTCTAAATATGTATTTTTTGAAGACTTTTCTGATGATTTTTGGGTTCTAATCAATACATACCTAAAATGAGTTTGTGAAATTATTTGCTCTAGTAATACCAATTCCATATGAACATAGATTTGACTTTGTAGAATTATCCCTTCCTTGAAGTACTCAGGCATCTAATTTTATAATATTCATTTTTGCATCTAATTTCGTAATATTCATTTTTTTAGGAATTTTCTCAAATTGTGTGCACAGATTAACTTGGAACACTTAAATACCTTAAATGTCTTGTGCTCTAATATTTCTTTTTGTTAAATAAAATTACTATTAATATTAACACATAAGAACATTATGAGGCTCAACTAGGCTAATAGTTACATATATGAGTTTTAGAAATGCCAAATGGACTAGCTGTTTTCCTTCTTGCTATCACAGAGTCCTACTCACCATTGCTTTCTGGTTAGACTTTCCTTAAATGATGTCATACCAAATTCACTTATTTTCATTAGCCTCAGGTAGAGGAAAGGATTCCCTTAATCTCTCATTTTCATTAGCTTAACTAAGCAGATTTAAGTCTGAAAATAAATTCTGTATATACACTATAAAATATTTAATGATAGGAAAATAATCAAGTTATTGGAGTGATTCTGAAAGGCATAAAGGAGACTTAAAGATAGCTATCATAGTGTCTATAAACTTTAATATAGCTTTAATATAAATTTGATGTTTCCAAGTCTTTGTAGAGGGTATACATTTTCTTTTCTCTAGTCAGTATCCAACAGATTTCAGGAAAAATGTCTTCCATAATGTATCTTCAGTGTTGTTGGCATCGCTTTATCTGAGGTAGCTCCCTTGCAGAGCTGCCATATATTTCTCATATTGTTCTAGTCAGGGCATATGTTCAGCAGAAAGGCCAATTACAGCAGAAATGCCAATATATATTTTTCCCATTTTTTCTCTTAAATACTGTTTAGAAACTGAATCTTCTGGTCTATCTTTGATGGTATCCTATTACAGTAAAAATATAGTTCTTTGTGGAGGTGTGTACGTTGTTATACTTCTCCAGACAAATCTAGTTTAGTAGACTTTTCTGTTTTTTTGATTTTGTTTTGGTTTGTTTTGAGATGGAGTCTGGTTCTGATGCCCAGGCTGGAGTGCAGTGACGCAATCTCGGCTCACTGCAAGCTCCGACTCCCGGGTGCACGCCATTCTCCTGCCTCAGCCTCCTGAGTTAGCTGGGACTACAAACGCCCACCACCACGCCCAGTTAATTTTTTTTTTTTTTTTTTTTTTTTGTATTTTTAGTAGAGACAGGGTTTCAGCGTGTTAGCCAGGATGGTCTCGATCTCCTGACCTCGTGATCTGCCCGCTTGGGCCTCCCAAAGTGCTGGGATTACAGGTGTGAGCCACTGCGCCTGGCCCTTTGTTTTGTTTTATTGTTTATTTCTTTTTTGAGATGGAGTCTTACTCTGTCACCCAGGCTAGAGTGCAGTGGCACCATCTCGGCTCACTGTAACCTCCACCTTCTGGGTTCAAGCGATTGTCCTGCCCCAGCCTCCCAAGTACCTGAGATTACAGGTGCCCACCACCACTCCCGGCTATGTTTAAATTATGTGAATTTATGTTAAATTATGTGAATTTGCCTTTTCTCATCAGTCCTTCTTAATTCCCCTTATAATTAATTTAATTTTTTTGTTTGGTTGGTTGGTTTTCAGACAAGAGTCTCACTCTGTTGCCAGGCTGGAGTGCAATGGCACGATCTCGGCTCACTGCAACCTCTGCCTCCTGGGTTCGATCGATTCTCCTGCCTCAGCTTCCCAAGTAGCTGGGATTATAGGCATGCACCACCACGCCCAGCTAATTTTTTTGTATTTTTAGTAGAGACTGGGTTTCACCATGTTGGCCAGGCTGGAACCTAACACGGACCACACTCAAACACCCTTATTATTCCTTTTTTAAATTTAGGTGTTAAGCATACACATTTCCTGGAATATATTTATAGTTTTTATTCTTTTAGATATATGTTTTTTATGCATTCTGTTAATTTTGCTTAAGCTTTTATTAAAACTGTCACCCTCTTAGTTTTTCTGTTTTTCGACTTACCTATTTAAATTATTTTTTGTTTCAGAGACGACCACCAGATAATTCTTTTTATGTGCGAACATGTAACAAGAATCCAAAGAAAACAAAATGGTGGTATCATGGTAAGCAGTTTGAATTTGTAGTAACTTTTTAGCATTTTGATTTGAAGATTATATAAATTTGCTGTAAGACTTGGAGAAAAGAAGGGAAGCTATAATTGGTGTTATATTTATGTTATTTATGTAGTTTGGAGACACATAATCTCCAAGTAAGCCAAGAAGTACCAAAAAAATAGATTTTCAAACCAAATTAACCTTTCGCATAATGTAAAATAGTCTGAAGTTCATACAGTAATTTGTTTTTCCAATAAATCAGATTAAAGTTATCCCTTCCTCTTTCACCTCTCCCCTCAATGCAAATGAGCTATTTTTAAAAGGCACTGGATTCTTATTCTCCTGAATTATGACTGTTGTAGTCCAGTCCCCAATCCCGGGTACATAAAACTTTTTTTTTTCGTTTACAGATAATTCTGTTTAAAATATCCTTGGTTCATTGACTTGGCGATGGCCGTTCTTCTCTCTCAATAATTTTCTCCTCTTGCTTGAACACTGAATGTTTGAATCATTCCCCTCCACCATTCTCCCTTTAAGGAACAACTTTGTTTTGAAAGTGAGTTTCATAGCAATCAAGGAATGGAAATATTTGTTATACATTGAGATGGTAAAGCAATTGTTCTGTCATCCAACTAGGATGGCTACAGAGAATCATCTTTGAACTTTTCCTTCACTTTTTTCCTTCACTTAATGCATTTCAGCTGTGTAGCACATGCTGTCTTCTCCTATATATATATCAGAATAGCAGTCACAGTCAATGTGAATAATAGCTTGTCCTGGCATTATAGGTAAATTTGGGTAATCTTATCAAAGATAATCATACACTTATAAAAAGCATAACATTAATTTTTTTATTAGAACTTTCCACAAGTCAGCGTATCTTTTTCTGCTTAGCTCTAAGTGTTATACTGCTTAGTTCCAGTATAACACCTAGTTACCAAGACATACGGACTCTTGATGTTTCTTAGCATCATCTAATTTTCAAAGGATTACAGAACAGGCCAGTTTCCTTATGTGACTTTCAAGGCTAGGCAGAAAGTTCAGAAACTGAACAAAGGCTTACTAAGAATTGGATAAACACTTCTATAGAATTATAAACACTTAGCATTTCAGTTTCTAGAAACTAAGCGGAATTGTATACCTCAGGTCTCAAGCTCCACAGTCCTCCTGTGTGGTGCTTCCCGACATACTTGGGTCAAGGTGAGTCGGTGTTTGCCAGATCTAAGCAAAGAGGCAAGAGAGGTTTGATTTAGATTAATGACTATATATATACTTCCTGGATACTGGATGCAGGATGAGTCACAGTTAATGAAAAACAACAAATCTGAAATTCACTTCATTTCCTGGTTTTATAAGAGGAGGACTCTGCTGACATGCTAAAGCTGAGCTGCCAGATACCAGTGTTAAAGTTCTTGAAAGAGACTTCTCTCAGCTTAAATTTGTGGTTTTCTACATTATTAGTTAGAATCCTTTAAGAATTAGGCCAGTCAGTTTATCCCACTACTATTGTCTTTGTATGCATCATAGCTTATATTTATTTCTTTGGAGGTTCTTACTTACCACACAGTGATTTATTACCATGTAAAAAGTCACCTCATTAGTGTTTAGAGGTCTTTGGATATATTAAATAAAAAGTTGTATTGATAGTGACTGCACATTTCTTTATTACTTAAAGTTGACTATCAATGTGTTTTCCAAAATTCCTTTATGGTTTCTGTTCACTAAGAAATTGAAGTCATACCTGCTTTGAAATGCAAATTTATTCATTGCCATTGCCAGTTAAGGCAGTTGGGGAGTGGGAGGGGATTCTTATGCTTTGAATAATCAATTGAGCAGGGAGAATAGGGTTAAAAAAAAATAAAGAAACCTAACCAAAATAGGTATGCAAAATAGACAACTCACCTCAGCATATAGATGGGTTAAGGAATATTTTTTATGATTCAGGGCTAGAATCTTCCGTAGAAAACAGATCTGCTTACAGTTCCATGCGCAAATAAATGAATGATTGAGGCCTCAAAGTTCTATATCATAAAACAGACATGATCATTGTTCTTGGGAAGGATAGAAAGTATCTTTTGAACGTGTCTCTTTGTGAGACCATAAAAATAATTTCAGTGAGGTAGCCAACTAAAGTCCATTAGTTGTATGGTCCATTGGTTTTCTGAGGTCAGTATCAGGCATATACAACTTAATTTCATAAATGATTTGCTTTCCACAGAGGGGAGGACAGATTTGTGGCTGGCTGGAACCATTCTCCTTAAAGTGTTAGAAAATTGAATGGTTAGTTATAAACTATATGTTGAATATCCCTTATTTGAAATGGTTGGTGCCAGAAGTGTTTTTGATTTCTTTTTTTTTCCTCAAATATTTACATATACATAACGAGCTATCTTGGGGATGGGAGCCAAGTCTAAACATGAAATTTATGTATGTTTCACATATACCTTAAACACATAATCTGAGGGTAATTTTATACAAAACTGCATTTTTTTTTTTTTTTTTAGACAGAATCTCTGTCACTTAGGCTGGAGTGCAGTGGTGCGATCATGGCTCACTGCAGCCTCAACTTCCCGGGCTCTGGTGATCCTCCCACCTCAGTGTCCCAAGTAGCTGGGACTACAGGCAATGTACCACCATGCCTAGCTAATTTTTGTATATTTTGCAGGAGGTATAGGTGGGATTTCACTATGTTGCCCAGATTGGTCTCAAATTCCTGGACTCAAGCAATCTGCCTCAGCCTCCCAAAGTGCTGGGATGGCAGGCATGAGCCACCACACTGGACCTATACAGCATTTTAAATAATTTTTTGCATGAAACAAAGTTTTAACTCTGACCTGTCACATGAGGTCAGGTCTGGAATTTTCCACTTTTGGTGTCATTTTGATGCTTAAAAAGTTTCAGATTTTGGATTTAGGGATGTTCACCCCATGTAACTTAAGGCTCCTGTTGAAGGTTGGTTTCAGAGATCTAGGCTCATAGGAAATGAAATTGGCATAATGTTTAGATGGCATATCCAACAAAATGAGTCTGTAATTTGGGGGAGATGTAGAGGAATACTGGTTTTTAAAAACCATGGACTGCATTCTGATTCTGTTCAGGTGGAGCATTTCTATAGCAGTATAAAGACTACAAGAGGGCAGGAGCATAAAATTGTCTCAGACTAGTAGTATCAAACTCCTTTCTTCCTGCCTTATAGTAGCTGTCCATAGATTTACCTGTGTTGTGAACTTTTTTATTTGTACTACCTTTTGGAGTTACAAAACCATTTACTAAATTCCTGAGTCTAAACTTTTACTCTGTTTGTGCTTCTGTTTCCTGCTGATTAACAAGTCTGTTGTCTGCCTACTTTGAAATATTTCTTCAATTAGTTCATTAAAGGAAAATTTTAATTCCCTAAATTGTTGAGAGACAAAACTAAATATTTTTTCTTTCTTGGAGGTAGCATACACTTCATATCCACTGACTATATTACTGTGTTCCTTTTTTTTCTAGTCTTCTGTCTCTGGGGATATACAAGGAGATGGGTTTCCATGATAGTTGGAAAACTATATGATAGTTTTTATTCTCAGGAGAAAACTAAATGACCTTCTTCTAATATAGTTCTCTCTCATTTACATTTCTCAGAAGCCCAGTGAAGTTAGCCATGGTAGGTGTCACCTCTTTTAAACTGGTAGTTGGTATGTTATATTTGAAAGTGTAATTTTAGTAAAGGCTTCTGAAGTTCCAGGAAAAATATAAATGGTTAATACTAGATTTTTCTTTAAGCCATTATCTTGTCATAAATACTCTAGCCAAGAGATTAAGTACACCATTCTTTTACCACCTTTTGTTGGCCTGTATTTGTCTTGATCCAAAATGGGTTTACTCAGTTATTTATTTATTTATTTAGGTTGGGGGGTTAGTCTGTCCTGGTATCCAATAATACTTTCTTCTGGCTAGCAAACTATGTTCTTTCTACTAATGGATAAGTTTTTTGCTTCTCAGTTATGGCCTGCTATTTAGAAAAAGGACAGCCGTGACTTTGGCTCATACCTGTATCTATACTTAGAATTTGCTTATAAACTCTTGATTACATATAGCCATCATGGATTTGTAATCCTGCAAGTGCCTGTGGATCTAGCTGTTATAGATCGTTTGTTTCTTCAAAACTAGGTGGGTAGTATCATAACAGGGATTGAGATATGGAAAATAGCTTCACAAAGATACCATAATCATTTTGGTAGCACATTCTACAGAAACCCACTATACTAAAATGAACAAGCTAATAAAGATGCATTTATGCTACCACCTGTCAAAGATGGTATGTGGAGATACAAGTTTATTGGTAGTTAACTAGATAACATTATGTTCAAATTGAATTTTATCTGTCACTTTTCTTATTGTATGCATTGTTATCTTGTATCACCTTAAAATTTATCCCCAGTAGTTTGACATATTAGGTAGAATTTAGTGCCATCTTTTAGCTTAGAGATTTGAGTATGATTAGTTTTAGTGTTAGTTTTAGGGACCAACCCTATTGTTACTCTATTGCAGAAGTGATGTTTTAAGGAACTTCTTCATATTCCTAAGTTTGTTTTATATCCATAACAAGTATATGTTCTCTGTTCCAAGTACCACAATAATTTAAAGAACATCCCTTTTTTTTTTTTTGGAGACGGTGTTGCCTAGGGATCACGGCTCACTGCAGCCTCAACCTCTTGAGACTCAAGCGATCCTCCCACCTCAGCCTCAGCCTCCCAAGTAGCTGGGACTACAGGCATGCACTACCATGCCAGGCTAATTTTTGTATTTTTTTAGAGGCAAGATTTTGCCATATTGCCTAGGCTGGTCTTGAACTCCTGGGCTCAAGCAGTTCATCCACCTCAGCCTCCCAAAATGCTGGAATTACAGGCGTGAGCCACTTTGCATTGCCAAGAAAATTGTGAGTGAACCTTACAGGATATAAACTACTTGTTTTCTTAAAGATACTATTCTTATTTATTTTAAGGCATCTAATTAATAAGGGATGATTTATTTTTAAACTCCATTCTGTTTGGAATACTCTGAGTTTACCCAGCTTAGAAGTCAGATTTTACTGGTTTTTAATTAGCAGTATATCAATTCTAACATGAGATAGTGTATTAATGTTTTGTGTTGCTCTAAAGAAATACCTGAGACTAATTTATAAGAAGAGAAGTTTATTTGGCTCATAGTTTGGCAGACTGTACAGAAGCATAGTGCCGGCATCTGCTTCTGGTGAGGCCTCAGGAAGCTTTTACTCATGGTAGAAGGTGAAGGGAGAGCAGGCAAGTCACATATGGCAAGAGAGGGAGCAAGAGACAGAAGAAGGAGGTCCTAGACTCTTTAACAGCCAGATCTCATGTGAACTAATGACTGCAAGGAGGGCACCAAACCATTCCTGAGGGATCTGCCCCCATGACCCAAACACCTCCCCCATTAGGCCCCTCTCCAGCATGGGGGATCACTCATTTCAGCATGAGATTTGAAGGGGCAGATACCCAAACTGTATCAGACAGTTTGTAAAATATTTTGGCTAGGATTTCAGAATTTTTTCCGTGAGTGCTTTCACAACTCTTGGCCACCAGTCTTAGTTTCTTTATGTAGCTTCCTTCTGAAGAATAACATCCTCAAAATAAATGTTTCAGATATGTTTCGTGAAATTTTATAAAATAAATAATGAATTCTAAAGTTGTCTGTGTTACATACATATGTGTTGAGACTACCAGAAGTTATTATTAAATAATGACCCTATTTGCATATGTGTCTATACTTGCTGAAAGCTTATTTTCTTTCCTTTTTTTTTTTTTGAGACAGAGCCTCCCTCTGTCTCCCAGGCTGGAGTGCAGTGGCGCAGTCTTGGGTCACTGCAACCTCTGCCTCCCGGGTTCAAGCAATTCCCTTGCCTCAGCCTCCTGAGTAGCTGGGACCATTGGTGTGTACCACCATGCCCAGCTAATTTTCGTATTTTTAGTAGAGATAGAATTTCACCATGTTGGCCAGGCTGGTCTCAAACTCCTGACCTCAAGTGATCTGCCTGCTTTGGCCTCCCAAAGTGCTGGGATTACAGGTGTGAGCCACCATGTCCGGCCTGAAAGCTTATTTTCTAAAGGGAAATTAATCTTAACTGTTTATTGATTTGGAGATTGTATCTCATTGGTAAAGAAAGGTTACTTCCTTCACAGTCTAAAGACAAATTGTGTATTATTCTGTGTTAAATAGCATGGCACTGTTGATCAGGAGTTTACCTCCTATCTCATTACAGTGTGAACTTGTTGCCCATAAAATAATTCTCTTAAGATTAATACATCCTGAATATGTACTAACATGTCATATCAGTTTATTATTTTAAATAGAATGTACTAATAACATATCATTTTAAGGTTTGTGTGAACTATTTTTCTGAAAGAATAAAACTTAATTTGTTTATCACTGTATAATTGAACACAGATTACACTTTGTATTCACAGGTTTGTGGGAGACAGATCAGACATGTAAACTGTGTACTTCTTGCTAATTGAAATTATTTCTACATTAAACAAACTTGTAGAATTTACTTACACATGCTTGACTTTTTAATTATCTTTTTTCTCCTTTTCTTAAAGATGATACTTGTTGATGCCACTGTTATCATCCTCCTAGCAGAAGATAGTCCTACTGAGAAAATGAGCACTTTGATCATTCAGTCTTTGAACTTTAACCTTTGACTGGAAGTGACCTATAGGCAATGAAGACTACTTCCTTTTACTGCATTTTTACTTGTGTGCATTCTGGGCGCATGTTGATCGCTGGTTCAGTCCAGGCAACTGACATGCTTTTATTAGTCATACAGTATTAATGCAGGTGTCAGGAAACGTCAAATATAATTCCATTTTTTATTTTTATTTTTTTAAGCTTTTGGAAAAGCTCCAGGTCCTTATGTATAGTGCAATAACAATGACTTCCTTGGCGGTTTTGGTACGTTCATTGCCGGCAATGGACGTTGTAACAGGAAAAGTTTTCATTAACTCCTGCCACTCAATGATTAATGCATGATAGGGCCTATGAAATGAACTTGTCGGTTATAGTGGGAATATAAATAAAGTGAGGGATCCAACATTACTTTAAAAGTCACCCCAACTGTTTATATTTGGATTCTATGCACTGTGATCCTAAGGTTAACAGCATGAATTAACATGCGTCTTTAAAGGACTGTAATGAAAGATCATTGCGTATTTATTGAATTGTTTATATCTACTGTCAAGTTGTTTTGACATGGAAGATTTTCAAGTAACATTGGCAGAGAGGTACAGTATGTTATCCCTATGGTGAAAATAAATTCATTTGTTGTATATAGTTCCTCAATCTCTGAAGTAAAGGTATGAGTAATATAGGGTATGAATGGTTTAATAATGGTTTAATCAAGGCTTTATTTCGGAAGTAAGGAAAATGGCAGTGATGATTAAATTGCTGCAGTCCGTAATTTGGGCTTGTTATTTGTACATTAAAGATTTTTTCCAAGTAGGTTACACTCTGTTCACTTCCTGCTAGCCATCAGCATGAGCCCTACTGCCTAAACACTATTTCATTTATTTATGTTTGGAAAACCCGTAAACATTTTTGTTTGCAATCTTGTTTCTTTTATTATAAGTCAAGTTTGAATGTTACAGTACTTTTATTGAAAACTTTTGTTAAGTTTTTTCTTGTAAATTTTCTCTTACTTGTAAGTAGCACTCTTGTCCGTTCAATCCTCGCACGCCTAAAAATAAGAAATACATTTTGACCAGAGCCTTAATGTTTTAACAAGAGTGTGGACTTTTTATTTTAAAATTTAGGCAAAAATCACTATCAATGCGGTTTGCTTATTTGTCTCATCACAGCCTATAGTTTTTCCTGCGAGGGCGTTTTGTTTTGTTGTGTTGAAAAGACTTTGCTTACAGTTAGATCAAATTTTCTACAGAAAAAAAATTGTTGAAAGGCTCCAATTTCGGTACCATGTGACGTTAATGATACTGCAACTTAAGTTCTTTTTAAGAAGCTGATTACATGCTATTTTATAACATTCCTTTCACATATGCAAACTCTGTTTCTACTACAGTGTTATTTTAACTAATGCCTTATTGTTGCACTCTTTTTGAAATATCCTACAGTGAATATATGAATCAATTTGGGCTTAAAACTAAAAGCCAGTTGGCTGAAAGGTTTGAAATATGTACCCCAGTAAAACCATTCAATCAATAATTGGTAAATATTTTAAAATTGTTTTTAATCTGTATAGATGACATTTTGTAGCTTTGTACATGTTGTTAATTAAGGGCATATAATTTTACACTCAAAGTATAATTGCTGAACTCAGGGGTGGGTAGACTTCAAAAATATGTCTGCTATAGAAATAACTTGAAAAAAAAAATTAAAACCATGGCCAGCCACCAAATTGTGGACACTGTTTATATACCGCTAGTTAACAATCACCACTTTTAAAAAATTATAAACATTTTTGTTTTGTCTTCACTAGATAAATATAAATTCTCACAGTGATCTCTGTCAGTTTTATTAGTTGACTTGTTTAACCAAGACAGAAAGTCTTTGAATTACTCATAGTTTTAAACTGCTTTTAATATGAAAATTGCAGCTGTAAATTATGTATTTTCATATTTTACATAACTGCTCTACACTACCGTTTGACTTGATCTTTTTCTGGGGGTTGGGGAGAAATCTCTCTCCATATTGCTGGTTCTCTTACTAAAATGCTTTTATAAAGAAATGACCGGTGACATTTATTCACCAAAGGAATTAATATACTGGGTCAAAGATTAACAATGCTATACTATAGAGTAATAGGTCATATATAGCCTCAATTGAGTTTTTTATAACAATATTTTAACATACCTCTCTCTCTACATATAAATACCATAAACTAAAATGAAACAGAGGAAAGTAGAGGAAAATGAAATAATTTCGGTACATCTTACAGTTTAAAGAGAAGAAAATAAGGTGAAATATCCTAAAATATAGGAGCACAAACAGTTAAAATTCATAATCAGGTTAACAACACTCTCTTGAAATTTAGGAATCATTGAAAACTCCTTGCACTTAAATTTAATTTATATGTTAGTTACATTATTAAAAGTCGTAAGACATTTATCTGAGTCATTGCTCTACAGAGCAATTAATGAATGGCTTGTAATCATAAAAAGAATATTTCTCTGTAATGCATTGTTGAAAGACAACCAGAATATCAAGAAAATGTATATAGGGATATGCTACTTGCCTCCTCCCTGCATTTCCTCGTGGGGCACTATTTGCTACATAGGCCTACAGAATTAGACTTTCATACTTAGAAGATAATGTACACTTTTCTTTTTTTATTTATTTATTTATTTATTTTTAGGCCATTCTTCTGGTTTGCCAAATTCTATTAAGACAGTGATACATTTGCTTCCTTATTTATGCATGCTTAGATCATGAACATGGTGCCCTTCCTTTTTTTTTTTTTGGTCAAGTAGGGATTAATGCCATAGGTTTTAAAGAGAAGGATTGTTTTCAGTTTTAAGAGAATTTTAAAAAATACATTTTATGGTTGTTCTCTTAAGGAATTAATATTCACTTCTGAAGCACTTACTTGTAATATATAATTTATCATGTTAGCAGGGAAATAAAGCATTTTTAATCCCCAAAAGAAAGTGCTGGAAATAGCTTCTATATAGTCAACAGTTCATCTGGAGAAAGATCTTAATCCTTGTTGTTTTGACTAGGAATATCAATATTTGGTATAAAGTAACTAGAATAGTTTATTACTTTTTCCCTTATGAAATTTTAAATATATGTAAATATATATATCATTAGATTCCTGTGGTGGATAATAATTTCTTCAGATTCTAAAACAGGTGTCTAGTGACTGCTTAATTATTTCCAAGTTGCGTCAAAGATGAATTGGTAAATAATGGATATGAGTAGTGATATGAAAATGGTTATGTAACTACATATTACTTGTTTCTGGTAATCAAGTCTTATTTTTTAAAAGCCTATTGTTTTTCAGAATTGAGATATTTAAACTTGTTATAACTTCTTCCTAAAATAGAAGAGAAGAGGAGGTACTGTGTGTTCAAAATTTTTTTAAATAAAGAATTCAGTGTCACTAGTTCTAAGCCTTTATGGTGACTGCTGCTTATATTTCTTGATCTCATGTTCATTAATTTTTTTGTACATATCTTAGCTGAATGCTTAAAATTTGCAGTTGTTTGTAATTGTGTATGTAAATTGCTTTTCAATAAGAACTGAAGCTTAATCATATTATTTTCTGAGAATTCATTATCAAAATCAGCTACTATACTGTTCTGTGTTGTAGTAATGCCCTTACTGCCTGTGCATGATTGAGGTCTGTGAAGAAGGTGTCTTTTAATCTGCACCAACTGGCCCCAATCCTCTTTGCAGTCTTTTTTAAATTTTAAAATCCGTCCTTTCTTTTTCTTCTTATTTTTCTGTCTCTTCCCACAGATGTCCAGTGTATCAGTCTTCTTCCACAGTTTCCTTTTCTAACTTCTAATTCTCTTTTTTTTCCTGAGGTTAGGGAATCTACAGAAGGAAGATTATTAAAATTATGCCATGAATTTTTGAAAAATTTAAAATGGCTCTCCTTCCTACAAATAAAATACATGGAATTTCTGATACTAATTTCATTTTGTCAGTAGATGGCTAAATTTGTTGAATAATTGACTGCTTGGCAAATGAGCTGTTAGCTGTAATTAGTTCTTCAGTACTAATATTAAGGAAATTTTATTATTTTTGGATGAGGACTCTCCCAAAGCCAAATTATTGCCCAAGCAAATTATTTATTTTTCCATTTAAATTTCTAAGTCGTTTTGAGATGTGGAATGATTATTATTTTATTATTTATTTATTTATTTATTTATTTATTTTTGAGACGGAGTCTTGTTCTGTCACCTGGGCTTTAGGGCAGTGGCACAATCTGGCTCATTTCAACCTCCGCCTCCTGGGTCTAAGCAATTCTCCTGCCTCGGCCTCCTGAGTAGCTGGGATTACAGGCATGCGCTGCCACACCTAACTAATTTTTGTATTTTTAGTAGAGACAAGGTTTCACCATGTTGGCCAGGCTAGTGTCGAACTCCTGACTTCAAGCTGATCTGCCCACCTCAGCCTCCCAAAGTGTTGGCGATTACAGGCATGACCCACTGCACCCAGCCTGGAATCCTTTTTTAAAAATAATTTGTGCGAGACTTGCTTTCTCAACATAAATTGTGTGGGGGTTGTTTTTGTTTTTTGAGACAGGTTCTTTCTCTGTTGCCCAGGCTGGAGTGTGCAGTGGAACAATCATTGCAGCCTTGACCTTCTTGGCTCAAGCAATCCTCCTGCCTCCCGAGTAGCTGAGTGAGTCTACAGGTGTGTGCCACCATGCCTGAATGGATATGTAGTTTTTTTTTTTTTTTTTCTGTTTTTTGTTTTTTGTTTAAGACACGAGGTCTCACCATGTTGCCCAGGCTGATCTTGAATTCCTGGGCTCAGGCATTCCTCCTGCCTCAGCCTCCCAAAGTGCTGGGATTACAGGTGCAAGCCACCATGCCTCATCTGTTTGCTGATTTAAGACAGGTTTATGTGCATTATTATCTTTAGAGGCACATAAATCTAGACATATACTTGAAACTTGGCTCTCTATCCTGAAAGTTGAAGTTAGAGTTCTTTGATCCTGGTGAGATGTTAATTGTAATTTTAATTTTCACATGTTAATATTGTGACTTGTATTTTGTGGTGAGTCTCTAAAATGATTAAATGACTATTTTTTTTATGAAAAATTTTTTGTTAATAAAATATGAGAGTATTTTGAGTATGTGGAAGGAAAGCCTGAATAGAAGCTGATCTATCTTAACTTACCTCAATAACTCCAGTTTTAATATGGTGAGTGAGGAGTTGACTGGGAAAAGGAGAGATCCAGTTCTTGTTCTAGTCCTTGGCACATACACTCTCTGGGTTTTGAGAAAAGGATGGCCCTACCACAGTTCTAAGTTGTTTTCTCAAAGGCAAAAGCATGATTTTGAAATGACATCACTTGTCAGGTTTTCTGATATGTGGATTGAATAATCCTGCATCTTTTGAAGCCTGAAACATACAATTTAAAGCCTGAAATCTACCATAACGAACTTGGTAAATTTTGTCAGATACCATGAAAATGCACCTCTTCATAATTAACCACAGATTGTTTATGTAAAGGCAAATTTGTGGTCAGGCTCAAGGTAAAATAATTATTTGAATGGATTATTGGGTTGATTAGTAGCCAAAAACTAAATGCATGTTCAGGTCAAAATGAATTTGTTCGTTTTAGTTGGTACCATTTTCCTTTTATTATTCAGAACTACAGATTGTGCATTTTATTAATAGGAATGAAAGCTCATGCTTGGAGATTTGAGTAGGGTGGATGTATATATTTTATAAATTCAAGTTGCAAAATATGTAAAGTCACTACTTTTTAAATAGAATATAAATGTTAAAACAGACAAATCTATGTTATATATTTTTTAATACATGTATCAGACTTGTTAGTTGAATGCAGATAACTTTGTGTGCTTTATGGAATTTCATAACTTTTAATAATAAAGCAGTTGTCACTGGATTTTTTTCTGTAAACTTGAATACTAAATGGGATAGATACCAGACCTTTTTGGTTTATGATGTAAAACTTTATTTGTACAGTAGTTTCTTTTCACAAAAGACTGAATTTTAAAGGATTATAGAAACAGGAACATGTCCATTTCCAAAATGAGTGCAACAGAATGAAGATAGTCACTCAAACCATCTATTTAACACATCACCTTTATGTAATATGTAGCTAGTTTTAGTGTTTATGTTTTAATAAGTCCCAATTAAAGACTGAGCGTTTTCAGAGAAGATGGAAATGGAGACCCAGGCACTTGTTTAGAGTTATCGTGAGTCCGATGTTTCTGAACTTCAAGTTGTACAATTAAGGACATACTGTAAGAACTTCTGGATGCTTTCTGGAGTATACAAACAGATCAACTAATGACTTAAATGAGTGACTCTTGAAGCTGCAAGAAGAGGAAGGAAATAACCACAAGAAGGGGCTATCTCAGCGTCTGTTATTTCTGACAGGAAGAATTAAATATACTCTGCTGGTAATTTCTAAGTGTTCTTTTCTACAGGGGATCTGCTTGCCTCAGGAGCACCTTAGTCCTCATTGAGGCAGCCACTCTGCCATAAAAACGATCATGTCTCAAACTGTTCCTGCCGTCCTACACAACTACGTTAGTAGATGGTTAGATAAATATATGAACCATCTTCTTTTGTACTTTGATGGTGCCCTTTTCCTTTATTATAATCCTTAAAGTAATTTCTACTTTCCATAGTGGGATTTGACTTTTCTCCACTACTTTAAGCTACTCTGGATAAGTGATTCTGTTTATGTCCTCCCTGTATTTCTTACTGATTTTCACACTAACATAACACATAACAAAATTAAACATAAGCTAAATTGAAGGATCAAGTGACACAGCTAAGAGTTTTGTGTACTTGGATAATAAAGCTCAAAGCCACAGTGGTTATCTGTCCTGTTGGGAGCCCCTTTCAATCAGTTTTTTAGTTGCCTGTGAGATTTATTTTTAATGTTTGCCTGCATGATGCAGAATACATAAGTGGGAATCCCTACACCCTTTACAGTTAAGTGGATTATGGAAATAATAAGGAAAGTTTATCCTAAGGTAGGAAGTATCTTCTCATGTGTGTACCTGGCCTTCAAGGACTTAATGTGGGTGAATATATATCATCAGACAAGATCCTAATATAGATGGCTGTATCCTGCAGATAGCCAATTCAACATTAAAATTTTATGTCTCCATACCCCAATGAAAACATTTTTTTATCCTGCTATAATTTAATGACATTCCCGTCCAACCTAGTTAACCAAGCAGTGATAGTAGTCCTCTCCTTGTATTTTTCAGGTCCTGTTGAGTGTAACCTTAGAATGTCTCTGAGATTTCTACCTTCTCTCCAGTCTCATTACCATTAGGGCCTTTCACTACCTGGCCTTGGTGTCCCTAGGCTGCTCTTCAGCCATCCACAAACCTTGTTTCATAAGCAGTAGCAATGCAACGCTCCACTGTCCTCTGCTAATGTTCTTCCCTGTTCCTAGAATGTTCATGATGTGCGTTTCTACCTGAAAGGTCTAGTTCAAAGGTAGCTGAAAGGTTATCATCCATGTCCTTTCTTCTCTCCCTGCCAGTCATCTATCCTGAACTTTTTAACAGTAGGGACGGTGTTGCAATTGTGTTTGTGTCCCTAGCACATAGCACACGGTACCTAGTATACAGTACCTGTAGCACATAGGCATTTAATAAGTGTGTATTGAATTAACTTGGTTATACTTGTATTTTTATCCTAGCTTTCTCAAAGAAACTTAGGTGCTAGCTATTTTGAAACATAATCAAGAACCACCACCTGAGTAAAATGTTACAGCAGAACCCTGCTCTTTCTATCCCAGAGAGTTTGAGTAAATTACTTTTAAATAAATCATTAATCATTCTTCATTGGTTTTGGCTTCTTTTTTATAGGTGTTTCTCATATCTTTATCTCAGGCAAATTGCTTGTCACAAATTAATTGTTTTAAACTAAATACATCTCAGGAACCATAAAATCATAAAGGTAAACCTGACATAAGGTTAAAAACCAACATTAAGCAGATAATTATTGTGTACCTTTCATGTGCCAAGAAGGATGGCAGATAAAGTATATATCTTCAAAGGGCTTATGTAATAAGGGGGATAATAAATAGAAAAGCATATCTCAAAATGTTACAAGCCTTAAGAGGTGCAGATAGTTTCTGATTATCACAGAAACATGTCTGCCAAAAGTACTGTAACGCATAAAGATAGGCTAGGCACAGTGGGCGGGTGGATCACAAGGTCAGGAGCTTGAGACCAGCCTGGCCAACATGGTGAAACCCCGTCTCTACTAAAAATACAAAAATTAATGGTGTCTGTAATCCCAGCTACTTGGGAGACTACGGCAGGAGAATAGCTTGAATCCGGGAGGCAGAGGTTGCCGTGAACTAAGATCACGCCATTGCACTCCAGTCGGACAGCGAGACTCCATCTCCAAAAAAAAAAAAAAAAAAAAAAGAGACACAAAGGGGACTCCAAAAGGGAGCGGGGGATGGGTGCCAGGGTTGGAAAAACTACCCACTGGGTACTGTGTTAGCTATTTGGGCAATGGGTTCAATAGAGCCCAAACCCCCAACATTAGGCAATAGATCTGTGTAACCAACCTGCACGTGTACCCTCTGAATTTGTTTTCTTTTTTTTTGAGACGGAGTCTGGCTCTGTCGCCCAGGCTGGAGTGCAGTGGCCGGATCTCAGCTCACTGCAAGCTCCGCCTCCCGGGTTTACGCCATTCTCCTGCCTCAGCCTCCCGAGTAGCTGGGACTACAGGCGCCCGCCACCTCACCCGGCTAGTTTTTTGTATTTTTTAGTAGAGACGGGGTTTCACCATATTAGCCAGGATGGTCTCGATCTCCTGACCTCGTGACCCACCCGTCTTGGCCTCCCAAAGTGCTGGGATTACAGGCTTGAGCCACCGCGCCCAGCCTGATGGGCCAGGCATGATGGCTTACACCTGTAATCCCAGCACTTTGGGAGGCCAAGGCAGGTGAGTCATTGAGGCCAGGAGGTCGAGACAAGCCTGGCCAACATGGAGAAACCCCATCTTTACTAAAAATACAAAAAAGCTGGGCATGGTGTCACACGCCTGTAATCCCACTGTTTGGGAGGCTAAGGCACAAGAATCACTTGAACCTGGGAGGCAGAAGTTTCAGTGAGCTGAGACCATGCACTGCACTCCAGCTTGGGTGATAGAGCGAGACTCCATCTCAAAAAAATAAAAATAACTGTCATGATCTGAAAAATGTAAACTTTGTAGATGAGTTTCAGGAAAGAACAGAGTTCCCAAGTACAAAATGCTAGGACAGGAGAGGAAGTTGCATGAAGATCAGTACAAAGGACTGTGTGACTGATTGAGGGTGAGCAAGGTATTTGGGATGATATAGGTCCTTGTGAGTCAGGGTAAGACTGAAGTTATTTGGTCCTTCAGTTTCCGCTAGCTGAGAGATGAGCCCAGCAACTAAGAGTTGCTTTTGTCCTCCGGGAATTTATCAATTGGGAAGAAATCGTTATGAAACTAAGCCACTGTGTGGGCAGTATCACAAGGATAGTTGCCCAGGACATGCCTAAAACAAGGAGCCTGAACTACTACCCCAGCATCCCACCCACCAAGAAATAATTTAAAGCTAGACCCAATGGGTCTACTTCGTAGTAAAGATCAGCTAAGTAAACCAGCCATGATTCAGATTTGCACCCACTCTAGGGTGGTTCAGGGAATGTCAAGCCTTGGACTTGGATTAAGGTGTGGTCCCTGACTGGCAGTGTCCTCAGGAGATGACATGCGGAAGCAAATGAAAATCCTCTCTGGAGGAAGATACTTTCTTCCTAGGACATAAAGTTATCACATTCTAGGAAATAAGACACCATGATTAACAACCAGCAGAAACAATATAAACAGAACTAGCAAGCATTAGAGGAGTTTGACATGATCTGATAGGGTTTGCTGCTCTGCCTGCCATAACTTGGGATCTTCTGAAGAATGAGAACCTATCTTGTTTGTCTTTATACTCATTTAAATATTGAATGCCTACTGAGTCTCAAGGAACTATGATCAGGCAGGGAAGGCAGACAGGTAATTGAAATACAGTTTGACACTTGGTGTCCTGGGGTAATCACAGAGTACTGGGTGAGCATCAAGGCAGGAAAAATCAACACAGGGAGTCCAAGAAAGAATTCAGGGAATGTGATGAAATGCAGGATGAGTATTTGCCAGGTAAAGCTGGGAGAGTGACGATGAGGGCATGTATAAGTACCCACTGCAAAGGCCCAGGTATGAGAAAGAACAGTGTGGTGGGAGCATTGAATTAGAATGATAAAAAACCATGTTATGGCCAGGTGAAGTGGCTCATGCCTGTAATCCCAACACTTTGGGAGGCCAAGGCAGGCGAATCACCTGAGGTCAGGAGTTTGAGACCAGCCTAGCCAACAGGGTGAAACTCGTCTCTACTAAAATACAAAAATTCGCCAGGCCAGTGGCACGTGCCTGTAATCCCAGCTACTCGGGAGGCTGAGGCAGGAGAATCGCTTGAACCAGGAGACAGAGGTTGCAGTGAGCTGAGATCGCACCACTGCACTCCAGCCTGGGCAACAGAGCAAGCCTCCATCTCAAAAACAAAAACCATGTTATAAAGTTTTGACTTAATATTGTGGGCAAAGGGACTGGTGGAATGAGATTTGCACTTTGGAAAAATTACCTTGGCCTTGGCTGTAGTCTGGAGAATGGATTGGAAGAGTCACAGAGCTGGGAATGTGGGGATGGGAGCAGAACCCAAGAGGCTTTTTCAGTAATCCACAAAAAGGATGATGGCTTGAATTGATTATAATATGAACTATTGGAATAAAGACAGACATAATGGAGCAGAATAGAGAGTCCAGAAATACGGCCAATTGGTTTTCAAAAAAAGATGCCAAGGCAATTCTGGGTGAAGCAACAGTCCATCCAACGAAAGGCATTAGAACATTCGGACAGCCATATGCAAAAAACAAAAATCTTACCTAACACTATATACAGAATTAGCCCAATATGAATCATAGACCTAAATTGAGAGCACAAACAATAAAACTTCAAAAAGGAGAAAATCTGAGGTCTTGGATTTGACAAAGATTTCTTAACTATGACACAAACTCTGAAAGAATGAGTTGGACTCATCAAAATGTAAAACGGGTTCTTCAAAAAACAAACTATAAAAACAAGACAATATCTTTGCAAATTATGTTGATATATCTGATAAAGGATCTATTTATAATTTTTTAAGAACTTAAAATTCAATAACAAAACCCAATGAAGTAATGGGCAATTTTGTTTTTTTACACGAACTGGTATGTAACCAAAGAGAATATAGGAATGGCAAACAAACACGTGGAACGCTGCTCAACACCCTTAGTCCTTAGCAAAATACAAATAAAAACAATGATAAAAACGATGAGATCCCACTACACACCAACTGCATTGACCATACCAAGTTTTGCCAAGGATGTGGAGCAATGGAAACTCTCCTACACTGCAGGTGGGAATTTAGAATTGTATAACCACTTTGGAAAATAATTTGGCAGTTTCTTTAAAAGTTATGCACATACCTACTATACAAATCAGCCATTTCACACCTAGCTATTTGCCCAAGAGAAAAGAAAGCATGTGTCCACAAAAGGCCTCGTACACTAATGTTTATATGAAACATAAAACATTTTATGTTTTATGTAATCTGCCCAAACTAGAAACATCCCAAATGCCCATCAATGGGTGAACAGATAAGCAACTCTCCATACAAGGGAATAATTCAGCAATAAAATAGGAACAAACTATTGATACATGTAATGAAGTTGATGAATCCTGATAAATCTTGGTATGCTGAGTGAATATAGCCAGGCCAAAAAGCATACATCCTGTATGGCTTTATTTACATAAAATTCTAGAAAACGCATCCTTAGTTACAGTGACAGAATTTGATAAATGTTTGCATAGGGAAATGGGACAGTGGGAAGGGGAGATTACAAACGGGAAGAAACAAACTTTTGGGAATGATACATATGTTCATTATTTTGATTGTCTTGGTTTCACAGATGTATGTGTCAAATTCATCAAATTATACATTTTATTTGTAAATTATTGTACATTATACCTCAAAAAAAAATTGGTGGCTCATGCCTGTAATCCTAGCACTTTGGGAGGCCAAGGCAGGCAGATCACGAGGTCAAGAGATCGAGACCATCCTGGCCAACATGGTGAAACACCGTCTCTACTAAAAATACAAAAAAAATTAGCCTGGCCTAGTGGCACATGCCTGTAGTTCCAGCTACTCAGGAGGCTGAGGCAGAAGAATCACTTGAACCCAGGAGGGGGAGGTTGCAGTGAGCCAAGATCATGTCACTGCACTACAGCCTGGCAACAGAGCAAGAGTCTGTCTAAAAAAAAAAAAAATTAGGAGGCTTTTAGTAATAAAGACAGGATGGTGATGGCTTGAAATAGGGTGTGAGAAAGTGGACAAATTCAGCCATAATCAAATTGCCCAAATTCACACACTTTAAATGTGATGGAGCTAGAATTTAAAACCTGAGTCTAGCCTGGGCAACATGTTGAAACTCCATGTCTGCAAAAATATAAAAATTAGCTAGGCATGGTGCTGTGCACCTGTGGTCCCAACTACTTGGGAGGCTGGGATGGGAAGATCACTGCACTCCAGCCTGGATGACAGAGCGAGACACTGTTTAAAATAAAAAAAAATAAAAAAAAAAACCCAAACCTGAGTCTGACAAATTCCAAAATCCATGCTCAAAGTCAGTACATTTATACTTGAGATAACCACTATGTTTTGGGCTTGGACAAATGAGTTGAGGGTGATAGTTTTCACCAAAGAACAAAGTGAAGAAGCAGGTTTGGGAGAAAAGGAGGTGTGTTTACATTCTCCCATTGTACCAAGTATGGTAGTTTATACAGTCAATTAGTAAGTGGAGACGGGAGCTGAAGTTTTTAGGCAGCAATGGTAGTGAAATATTTAGTGTGATGATGTTAGTCAGTTTGTAGGTTAATTGCCCATTAACTAATCGCTGGAAAATAATTTAATACTTTTTTTTTTTGAAACCAAAAAGAGACTTGGGAGACGGAGGTTGCATTGTGCCACTGCACTCCAACCTGGAGGTAGAGTGACATCCTGTCTCAAAAAAATTAATTTTTTTTTCAGAACTGAAATCTGCCTTCATACTATCTATTACAGATTGAATTGTGTCCTCCAATAAGATGTGTTGAAGTCTTAACTCCCAGTACCTCAAATTGTGACCCTATTTGGAAACAGAGTCATTGCAGATGTCATTAGTTGAGGTGAGGTCATACCGAAGTAGAGTGTGGCCTTAATCCAATAGAATTGGTGTCCTAAGAATTGGAGAAGAGACTCACACACACAGTGGGAGAACACCATGTAGTCATGGAGTCATGTATCAACAAGCCGGCAAATGCCAGGGATTGCTGGGAACATCAGAGGCTGGAAGAAGCAGGGAAAGGTTCTTCCCTGGAGCTGTGGGAGAGACCATGATTCTGCTGATACCTTGATCATGGATTTCCAGCCTCCAGAAATGTGAAACAATAAATGTCTGGTTTCTTTTAAGCCATCCAGTTTCAACTACTTTGTTACAGCCGCCCTAACAAACACACACGCACTATCTCTTTTTTCTAGTTCTGTCTTCTGGAGACACGGAATAAGTCCTGGTTTCTTTTCCAGATATTTGCAGGTGTTTTGAGAACATATTTCAAGAACATATTTCATGACACAGTGAGGAAAACATCTCCTTTACTGGTTTTTAATGAGATACATTTTCAAATCCTTGCATTATGCTTTTGTAGGGTCAAATGATATTCTATAGATGTTTGCATTAGGAGAAAGTGTTTGCTGTTGAAAACAAGCTTGAAAAACATTTTTTTTCTTTTCTTTCTTTCTTTTTTTTTTTTTTTTTTTTTTTTGAGATAGAGTTTTACTCTTGTCACCCAGGCTGGAGTGCAGTGGTGCCATCTTGGCTCACTGCATCCTCCGCCTCCCGGGTTCAAGCAATTCTCCTGCCTCAGCCTCCCAAGTAGCTGGGATTATAGGCACCCACCACCATGCCCAGCTGAGTTTTGTACTTTTAGTACAGACGAGATTTTGCCATGTTGGCCAGGCTGATCTCCAACTCCTGACCTCAGGTGATCCACCTGCCTCGGCTTCCCAAAGTGCTGGGATTACGGGCATAAGCCACTATGCCCGGCCTGCTTGGCTAATATTTTAATTTATTTGTAGAGGCAAGGATCTCACTGTGTTGCCCAGGCTTGAATTCACGTTTTTTGGCAGCCACATCACACAAGATTTTGATTGGTAAAAGCCACGTCTTTTGTGTTTGTTATATCTGTGTAAATAGTTTTATTTTTGTTTGTTTATTTGTTTTGGTCCCAAGTAAAGTATGTTAATTATTCCTATAAGATGTCATCTCACACCAGGCATGGAGGTCCATGCCTGTAGTTCCAGCTACTCGGGACGTTAAAGCCATGGGATAGCTTGAGGCCAGGAGTTTGAGGCCACTGTGTGCTATGATGGAGCCTGTGGATAGCCACTGCACTCCTGCCTGGCAACATAGCGAGATCTTGTCTACAATAAAAGGAAGCTTTCATCTCGTTTGGTTTTACCCTTCTATTGAGACTTTTTGTTTGTTGGTTTTGTTTTCTTTTTTTTTTTTTTCTGACCCTGTATCCAATAGTGTTTAGTTTTCTTATTCTGTCATGCAAACTATTAGCTCTTCGTCTTGCTCCCTCTTGATTAATATCGCATCTAAGCATTTGTTCTACATCTTTTCCGTGTTTTTTTGTTTGTTTGTTTGTTTGTTTTTTTGAGACAGAGTCTCAATCTGTTGCCCAGGCTGGAGTGCAATGGCGCAATCTCAGCTCACTGCAAATTCTGTCTCCCGGGTTCAAGCGATTCTCCTGCCTCAGCCTCCCGAGTAGCTGGGACTACAGGCATGTGCCACCACGCCAGAATAATTTTGTATTTTTAGTAGAGATGGAGTTTCTCCATGTTGGTCAGGCTGGTCTTGAACTCCCAACCTCAGGTGATCCACCTGCCTCGCCCTCCCTGCCCTCCCAAAGTGCTGGGATTACAGGCGTGAGCCACTGCACCCAGCCGGGACAGGGTCTTGTGCTCTGTCACCCAGGCTGGAGTGCAGTGGCATGATCTTGGCTCACTGCAACCTCTGCCTCCTGCGTTCAAGTGATTCGCCTGCCTCAGCCTCCCAAGTAGCTGGGATTACAGGCATGCACCACGTCTGGTTAATTTTTGTATTTTTAGTAGAGACAGGGTTTTGCCATGTTGGCCAGGCAGGCCTCAAACTCCTGACCTTAGGTGATCCATCTGCCTTGCCTTTTCAGTGTTTAAAAGCAAAGTAAAGACATAAGCCTACAGCATACCATTTATTATCTCATTTAGTGTCTTCAGCTCAGCATATTATTTAAGCATTGTAACTACTATCACACATCATGCTACTATCACTCGAGTTATCTTTCTATAAGGTAGCCCCCCTTATTCACGGTTTTGATTCCCGTATTTTCAGTTGTCCACAGTCAAAAATAGGTCCAAAAATAGGTGAATACAATACAATAAAATATTTTGAGAGAGAGACCACATTCACATAACTTTTATTATAGTATATTGTTGTAATTGGCCTATTTTATTATTAGTGATGATTGTTCATCTCTTACTGTGCCTAATGTAGAAGTTAAACTTTACCATAGGTATGTCTATGTAGGAAAAAGCATAGTATATAAGGGATTTGGTACCATTGGCAGTTTCGGCAACTCACTGAGCATTTTGGAACGTATCCCCCGTGGATAAGAGGGAACTGCTATATAAGTTTATCAAAGAAAGGAGATACTGGTTGTTCTGGTGTGACTTGTTTTTGGTGAATTCAAGCAGGTTCCAAATAGTCATTCCTTTGGTTTCTATTTGAATTAGTGAATTCCACACGTATTATTTTCCATTTTCTGGTCTGTTGAAATATACACATTCTAGTCTAAGAGAAAAGTGTCTTGAGTGACTATGAGGCGGGTGCAGCAGCTGTGGGGACCTGCCGTGCCCTGCCTCCATGAAAGAACTTGCTGGAAAGCTGCAGGCAGTGTGGCAGCAGCTGTGGGATCTGCCTCAGTTTCAGAGCCATGGCCACACTTCTTCCACACAGCCCTCAGCCAATGACTGAGCATGGTGGGGGCCTGGCCATTTCTGCTCAGGATGGCACTTCTCTAACACGTAATCCTTGCTCTAAACCTCCACATTGGCTGGCAAGAACTTGTCAGAACTGCCTCCCAGTCCAAAGCTCTGTCTGTCCAAATTTGCCTCTTCTTTACCTTCCCAGGTTTCAGATCTGCATCATTGTTTGGTTTTCTCAGCCCAATCCTCTTCCTCTGTCTTTCACAAACTTACTCCCCTAACAAACCTCTTGCCCTCCTAACTCCAGTGTCTGCTTCCTGGAGGACCCAAATCAACACAGTTGGCACTGGGTGTGGTGCAAGAAGAAGGTACTAAATGGGACATTGAGACCTAATCACTTACTGTCTGTCAGACAGTGAGGACTCCATTCCAGATGGCATGTTTTTAATTACAAACTTCTATATCGAGCTGAGATGAAGCAACAGGGACTGGATTTAAAGAACTAAAAAGCCTGAAAGAACTAACAACTCAGATGAAATATATGAAACAATAGTTTTCAAAACATTGGCTAGCAAGCAAAAAAGGGCGTCAGTCACTGAAAGAAAGAAAACAGACGGAGTGAGCCCTACACCTGTCCCAGCTCCCTGCCTGGACAATGCTCCCGACTGCTAGAGCACAGGGAGGCAGGCATAGCCCAGCCATCCTCCTGACCTGGGGAGACAAAGCCGGAAGTCCAGGGAGGCTCAGGGTGACTGGAGTCCTCAGGTCGGAGTACTAAAGAGGAGAGGGCTTTGTAGAGAGAGGGCCCCAGGGATCTCAGAGGGCAGCCAGTGCGGCTTCAGCATGTGCGGGAGCTGTGAAGCTAGGGAAGGAACCACTGAAAATGAGCCATAGGCAGAGATCACACAAAGCTAGGAAGAGCTTGTGTTCCCTCCAGCCAGAGTGCAAAACCATGCAGTTCAAGGGGCATAAGGTGGAATATTCAGAAAGCATTGCCTATTATTGAGGAAAAATTAATCCTTAATGAATTCTCTAAAAAATGTAAAAAGCAGTTTCAAGAGGATTACTCTTTCCACGTAACCAGACTACATTGCAGAACAAAGCTCTAGAATATTTCTAACAAGTATTTTATGTATATAATATATAATTATTATATATAATTATATATAAATTCATATATATGTGTGTGTATATATATATGAACTAGCACCCAACATTCCAGCTGATGTCACATTATCTACATTGGGATCCTTTTGTCCTAGAAGGGTGTTGTGGGTTGAACTGTGTGCCCCTCAGATTTGAAGTGAGATGCCTTCTCCATTAGTCCGTGTGGTCCCTGGCTATGCCCTTCAATTTTGTGTGTACCTAGTACCTCAGAATATGATCTTATTTGGAGATAAAGTCTTTACAGAGTTAGTCAAGTTATTATGAAGTCATTAGAACAGCATTAATGCAATGGGACTGGTATTCTTTCTTTTTTGGGTGGGGGGGACAGGGTCTTGCTCTGTCACCCAGGCTGGAGTACAATGGCACAATCTAGGCTCACTGCAGCCTTCGACTCCCGGGCTCCAGCAATCCTCCCACCTCAGCCTCACTGGTAGCTGAGACTACAGGTGCGCGTCACCATGCCTGGTTAATTTTTTTTGTAGAGATGGGGTTTTGCCATGTCACCCAGGCTGGTCTTGAACTCCTGGGCTCAAGTGATCCACCCACCTCAGGCTCTCAAAGTGCTGGGACTACAGGCATCAGCTACCATACCCAGCCTGGTGTTCTTACAAACAGAGAAATTTGGATACAGAGACACACACAAAGGGAAGAAGATGTGAAGATTCAGGAAGAATGTGAAGATAGTCATCTATAAACCAAAGAGAGGCTTGGGACAGACCCTACCCTCTCAGTCTTCACAGGAAACCAACCCTGCCCGCACCTTGAACTTGGACTTCTAGCTTCCAGAGCTGTGAGAAAATAAATGTCTGTTGTTTAAGCCATCCAGTTTGTGGTACTTTATTATACAAACTAGTACAAACAACCCTAGTAAACTAGTACAAAGGGCATGCAATTAATTCTCACTGGAGTAACACGCTCTGTCACTCTCACTGGAATAACACTCTCTGGGTGTTGGTTTACCTTTTCTGCCTGCAAAGTCTATCAGCCAGCATCACTCTCTGGGGTCTTATGCAGTGCCTGATTCACAGGCATGGATCCCACACAACAGATCATCTGACCAAGAGACCTACTTCACAGCACAACTCCAGAGGTCACATAGCCTATCACACAGCACCACCAAAGTAATCAGCCTGAAAGAACATTAGCACTGCTTACTGGAGGAACAGCTGACTTGTCGGTTTGGAAGCAACACTCTCCAAAGATGGGTGCCATCTTCCGAGATGCTGTATTTGCACTTGACTCACAGGCCTATTTATGGGGCGTCGTTTCTAAGAGGAAGACTATATGGGTCCTGGAACAATGGCCCCCATCCAAGGGGTTCCATTCTTGACAGGAAACACCGCAAGAGTCCCATTGAGGCTGAGTGTGGTGGCTCATGCCTGTAATCCCAGCACTTTGGGAGGCTGAGCCGGGTGGATCATTTGAGGTCAGGAGTTCAAGACCAGCCTGGCCAACATAGTGAAATCTCATCTGTACTAAATATACAAAAACAAAAAAAAAATTAGCCGGGCTTGGTGGTACACGGTTGCATCCCAGCTACTTGAGAAGCTGAGGCAGGAGAATTGCTTGAACCTGGGAGGCATAGGTTGCAGTGAGCCGAGATTGTGCCACTGCACTCCAGCCTGGGCAACAGTGCGAGACTCTGTCTCAAAAAAAAAAAAAAAAAAAGAGTCCCATTGAACTCTAAATTTTTGCTACTGTCTTAGTACTTGGATTCCTGTGTCCAGAAGCAGGCTGTAAAGAAGGTCATCTTGGTAGGCGCAACTGACCCTGATTTCCAGAACAGACCACTCAAGGCAATTTCTTATGGATTTAGACTAGAATACATTCTAGTTTTGCTTGAACATATTTTTTTCCCTAAGAAGTAATGTTAAAGACCTTTAGTGATAATTCCTAGCTGTGAACGTAGTTTCTAGAACAGAAAAGAATTTCTTGGAAAACATTGCCTTCTGTAGTACATAAGAAGAGTTGAGTGTCAATAATACATATAACTGAACAGGAGCAAAAATAACAATACTTCTGGAAATTTGACTTAAGTCATGGAAATTTACTTGATTTTGGGCTTGAAGTAAGCAATATGTCTTTCTGCTTTTATCCGCAGTTGCTTGCATGTTTCTTGTTATAAATGTTTGTCTAATGATGAAACCAACAAAAGTTCTGAACCTTAAGTTCAAATATCAAATTCCCATTTATTCTCATTTCGGTGTTCCTAAAATTATACCTCTAGCTCAAATTTTTAGATGGCCAAAGTGTTTGCTTTATTCACAAAGTTGAAGAGAGCCTTCCAGGAGCTCAAAGCAAGGAGACAGTGTTTTACATCCCTGTCTCTTCAGGAAAAAAAATTATGACTTTGTTAAATAGAGCATTGCTGAGTGTTGGATCAATTCAACTCAATCTCTTTCCAGTGAGATTTGGAAGGAGGCCAGACTTCATACTTTAGGGGAATGAAACTCCCCCAGCTGATTCTGATCCAGACCCAGGTTTGAGAATGACTGTTTAACTCACTTCCAAGTTTCTTAGGATACAAGTAATATTTCTCTTTCCAACATCAATCCAGGAGGTCAGAAGACAAAAGTGATTTTCAGCTATAATTCAGCATAAGGAATGTCAATAGTTTTTGGGGAGAATACAGCAAGGGAATAACAGCACAGTTTATACATTTTAGTTTATTCTCTTGCATAAAGAGGGGAAGTAAGTTAAGCAACTAATGAAAAATTAAGGGGAAATATGATTTCTATTTAGAATAAAGATGGTATTTTACTGACAGAACTGTTTTGAGATCAGTGGCAAAATATTCCTAGTTTTCAAAAAGAAATTTCAGGTTACAGTACACTTAAAAAAAAAAAAATCAGACAGTCTCACTCTGCCACCTGAGTGCAGTAGCACGATCACACTCACTGCAGCCTCCACTTCCTGAGCTCTAGGAATACACATATTTGTAATGTTCCTAAACATCCACCTGTTTCTCCACATTTCAAGCGGGACCCACTTTGTATTAGGCCTATTGAGGGTTGCAAATAAAACTAATGTAAACTAAAAGAGAGTTGCTTGTTTATAAAACCAGAGAGTTTAGAGGTGGGATTGGCTTCAGAACAGCTGGAGGCAGGAGCTCAAAGAAGGTCACCAGGCTCTGGCTCCCACTCCCAGCTCTGCTTTGCTGTACTCTATAGACAGAGCCTCCAGAAATGGTGGCCAAGAGTGTCCCTGATAGCTCTATCTTCTCAGCCTAGCAACTCAGAAAACAAACATCTCTTTCCCAGCGTTTGTCTATCAACCTCAGAGAAGACACTGGTTGGTCTTCTTTGGAGCCTATGACTGTAGCCTCCCTCAGCCATCGCTGAGGCTGGGGAGATGGGGGCTTTCGCCAGGCCTGGGTCTTAGGGCTGTCTCTGTAGTGGTGGGAATGACAGCCCCATCAGGACCATGTGGAAATGGAGGAGAAGTTTCCCAACACAATGGCAAAGGGGTTGGGGAACTTTGATGAGAAGAGAACATTTATCTTTCCCTACTACTACAGGATTATTGACCAAGTGGAAGCTAATAGATCTAAATTTGTGTGTTTATTTATCTAAAGAATTCTAACCAGGCCAGGTATGGTGACTCATGCCTATAATCCTAGTACTTTGGGAGGCCGAGGCAGGAGGCTGGGTGTGGTGGCAAAAGCTACTACAGTAGCCTGGAGGCCCAGCTACTCAGGAGGCTGAGGTGGGAGGATTACTTGAGCCCAGAAGGTTGAGGCTGCAGTGAGCCATGATGGTACCACTGCACTCCAGCCTGGGCAACAAGTGAGACACTGTCTCAAAATAAATAAATAAATAAATAAATAAATAAATAAAATATTTAAATCAATGAGGTTGTTTTGAAAGTAAAATATCTGGGGAGTGGGGATGGAGGCAGCGGGGTTGTGGATAAGGCAGCCCCACCATCTAGACTGCAGTGGTTTATGCCTACGCTTTCTCTACCATATATATACTTTTTTTTCACTATGGGACAATATATAAATATTTGCTAAGTGATACTTAAATGGTGAAGGAAAGCTAGTATTTTTCCTTTTACGTTTGTTGGTAAACATTCATATAGTATGTACGGTAAAGCCTATAGTGAAGCCTGCTCTCTAGCATTTCCTTAACAAACTCACTAGAAACTTCATTTTGTTATCAATTGTTTCTTTTTCTTTCTTTCTTTCTTTCTTTCTTTCTTTCTTTCTTTCTTTCTTTCTTTCTTTCTTTCTTTCTTTCTTTCTTTCTCTCTCTCTCTCTCTCTCTTTCTTTCTTTCCTTCTCTCTCCCTTCCTCCCTCCCTCCCTCCCTCCTTCCCTCCCCCTCTTCCTTCCTTCTTTCCTTCCTTCCTTCATTCCTTCCTTTTTTTTTTTGTTTTCTTTTGACAGAATCTCACTCTTACCCAGGCTGGAGTGCAGTGGCGTGATCTCTCACTGCAACCTCCACCTCCTGGGCTCAAGTGATCCTCCCATCTCAGCCTCCCAAGTAGCTGGGACTACAGGTGCCCGCTAGATGCTCAGCTAATTTTTTGTGTTTTTGGTAGAGACAGGGTTTCTCCATGTTGCCCAGGCTGGTCTCGAACTGTTGGGCTCAAATGATCCACCCACCTCGGTCTCCCACAGTGCTGGGATTACAGATGTGACCCACCGCGCCTGACCATCAATTGTATTTTTTTTTTTTTTTTTTTTTGAGACAGAGTCTTGCTCTGTCGCCCAGGAGTGCAATGGCTTGATCTCGGCTCACTGCAAACTCCGCCTCCCGGGTTCAAGCAATTCTTCTGCCTCAGCCTCCCGAGTAGCTGAGATTACAGGTGCCCACCACCTCACCTGGCTAATTTTTGTATTTTTAGTAGAGATGGGGTTTCACCATATTGGCCAGGATGGTCTCGATCTCTTGACCTCAAGTGATCCACATGCCTCGGCTTCCCAAAGTGCTGGGAGTACAGGCATGAGCCACCGTGCCCAGTCCATTAATTGTACTTTCTATTGAGGAATGTTGGAAAGATGTTGATAATAGACATTGTAAGAGGTATTGATATGTTTCATAAAGAAACATACTGTATATTTTAGGGGGAAATCACATATGTTCGTGTAATATATAATTTAGAGGTAAATTATATGTATTAGTATAATACACACATAATATAATTCGCTTGAATTCTACTATTTAAAAGAATTGATGGATATCCAATGCACACAGCCCTAACTGTTATGGGATATATATGATATATTAAGTTACATAATGATTTAAGTTTCATTTAAATGGTGATTTGAAATTAAAGGTGATGTGACATAAAAGGTTCCTGTAACGTGTTAAAATATAAAACGAATTAAGAGCTTACAGCACATGGAAAGAATAACGTCACTTACAATGGATTAATTTTTATAACCTAAGAATTCAAAGACAAAGAGGTGAAAGCAACGTGTTAATGCAACACTTCAATAAAACCTACAAAGATGCTACTAAAGGCTAATTTAAATTTGAAAATGCACTAATTCAAGTGTATTTTCAAATTTTTGCTGTTCTATCATAAACCTTAGACAAGATAGATTAAATATAGTATACTAACTGAATCTTTTAAGTTATTAAATATATGCTAAATACTAGAGCTTCAATAAAATATAATGTAGAAAATAGGCTATACATTACTTGAGGACTATTTTGTCCTTTGTATCCATCCATGTTGTATAAGCAATTGAGGAAATGACAGGATTTGTGCTAAAGTTAGTAAACTAGAAATAACTTTCAAATGCTACTATGATGATTGAGATTATTTAAATTACACATTATTTCTTCATTCAACATGTTTTGTTTAAAATACTAGAAGGAGGCCGGGTGCAGTCGCTCATGCCTATAATCCCCACACTTTAGGAGGCCAAGGCTGGTGGATCACTTGAGGTCAGGAGTTCGAGACCAGCCTGGGCAACATGGTGAAACCTCATCTCTATTAAAAATACAAAAATTAGCTGGGCGTGGCAGTGGATGCCTGTAATCCCTGCTACTTGGGAGGCTGAGGCAGGAGAATTGCTTGAACCTGGGAAACAGAGGTTGCAGTGAGCCGAGATTGTGCCACTGCACTCTAGCCTGGGTGATACAGTGAGACCATGTCTCAAAAATATGTATATATACACACAGATTTTTCATATATATATATATATATGTATGTATTAAGGAAGTGATTCTGTACATATTAGGAAAGTCACAAAAATGTTGGCTCACTGCAGTGAACATTACAATGATCAGAAGACACTCCTAAAATTTGATTTTGAGATGCTGTGCTCAACTTTTAAAAAGGACAACTGGAAATAATAAACCTTTTATCAACAATATTTAGGAACCTTTGTTAATAAACCAAATGATTAGCAATTAATTAAAAAGAAAAAATAACAACCAGTTACCCAGCATAGATAAATAATAAATCACTAGCCTTAAAAATAATTTTTCCTCTGAAAAAAATTTTTTTCTTTTTTTTCTGTTTGAGACAGAGTCTTCCTCTGTTGCCCAGACTGGAGTGCAGTGGCACAATCACGGCTCACTGCAACCTCCACCTCCCAGGCTCAAGTGATCCTTTCACCTCAGCCTCCCAAATAGCTGGGACTACACATGCACTCCACTATGCCCAGATATTATTTTTTTTTTGACACAGTGTCTTGTTTTGTCAGCCAGGCTGGAGTGCAGTGATATGAACATGGCTCTCTGCAGCCTTGATCTCCTAGGCTCAAGCAGTCCTCCTGCCTCAGCCCCCCAAGTAGCTTGGACTACAGGCATGCGCCACCATGCCAGGCCTTTCTCTCTCTCTCTTTTTTTTTGTAGAGATAGGGTCTCACTATGTTGTCCAGGCTGGTCTCCAACTCTTGAGCTCAATCGATCTGCCTGTCTCAGCTTCTCAAAGTGCTGGTATTACAAGTAGGAGCCACTGCACCTGGCCCCTCTGAAAATCTTAATAAAGCTTGTTATCTGTTACATGCACAGGAGCAAAATGCAATAAGTATAAGGACAATAAAAGCCACCAATAATTCCATTTCTCAGATATCATATCATAAACTTAATATAGAGAGGCAAGTTTATGTACAATTATATACATAAATTTAGTATTGGATTAAAATCAAGCACTAAAAAGCAGTGTGATTCAATATCACGTATCATCAGGGAATTCCAAATTCAAAACAACCACGAGATACCACTACACACCATTAGAATTAACTAAAATCCAGAGCACTGACGCCAAATGCTTGTGATGATGTGGAGCAACAAGAACCCCGTTGCTGGTGGCAATGGAAAATGGTACAGCCACGTTGGAAGACAGTTTGGCAGTTCCTTACAAAACTAAATCATACACTTGCTGTATGATCCAGCAATCTTGTTTTTAGGTGTTTACTCCAACGAGTTGAAAACTTTACATTTACCAAAAAAACCTGCACACAAATGTGCAGCTTTACTTAGAACTTGGAAGCAACCAGGGTGTCTGTCCTTCAGTAAGTGAGTGGATAAACCGTGGTACATCTAGACAAGGGAGTATTATTCAGCATTAAGAAGAAATGAGCTATCCAGCCATAAAAAGACACGGAGGAAACTTAAATGCATATTAATAAGCGAAATAATCCAATCTGAAAAGGCTACACTGTGTATGATTCCAAGTATATAATATTCTGGAAAAGGCAAAACTATGGAGACAATAAAAAAGATAAGTGGTTGTCAGGGGTTGGGATAGGGAAGAATGAATAGGCAGAGCACAGAGGCTTTTTCGGACAATGAAAATACTCTGCAAGATACTGCAATTGTGGTCACATGTCATTATACATTTCTCCAAACCCGTAGGATGTACACCACCAAGAGTGAACCCTAATATATACTATGGATGTTAAATATTGACAATGTGGGCCAGGCATGGTGGCTCCCTCCTGTAATCCCAGCACTTTGGGAGGCTGAGGCGGGCAGATCACTTGAGATCAGGAGTTTGAGACCAGCCTGGCCAACATGGGGAAACCCCATCTTTACCAAAAAATACAAAAATTAGCTGGGCATGGTGGTGTGCGCCTGTAGTCCCAGCTACTCGGGCGACTGAGGTGGGAGGATCACTTGAGCGAGACTCCATCTCAAAAAAAAAAAAATTATCTATCTATCTATCTATCTATCTATCTATCTATCTATCTATCTATCTATCATCTATCGAGAGAATGTGTATGGATGTTTGTTCATCGTTTGTAACAAGTGTACCACACTGATGGAGGATGTTCAGCTGGGAGAAGGGAGGAGGGGGCATACGGGAAGTCTAATTTTTGTTCAAGTTTTCTGTAAACCTACAACTACTTAAAAAAATGAAGTCTACTGATTTTGTTTTAAAAGCAGTGCTATTATCTCTAAAACCCTTGAGAGTGTCCAGAGTTTAAAAAAAAAAAAAAAAAGGTAAAAAATTCTCTGCAGGCAGGCAGCAGTGGAGTGAGGGGCTCTCGGGTCAAGCTGCCAGGGTTCAGCTATTGGCCCTTTCCCTTTATGCCTGAGTGACTTTAGCCAAGTTACTTAACCTCTGCCCCTTGGATTTTGTTTTTAAATATTGAAAACAGATAGCAGATACTTCCTAGGGCTGTTATAACATGTACATGAGCAAACACATTAAAGCACTTATAGTAAATTGTCTATAAACATTAGCCATCATTATTATTGTTACCATTTTGAGACAGAGTCTTGATCTGTTGCCCAGGCTGGAGTGCAGTGACGCAATCTTGGCTCACCACAACTTCTGCCTCCCAGGTTCAAGTGATTCTCCTGCCTCAGCCTCCCGAGTAGCTCGGACTACAGGCACGCACCACCATGCCCAGCTAATTTTTGTATTTTTAGTAGAGACAGGGTTTCACTATGTTGGCCAGGCTGGTCTTGAACTCTTGACCTCGTGATCCGCCCACCTCGGCCTCCCAAAGTGCTGGCATTATAGGCTGAGCCACTGTGCCCGGCCAGCCATTATTAATTAAACCTGCTCTCCCCCACCCCAACTCTAATAAAGATTAATTAAAATTTTCCTCAATTTTATTCATTTTATGTTTTGTTTTAGTTTTCTGTTTTGTGATGTTTTTTGTTTTTGAGACAGAGTCTTGCTCTGTTGCCCAGGCTGGAGTGCAGTGATGTGATCTCGGCTCACTGTAGCCTCCATCTCCTGGGCCCAAGCAATTCTCATGCCTCAGCCTCCTGAGTAGCTGAACTACAGGAACACACCACCACACCTGACTGACTTATTTATTTATTTATTTATTTTTGAGAAGGAGTCTCACTCTGTTGCCCAGGCTGGATTACAGTGGTGCAGTCTCGGCTCACTGCAAGCTCCACCTCCTGGGTTCAAGCGATTCTCCTGCCTCAGCCTCCTGAGTAGCTGGGATTACAGGCACCCGCCACCACACCCGACAAATTTTTGTATTTTTAGTGGAGATGGTGTATTTTTAGTAGAGACAGTGTTTCTTGGCTTACAGTCGCATCACTCCAGTCTCTGCCTTTGTAGTCACATTGCTTCCTCCTCTTCTGTATGTCTTCTCTGTGTCTATCCCAAAATTTCCCCTCCTTTCTCTTATCCATGTGATTGCTTATAAAGTCTAACTGGATAATCTGGGATAAACTTCTCCTTTCAGGATTTGAGTCACATTTTTTGCCATATACGGTGATATTCACAGGTTCCAGGGATTAGAACACGGAGCTATCATTTTAGCAGCCACCATCTGTTCACTACACATAGCCTTTGAGGATTAAATAGCCTTCTGCAGTCTGGTCTAGGAGCCCAATACCCATTTAGAATATTTGTTTCCATGAGAAAATGAGATCAGAGTTCAAAATGCTATAGAACTTCTACAATGGATCATTTTCTTAATTAGAAAATATTTGAGGCCGGGCACAGTGGCTCACACCTGTAATCCCAGCATTTTGGGAGGCTGAGGCAGGCAGATCACCTGGGGTCAGGAGTTCGAGACCAGCCTGGGCAACATGGTGAAACCCTTCTCTACTAAAAATACAAAAATTAGCGGGCATGGTGGTGTGCGCCTGTAATCCCAGCTACTCAGGAGGCTGAGGCACGATAATCACTTGAACCCAGGAGGTAGAGGTTGCAGTGAGCTGAGATCATGCCACCACATTCCAGTCTGGGTGACAGAGCAAGACTCTTGTCTCCAAAATAATAATAATAATAATGATTAATAATAATAATAAAAATGGAAACGTTTTCTTGGTTTAAAAAAATCTAATAGTAGTGGATGCCTGCTGAAGCAGATGTATATACTTGGCACACAGATTACACTTCTCAAGGCTCTTTGCCCATCTCTTCTCATTGTCTTTCTTTCTTTCTTTGTGACGGAGTCTTGCTCTGTCACCCAGGCTGGAGTGCAATGGTGCGATCTCGGCTCACTGCGACTTCTACCTCCCAGGTTCAAGCAATTCTCCTGCCTCAGCCTCCTGAGTAGCGGGGATTACAGGCATGCGCCACTATGCCCGACTAATTTTTGTATTTTTAGTAGAGACGAGGTTCCGCCATGTTGGCCATGCTGGTCTCCAACTCCTGACCTCCGGTGTTCCACCTACTTCAGCCTCCCGAAGTGCTGGGATTACAGGAGGGAGCCACCGAGCCCAGCCTTCATTGTCCACTTTCTTAGCTCCTATGGCATTTCTCTGATGATGGTGTCTAGACTAGCGCCACTACTTGGTCCCTGCCTTTTTCCCAGTCACTCTTTTTTCCTTTCATTGCTTTGGTTTCAAACCATCTGAAATTTACCCTCCTCCATTCTTCCCTGCCTCCTTGCTTTCTTTCCTTTTACTTCCCTCTCCTCCTTTTCTCTCTCTTCTCCTCTCCTCCCTCCTTCCTCTCCCTTCCCACCTTCCTCCAACGCATTCACTATATACATACTGACATATAGCCAGGCCCACTCTCTAATATGTGGGACAAAATACTCTCTAATGTTCTGGAACTTGCTTTTATTTCCCTTCCCTTCCTCCCTCGCCTTTTCCTCTCTCCATCCTGTTTTTCTACATTCCTTCAAGTTCTTTGCTTACTTGATTGTCATCTGTTGTGGTTATTTTCCTGCCACCTAGGGCAGTTGGTGCTCAGTACATGTTTGTCCAATGAATGAACTATTGGTGAAAGTAAAAGGTGAAAGTTTCTCACTTTCTGTCCCTTTTCTCCCAGCTCCTAAGGGTAATGAAGGTATACAGTCTGGTGCATCTCTTTTCAGATATTTTTCTACACTTTTGCAATGTAAATATGTACACATAGCCTGGGCTCCCCCTCTAATGTATGGGATTGCATTCTATATACAGTGCTGTGGAACTTGTTTTTGTTTGTGTGTTTTCATTCAATAATGTAACAAGAACATTTTGCCAGGCCAATACCTCTGAATACATCTTCTTTTAAAATCTATGCACGTCAGACGCAATGGCTCACACCTATAATCCCAGCACTTTGGGAGGCCAAGGCAGGTGAATCACTTGAGGTCAAGAGTTCAAGACCAGGCTGACCAACATGGTGAAAACCCATCTCTGCAAAAAAACCACAAAAATTGCTGGGTATGGTGGCACGTGCCTGTAATCCCAGCTACTCAGGAGGCTGAGGCAGGAGAATCACTTAAACCTGGGAGGCAGACATTGCAGTGAGCTGAGATGGAGCCACTGTACTCCAGCCTGGGTGACAGAGTGAGACTCCAACTCAGAAAACAAAACAAAAACAAACTAACAAACAAAAACTATGCTGAATTCCATAGTAAAGATGTATTATGACTTTTAACCATCTCTCATTGATGTCCATTTAGCTTGCACCCAGTTTTTGCCATTGTAAAATAATTGCAGCCCTTTCTATAAGTGAATGGTTTTTATTCAATGCTCTGATACAGAACTATTAGACAATTTTATTTTCCTTGCTATTTTTAAATTTTTGGTTCTAGTAGCCTCTTGCTTCTGAAACTATTTTAAGATTTATTCAATAATTGCAAGGATCTAATTCCACAGTTTCTAGAGCTGTGCTTTTCAAAGTTGGTCCATAGCTCTGTGCCATTATATGAACTTTTTTTTTTGAGATGGAGTTTCACTTTTGTTGCCCAGGCTGGAGTGCAGTGGCATGATCTCAGCTCACTGCAACCTCTGCTTCCCAGGTTCAACAGATTCTCCTGCCTCAGCCTCCTGAGTAGTTGGGATTACAGGTGCCCAGCACCACACCCGACTAATTTTTTACATATTTTTTAGTAGAGACAGGGTTTCATCATGTTGGCCAGGCTGGTCTCGAACTCCCGTCCCCAGGAGATCCACCCACCTCGGCCTACCAAAGTGCTGGAATTACAGGTGTGAGTCACTGTACCTGGCCTATATGAACCATTTTTTAGCAATTTATAAAGACTGGGCACGGTGGTATGTGCTGTAGTCCCAGATGCTTAGGGGGCTGAGGTGGAAAGATCCTTTGAGTGCAAGAGTTCAAGACCAGCCTGGACAACATAACAAGACCCTGTCCCTAAAAAACAACAAACAGTTTATGAACAGATGAGTACAAAAATTAAGAATACATATTTAGAAACATTTTTAGCAATGTGTCAGAGTAATATTATACCTGTTTAAGCTAAGAATGAAAATTCAGCCTTGTTTGTATGTGTTTGTTTTTTTATTTCATTTTTCTGGTAATTCTTTTTTTTTTTTTTTTTTTTTGAGACAGAGTTTCACTCTTGTCACCCAGGCTGGAGTGCAATGGTGTGATCTCAGCTCACTGCAACCTCCACCTCCCCGGTTTAAGTGATTCTCTAGTCTTAGCCTCCCGAGTACCTGGGATTACAGGCGTCTGCCACCATGCCCGGCTAAGTTTTGTATTTTAAGTAGAGACAAGGTTTCTCCGTGTGGCCAGGCTGGTCTGAAACTCCTGACCTCAGGTGATCTGCCCGCCTTGGCCTCCCAAAGTGGTGAGATTACATGTGTGAGCCACTGCACCTGACCTAGTAATTCATTTTTATTGTGTTTTATACAAGTATCAGTCCATGATTGAAAAAAAAAAAGTACTTCAGTATAGTTAGTTTAAGACAAACTGTTCTCGGGTGCTTGCTAAGTACTTTATTTCTGATTTCACATTCAATCAGAATATTCCTGTCTTCATTTGGGAAGTGAGTATATTTTACAATTTAATACTTTCCTTTTCTTTGTTTTCAAGCATAAGCGTTTAACCAATTTTATAAGTAAAAGCTCTTGGCTCAACCTAAGTTTTCCCTGAATTTAGATTCTTCTTGGCTTAAATTTAACCAGTGCCACCTCTATTTCTGTGCTTCCTTTTCCCAATGCTTTCCTAGATCTTAAATTCAAGAAAATATTGTTCAGGCAGGAAAACAGATTCCAATACTATCCAAAAGTAAAAAGCCATTTTTTGGAAAGGAGTTACATAATTAACTAACATTGTTTTAATTTCAATACTGACTCCATTGAGGCTTGGGGAGACTTGTGATGGTGATTTTCAAAAGTAAGTTTTATTTTTATCAAAGTAATGTATGCATATAGCTTAAAATGTCAAACACAAGACATAAGAAAAAGCAGGAGTTATCAGCTCTATCTCTTCCTATGTGCCAACTGAGCTTTCCAGAGGCTACCACTTTCTCTCTCTCTCTTTTTTTTTTTTTTTTTTTTTTTTTGAGACAGAGACTCACTTTGTTGCCCAGGCTGGAGTGCAGGGCGGGTTCAAGCAATTTTCCCACCCTCAGCCTCCAAGTAGCTGGAGCCACAGGCACGTGCCACCACGCCTGGCTAATGTTTGTATTTTTAGTAGAGAGGGAGTTTCACCATGTTGGCCAGGGTGGTGTCAAACTCCTGATTTTAAGTGATCCGCCCGCTGCGGCCTCCCAAAGTTTCAAGATTACAGGCGTGAGCCACCACACTGGTCCTTCTCACCTATTTTGGTTATGGCTACTGATACTTAGCTCCATGTATTTTAAAAATTGGGATACAATAATTCACATACCATACAATTCACCCTTTTGAAGTGTACAATGCAGTGTATTTCAGTATGTTGTGCAACCATCACCACAACCTAATTCCAGATCATTTCATCACCTTAGAAAGAAGCTTCCTAATTTGTTATGAAAGTAGTTTTTTTTAAAAAAGAAAAAGGCCAGGCGTCATGGCTCACGCCTGTAATCCCAGAACTTTGGAAGGCTGAGGCAGGTGGATTGCTTGAGGTCAGGAGTTTGAGGCCAGCCTGGGCAACATAGTGAAACCCTGTCTCTACTAAAAATCCAAAAATTAGGCGGATGCCGTGGCTCACACCTGTAATCCCAGAACTTTGGGAGGCTGAGGTGGGTGGATCACCTGAGGTCAGGAGTTTGAGGCCAGCCTGGGCAACATGATGACACCCCATCTCTGCTAAAAATACAAAAAACTAGCTGGGCGTGGTGGCACATGCCTGTGATCCCACCTACTCAGGAGACTGAGGTGGGAGAATCACATGAGCCCAGGAGATCAAGGCAGAGAGCTGAGATCACACCACTGCAGCCAGGGAGAAAGAGTGAGACCCTGTCTCAGAAAAAAAAAAAAAAAAAAAAAGGAAGAAAAGAAAAAAGAAAAGAAACACTGCCCTAGGGCATTGTCCTTTTTGTGGTAGAAACAGGGCCTCAGGCTAGCGTATGCTTAGGCTGGAGAAAAGAGGAGCAGGGAGCAATTGAGGAGCAGGAACGTGTCTGTGTCCATTCCTCCGGTGAGTTTCCTTGTGTGGTCACACTTACCCTCAGTGAGCTGGCTGTGTGCTCCCAGCCTGACATCCTATCTACCCAGCTACAACTCAATCATCGTGGAAGACAGGAGAATGAATTTCCGTGGACAACGAGTAGCTGGAGAGGGTGAGGGAAGTTTTCGTGTGTGTGTCAGGTGGGTTCACCTCTACCGAGTCTGTCGTCGGTCTTTTACCTTTGCTGCCAGCTCTCTGCCTGGTGTTTGTGAGTCCTGGGCCTCTTTCCAGGGTCAGTTTCACCAGAAAATAAACCTCCTGTCTGCTTGGGAGGCTGAGACAAGAGAGTTGTTGAGATATTTGCTGTGGGGGTGGAAACTAATTTAACGGTTCCTTATACAGATTTTTCCCTCAGTTATGCTATAAGCCTGATGCCTTATCTCCTCTAAACACTATCTGGTGCCTCCGTTCCTGAGCTTTGCCGGGATTCTTCTTGTAAAGTCAGCTCATTTTGTATTGGTTAATGAGGCTTCGGCTTTCCAGACTCATTAAGTTCGTTATCATTGCTCCATCACTTTGTTTCTTCTATTTGTTTTTGTGGGCATATGCCTTTTAAATTCTTCACTTCATCGTAATAAGATTTTGGAGGGAGGAGAGATAAATGGATGTGTTCAGTCTGCCATTTTAAGCCAGGAGTACCAATTTGAAAAAGTGATTTCCATATGCCTTTCAAATTTAGGAGAGAGGTTTATATATGGAAGAGGAGCTATCCAAGAAAAGAGAAAGGAAATGATTCATATTACACAGAAATGGCTACAGTACACATAGTATCATTAATTGCATTATTTTCAACTTAGCAAAACTCATTGAAATATGACTTTGAAAAGGACACATATTGAGTTTTGAACTAACATCCCTTTCATTTTCTCTCTCTCTTTTTTTTTTTTTTGAGATGGAGTCTCACTGTGTCGCCCGGACTGGAGTACAGTGGCGCCATCTCTGCTCACTGCAACTTCTGCCTCCTGGGTTCAAGTGATTCTCCTACCTCAGCCTCCCAAGTAGCTGGGATTAAAGGTGCATGCCGTCATGCCTGGCTAATTTTTGCATTTTTGGGAGAGATGGGGTTTCACCATGTTGGCCAGGCTGGTCTCAAACTCCTGACCTCGAATGATCCACCCGCCTCAGCCTCCCAAAGTGCTGGGATTACAGGTGTGAGCCACCGCACCTGGCCTATTTTCTCTTGTAAGTAGGGGCTGGCAAACTTTTCTATAAAGAGCTATATAGGAAATATTTTTGTTTTGGTGGGGCCCTGGATTCTCTATTAGTACTCAATTCTACAGATTTATAAAACCAGCCATGGACAATGTATAAATGAAAGAACATAGGTATATTTCAAAAACCCTTTATTTACAAAAACAGGCAGCAGACCAGATTTGATTCACTGACCTCTGCTTTACTTTTATTTATTTATGTACTTATTTATTTATTTTTGTGACCTCTGCTTTTTTTTTTCAGACAGAGTCTTGCACTGTCACCCAGGCTGATGTGCAGTGGTGAGATCTCGGCTCACTGCAATCTCCACCTCCCGGGTTCAAGTGAGTCTCCTGCCTCAGCCTCCCGAGTAGCTGAGACTACAGGTGTGCACTACGACGCCTGGGTAATTTTTGTATTTTTAGTAGAGATGGGGTTTCACTATGTTGTCCAGGCTGGTCTAGAACTCCTGACCTTGTGATCCGCCCACCTTGGCCTCCCAAAGTGCTGGGATTATAGGCGTGAGCCACCACGCCCAGCTGGCCTCTACTTTAAAGCATTGAAATCTATGTTTGTAGACATTGTCATGTCTTCTACTTGTCTTGGCTGTTTATTTTCTAATGAAAGGTTGGTGATCACCTGCCTCCAGAGTTGGTGTTGTACATCTTGAATGGACCATCAATAGTCCAAGATGACATTTTAAAGCTAAGCATTAAGAAAGTAGAGCTACTAGAGAACAGAGAGAAAGCCTATAAAAGTCAATTGATGGTTAAAGATGGAGGCAAAATTAGCAATGTAATGATCTTTTTCATTTTACCAGAAATATTCCCATTCTTAGCTGAACATCAGAGACTTCTTTTCCACTACAGGTAGAGCCCTTCTGCTTGATCTCCAACTGTGCCTTTGGGTTTCCCAAAATGTGCTCCACTGACGTGCTTCCTGCCAAAAAGTTCCTATGGTCAAATGGGCCTGGGGTACAGAACAGGTCCTATCCCTTTCTTGCAAACTTCATTTATATTGGCAGAAGATTTTGAGAAGTTCTGCAATTAAAAAAAAAAAAACTTCTTATTTTATTTTTATAAAGACAGGGTGTTACTGTCACACAGGCTGGAGTGCAGTGGCACACTGCAACCTCCAACTCCTGGGCCCAAGCAATCCTCCCACCTCAGCCTTCCAAGTAGAAGTGATTACAGGCATGCGCTACCATGCCCAGCTATTTTTTAAATTTTTTTTGTAGAGATGGGGTATTACTCTGTTGCTCAGGCTGATCTCTAACTCCTGGGCCTAAAGGATCCTCTCTCCTCAGCTTCCCAACATGTTGGGATTACAGGCATGAGCCACTGCACCAGGCCATGCTTCTTTAACTTTGTTGAATTCACAGCTTCTTGGACGTATTTAATTAAAGAATTCTTTACTGACATAACATCTATTAATGTCCAGTGTAATGACTCCAGGGAATTATGTAACATGACGTTCTGGATCAGTCCTGCTTATGATCTAGAATTTGGGAATCCATAGGTTAAAATTTTCCATGCTTAATATTGCTAGCCCTGTCTTTAGACTGGTTCTGGCTTTGTGTTCTGATTTTAGAGGATCCAAGGATAATTCTGACAGTATTCATTGACCCTGTCGCTAAAGGAAGTGCTGGGAAAATTGTGACCTGATAGGATCTAGTGACGAGTATTTTAATTCCTTCTGTTCTTGTAAGAAGGGGGAGACAGACACTAACTAGAAGTGGAAAAGTGGCACCAACATGGGAGTGAAACAGAAAAGACTAGACCATTTCTGTTTTCCTTTTTTGGAGACAGGGTCGCTCTATCATTCAGGCTGGAGTGCAGTGGCATGATCAGGGCTCACTGTAGCCTCAAATTCCCAGGCTCCAGCAATCCTCCTACCTCAGTCCCCAAAGTAGCTGGCACTACAGGCGTGCACCACCACACCAGGCTATTTTTTTTTCTTTTTAATTTTAGTAGAGATGAAGTCTTGCTATGTCGCCCAGGCTGGTCTCAAACTCCTGGGCTCAAGTGATCCTCCCTCCTTGGCCTCCCAAAGTGCTGGGATTATAAGCATGAGCCACTGTGTCCAGCCTCTAGACCATTTCTAAGGTAAGGGTATTGAGTAAGCTACCAACTAGCTTAAGGGAATTGACCGAGCTTGATAGCCCAAAGACAATATGCGTAGTGTTCTGCATTGTTTGTTCACAAAAGCCCCAGCAAACGGGCTCTCTCTTAGTAAATTTGGGCTGCTATAACAAAATACCTTAGACTGGTTGGACACAGTGGCTCATGCCTGTAATCCCAGCACTTTGAGAGGCTGTGGTGGGTAGATCACTTAAGCTCAAGAGTTTAAGACCAGCCTGGGCAACATGACAAGACCCTGTCTCAACTGAAAAAAAAAAAAAAAAAAAAAAAAAATTTAGCTGGGTGTGGTGGCATGCACCTGTGGTCCCAGCTATGCGGGAGGCTGAGGTGGGAGGATTGCTTGAGCCCAGGAGGTTGAGGCTGCATTGAGCTGTGTTCGTGCAACTGCACTCCAGTCTGGGCAACAGAGCAAGACTCTGTCTCAAAACAAAACAAAATACCTTAGACTGTGCATGTTCTGCTCACTCCTTTTCTCTAGGCACAAAGGTGAGGCTTACTCCACAACACTTGTGCTTAAATATCTGTGACTATCCAGAGAGGCACTTTAAAAAAAATTTTCACAAAGGCACCATATAGCATAGTGGTGATTCGGCCAGAGTGACTTTGGAAAAGTCAAGGGTATACTTCTTAGTGCAGTTCCAAGCAAATTAGGGAGCTAGGAGCAGAGGTCCCCAAAAGGTTAGAACAACTCTGAGGAGGTATCATAAACTCAATTCAAACTAAGTAAAGGTTGGTGGTTAAAGCTGGAGGGGAGGAAGAAAGGAAAAGAGTGGGTCAACATACAAGCCTTAAGGTAGCTGTGGTTTTATTGTTCATGGATGTCTGGAACAACACTTAAACAAAGATGTCCTTAGAGGAGAGGAAGAAGGCACTGGGTTCAGCCCTAGGCATAGAGGCCAGCAGGTCCTAGATAGGAGAAAGTTGTATATTAGATCTTAAAAAATGGTGTGTGTGTGATATACCTTTGTAACAGACCTGTATGTGTACCCCCGATTCTAAAATAAAAGTTGAAAAGGAAAAAAGAGAGGCTGGGCATGGTGGCTCATACCTGTAATCTCAGCATTTTGGGAGGCTGATGTGGGTGGATCACTAGGTCAGGAGTTCGAGACCAGCCTGGTCAACATAGTGAAACCCCATCTCTAATAAAAATAAAAAAATTAGCCAGGTGTGGTGGTGGGCACCTGTAATCCCTGCCACTCGGGAGGCAGGGGGAGGAGAACTGCTTGAACCTGGGAGGTGGAGGTTGCAGTGAGCCGAGATTGCACCACTGCACTCCAGCCTGGGTGACAGAGCAAGACTTTGTCTCGGGAAAAAAAAAAAGGGAAAAAAACAAATGGTATGTGGGGTGTGTGTGTGTGTGTGTGTGTGTGTGTGTGTGTGTGTATGTATGTGTGTGTGTGTTGGAGAGCAGTCAACAGGATGGAGAAAGCAACAATTCCAGGAACTTGGATGAAGGGGCAGACAAGCAGATTGGCTACACACAGTGGCAGTGATACAGAGAGACTAGAGACAATATCTGAACATACCAGCAGGCCGCACTGCCACTGGCAGACATGTTTATTCAATGAGAAAATGAATGAAGGGCTCAGGCCTGCAGGTGATGCTGGGGTAGGGCTGAGAGAGGAAGGAACAAACCTTGCTCTGGGTACTGAGCACTCTGACACTACTAGCCTGACCCAACCTTGTCAGACAGCCTTCCGTTGGTCCCTCCCTAGGCCATTTCCCTACTGAGATCATGGCCCACTTTCAGCTGCAGCATGTCCCAGAAACAGGCCATGACTAAATGTTACATATTGCATGTTACTGCCTGGGAGTTTCTTCCAGCTTCCAACTTACTCCTTCATCTCAGCTGCTACTGCAACTACTGACTGTTTCAACTTGCCTGAAGCATCCCCCCTTGACCTGGGAAGAAGAACAGACTAAAAAAGACTAGTAAGGCCTGTTCCACTTCAATCTGGTGTTTGTAATCTCTGTAGTGCAGGTGTGCATATCTGTCTTCAGCACAAGAAAGGTGTTAAATGAATTAAGCCAGCTGAGATGATTCATGCAGACATGTGTAGGTACCAATGGAAGGAAATTTTCTGTGTCACCTGTATATTAACACAGGAGCAATACAGTGAAAAGACACGGTGATATGTTTCAGAGAATGTGTGGAGGTATGTTTTGTTTTTGTTTTTTTGCTTTCTGTTTTTGTTTTTCAGACACAATTTCACTCTGTCACCCAGGCTAGTGTGCAATGGCATGATCTCCGCGCACTGCAACCTCTGCCTCCCAGATTCAAGCGATTCTTGTGCCTCAGCTTCCCGAGTAGCTGGGATTACAGGCGTCTGCTACCATGGGCAGCTAATTTTTGCGTTATTAGTGGAGATAGATTTTCACCATGTGGGCCAGGCTGATCACGAACTCCTGACCTCAAATGATCCGCCTGCCTTGGCCTCCCAAAGTGCTGGGATTACAGGAGAATGTGTGGAGTTTTAAATGTGATTCTAAGATCCTCTGATGTGCCTCCCATGGAAAGAAAGAATCAGGTACCCTCCCCTTGAATCTGGACTGTGTGATTTGACCAGTAGAATATGGCAGAATTCAAAGCATATTTGAATTCTGGGCCAGGCTTTAAGAAAGTGGTGACTTTTACTTCTTGTTTCTTGGAACCCAGCCACCATGCTGTGAGGTGTCCAAACTCAGGGTGTATTCCTTCCTCTCTAAGTCCTACCCCAGCATTATCTGCAGATACATAGAGAAGCCACATGTGGGTGTTCTGGTTGACAGCCCCAGCTGCTGTCCCAGTGGCAAACCATCATCAACTACAGATATGAGTAAGTCCTGGCCGGACGCAGTGGCTCACGCCTGTAATCCCAGCACTTTGGGAGGCCGAGGTGTGCGGATCACGAGGTCAGGAGATCGAGACCATATCCTGACCTGGCAAACACGGTGAAACCCTGTCTCTATTAAAAATACAAAAAATTAGCCAGGCGTGGTGGCAGGCGCCTGTAGTCCCAGCTACTCAGGAGGCTGAGGCAGGAGAATGGCGTGAACCCGGGAGGTGGAGCTTGCAGTGAGCCGAGATCGCGCCACTGCACTCCAGACTGGGCAACAGAGTGAGACTCCGTCTCAAAAAAAAAAAAAAAAAAAAAGATATGAGTAAGTCCTTACATGATTTGGGCTCCCAGCCTTTGAGGTGCCCTTAGCTGACACTGCATGGGGCAGAGACAAGATATTGAGTCCTGCCTGAACTGACAGAATTAAATTGTTGCTTGAAAAGCTGCTACATTTTGGAGTGCCTTATTAAACTGCAATATGTCTCAAATTCAGAATGCCATTGACAATTAGCCAAGAAAAGAAAAAAATGAGAAGCAACAATTCCGGGAACTTGGGATGAAGGGACAGAGAAATATTAATAGATTGGCCACACACAATGGCAGTGATACAGAGAAACGACAGAAAATTGTTCAGATGTTGTCTGTAGTTTCTCTGTATCACTGCCATTGTGTGTGGCCAATCTACTTGTCTGCCCCTTCATCCCCAGTTCCTGGAATTGTTCCTCTTCAATACAGGTATACATAGCCAAAATTTTTAGTTTTTTTCCTCCTTTATAAATGGCAAGAGAAAAAGAATGTTTTATGAAGTTTATAATGAAGTCTTTTGGAAAAGTTATTGGAAAGGAAAGATGAAGTGAAGCTAAGATGATGTCTGCCAAAACAGTCACGATTAAGAAGTGTTTAAATAAGTCATTGTACTTGTTTAAAAAGCAATACTTGCCATCTTTCCCTTCTCCCCTAGCCCCCTCCTCCTTCTCTTGTGTGCAGAGATGTCACAAATTTATTTCCATTGCAAGGACATTTAAATAATAATTAACAAGTTACACTTCTAGGTTTTGTTACATATACAATGTATTGTATAGTTCAAAGAAAAGTATTAGATATCTAAGGTAAAGAGGGTGGAATAAAACCAGGTTCTAGACCTTTTCCCACTCCTAAAAACTAGTGAAATAAAATCTTATTTTCTCCGAAAGCCCATTAGACTGGGTAAAGCTAAGCTAATAGAGGATCTGGGTACAGTTTTCGAGATTAAATATGAACAAAATAAGAATAAAGTATGTTAAATTATGCCATTATTATAGCTAAATAAATAAATAAATGGAACACTGTATTCAAAAGATCAAGGAAGAACTCAAGTCAAAAGAAAAATACCTCATGGAACAGAAGACTATTTCTATGAAGGCTTTGCACTACAGAAAAATGTAACATATTTTTCTGATAGGTTTTCTAATGGATGCCATTTTACTCATCCTGAGTCTGGGGAGTACAATACCCTCCATCCTCACATCTCCTAGATGGAGCAGCCACCCTGCTATCGATGCTCCTCTTGTGTCTGAACCTATTTCCCAGCTCCACCAATTCCACAGTAGTGTAATCCCACATCGTGGTGTGTTGCAGTCTTTCAGGTGGGGGCAATTCTTGGGGGCTCTCCCCCTGTGGCTGCAGTTGGTTCACTTTTATATTGTTGGTGACCACTGGATGCACAGAGAGGATGAGAACCTCTCTGGGCTTGTCTCAGTCCTCACTCTCCTCCCCACTAGAGTTCTCCATGGGGTCCCAGGATGACTTAGTCATGAAAGTCCTGACTCATTGTTGTGGCAGCTGACGACTCTTCAAACAGGTTACCTGACAAGGACAAGCCAAGGTTTGTAGAATCTGTCTATTCTATTAAAAAACCTTCAACCTACAGATGATAAAACATAGATTGAGTTGAAAGGCAGACTGTAAGCTATCTTATCTTGCATTTTAATTAAGAATGAAATCACAACTTAAACAATGCCATTATAAATTTAAGGAAAAAATTAGAATCAAAATACTAGATAGACTGGCTGATGACCAAATTTCTGGCATGGTGGAAAATGTGAATATCTCCAAGAAAAAAAAAATTCAGAGATAAGATGATAGATATAGAGAAAAAAGAAAAGTCATTACAAGCATAATTGGGTCCCTATTATTTACTTATTTATTTTTTTGAGATAGGGCCTTACTCTGAGGCTGGAGCGCAGTGGCATAATCATGACTCACTGCAGCCTTCAACTCCTAGGCTCAAGAGATCCTCCCACCTCAGCCCGAGTAGCTGGAACTACAGGCGTGCACCATCATGCTTGGCAAATTTTTTCTTTTTATTTATTTTTGTTTTTGATTTAATTTAATTTTATTCTTTAGAGACAGAGTCTCACTCTATCACCCAGGCTGGAGTGCAGTGGTACCATCACAGCTCACTGCAGCCTTGACATCCCAGGCTCAAGGGATCTTCCAACCTCAGCCTCCTGAGTAGCTGGGACTGCAGGTGCATGCCACCATGCCCAGATAATTAAAACTTTTTTTTTTTTTTTTTTGTAAAGACAGGGTCTCATTATGTTGACCAGGCTGGTTTTGAACTCCTGGTCTCAAGTGATCCTCCTGTCTTGGCCTCCCAAAGTGCTAGGATGACAGATATGAGCCACCACACCCGGTTCCTATTATTTGTATTCAAAAAAACTTATTGAACACCATGTACCATAAGACTTAAAAGAGGACAGGCAGTGTGGCTCACACGTGTAATTCTAGCACTTTGGGAGGTCAAGGCAGGAGGATCACTTGAGCTTGGGATTTCAAGACCAGTCTGGGCAACATAGTGAGACCTTGTCTCTACTAAAAATTTAAAAAATCAGCCAGGCGTGGTGGCACATGCCCATAGTCCCAGCTACTTGGGAGGTTGAGGAGGGAGGATCACTTGAGCCTAGGAGGTCAAGACTGCAGTGAGCCATGATTGTGCCACTGGACTCCAGTCTGGGGAATAGAGCAAGACCCCGTCTCAGGAGGTAAAAAAAGATTTAAAAAAGAATCTTTCCATACTTCATTAAGTATGTTTTTGTTTCCTTATTCTTTTTTTCTTATTAGTTGAGAGTTTTCTTTTTTAATTGATACATGGTATCTGTACATATATAAGGGGTATATGTAATATTTTGACACGTGCATACAATGTATAGTGATCAATCATGGTAATTGGGATATCCATTACCTCAGACATTTATCATTTCTTTGTGTTGAGAACATTTCAGATCTTCTCTGCTAGCAATTTAAAAATATATAATAAATTATTTTTAACTATAGCCACCCTACTGTGCTATTGAACACTAGAACTTATTCTTTCTATCTAACTGTATGTTTGTATCCATTAACCAGCCCCTCTTCATTTCCCCCAGTCACCCTTCCCAGCCTCTGGTAACTGTCATTCTACTCTCTATCTCCATGGGATCAGCTTTTTTAGCTCCCACGTATGAGTGAGAACATGTGGTATCTGTCTTTCTGTGTCTGGCTTATTTCACTTAGCATAATATCCTTGATTCATATATTTTGTCTTAAGGGGTAGGATCTCTTTTTATAAGGCTGAAAAATGTTCCATTATACCCATTTATTTGTCTACTCATCCACGGATGGACACTTAGGTTGATTCATATCTTGGCTATTATGAATAGTGCTGCAATGAACATGGAAGTGCAGATATCTCTTCGCTATATATTTTCTTTTCTTTGGATAAATACACAGTGGTGGTTGCTGGGTTGTATGGCAGTTCTATTTTTAGTTGTTTGAGAAACTTCCATACAGTTTTTCATAATGGCTGTAGTAATTTACATTCCCACTATCAGTGCACAAGAGTTTCCTTTTCTCTGCATCCTGGCCAGCATTTATCTTTTGTTTTTTTTGATAACAGGCATTCTAACTGGGGTAAGATGATAGCTCATTGTGGTTTTGATTTGCATTTTCCCGATGATTAGTAATGTTGAGCATTTTTTCATATACCTGCTTGTTTCTTACACATAATTGATTACCTTTTTTTTCTTTTGAGACAGGTTCTCTCTCTGTTGCCCAGGCTGGAGTGCAGTGGTTTGATCACGGCTCACTGCTGCCTTGACCTCCAGGGCTCAAGTGGTCCTCCCACCTCAGCCTCCCAAGTAGCAGGGACTACAGAAACGTACCACTATACTCAGCTACTTTTTTATTTTTTGTAGAGACAGGATTTGGCCATGTTGCTCAAGCTGGTCTTGAACTCCTGGCCTCAATGAATCCTCCTGTCTCTGTCTCTCAAAATGCTGGGGTTACAGGCACAAGCCATGGCACCAGCCTATTTTGTAACATAATTTATTTCTACTGTTTTTTAGCAGTGTTTTAGGTGGCTAATACCCTAATAATTATTTTGACATTATTATGAAAACAAGTTGAGTTTCGAGCAATAATTTTATTAGTAAACACATAAATACATTGGGAATTAAAAAAAAAAATTTTTTTTGAGACACAGTCTTCCTCTGTCTCCCAGGCTGGGGTGCAGTGGAGCGATCTCGGCTTACTGCAACCTCTGCTTCACAGATTCAACTGATTCTCCTGCCTCAGCCTCCCAACTAGCTGAGACTACAGGTGCGTGCCACCACGCCCGGCTAATTTTTTTATATTTTTGGTAGAGACGGGGTTTCACCATGTTGGCCAGGATGGTCTCTATCTTTTGACCTCGTGACCTGCCTGCCTCGGCCTCCTAAAGTGCTGGGATTACAGGCGTGAGCCACTGTGCCCGGCCTCAGAATGGTATTCTAGTAAAGGTAAAATACAATGTTTGGAAGTGCTTATTTCATGCATTTGTTATTCATTCATTCCCCTGTAAGTTCCACGAGGACAAAGATTTTGCAGATTTTTTTCATTGCTATACATCTGTAGGCCAAGAATAGTATTTGGCACATAGTAGGTATTCAGTAAATATTGGTCAAATTTGCTAATCCCTTCATTTGACAAGCATTTAGTGGACACTGTGCTAAGTCCCAGAGAAACAAAGAAGAGAAAGTCATTGTTGTTGCCTTCAAGGAGCTTAAGACATAGTAGAAGAAACACATAAAGAGTGTGTAGTGACAAAAATAAATTCAGGGCCATGCAGTGGCTCATTCCTGTAATGCCAGCACTTTGGGAGGCCGAGGAGGGCGGATCACTTGAGGCCAGGAGTTCAAGACCAGTCTGGGCAACATGTCAAAACAAACTGTATCTACTAAAAATACAAAAATTAGCCAGGTCTGCTGGCATATGCCTGTAATCCCAGCTACTCAGGAGGCTGAGGCACGAGAATCGCTTGCACCCTGCAGGCAGAGGTTGCAGTGAACCAAGATCGTACCGCTGCACTCTAGCCTGGGCAAGAGCAAGAACTCTGTCTCAAAAAAAAAAAAAAAAAAAAAAAAATTCAGATATCATCAATAAAGGAGGGTAACTTCTATGGTGGGTGCTGGGGGGCTAGATGAATTTACAGGAAAATAAATATCAGAAAAAGGGCATCATAATATAAGATACAACATAAGAAAGAAGAGGACATAGAAGGAAACTGGAGTTTGTGATTCTGGAATCTGTCCCATTCAAACTGCTCAAATCCAATAATGGTGAATTTGAAAGCATTATCTTTTTCCTGATGCTTGAACATTTCACTGCATGGTAACTGGTAAAAATGTGTTGATAAATCAGATGCTTTTAAAAAAATTTTAATTTTAAATTTATTTTTATTAAATGGAGGTGGGGTCTCACTTTGCTGCCCACGCTGGTTTCAAACCCCTGGCTTCAAGAGATCCTCCCACTTCAGCTTTTCAAAGTGCTGGGATTACAGGCATGAGCCACTGTGCCTGGCCTCAGTTGCTTTTAATCAGCTGCCTATTAATAGGTCTACTGTTCTTTATTTATTTATATTTTTTGATATAGGATCTTGCTTTGTTGCCCTGGCTGGAGTGCAGTAATGTGATCTCACTTCACTCCAACCTCTGCCTCCCAGGCTCAAGTGATCCTCCCACCTCAGCCTCCTGAGTAGCTGGGACTACAAGCACACACCACCATGCCCAGGTAGTTTTTCTAATTTTAGTAGAGATGGGGTTTTCACCATTTTGCCCAGGCTGGTCTCGAACTCCTGACTTCAGGTGGTACGCCAGTCTCCCAAAGTGCTGGGATTATAGGTGTGAGCCACTGCACCCGGCTGGCCCACTGCTCTTTAAATATTCATTATTTTCAACTCCTATACAATTATTTTATTTTAAAGTAAATCCTAAAATGATTGTAGAGTGGTGTGTGGATTTCCATGTCACCCAGGTGATTTCATGTACTGATGCTATATAGCTTGAGCAACTGAAAGTGCTGATTCAAGTTAAAAAACAATTTCCTTTCTGATAATTGTGACTTAGAAAATTTCATTCTATTTGGGGTTTACCAATGATTGAAAATCAGTTATGAGGAACAGTTACAGGAGAGATAAAGTTTTCAATTAACTTTAATGATCCAAATCAAAGAGAATGAAATCTGACCACTTCAGAGTTATTTCCAAAAGTATAAACTCATCCATTTATACCAAAGGATTTACTGTCCACCTACTTGCTGTTGGATGCTGGGACTACAGATATGCATGAGACACAGAGCTTGCCCGTCAATAATGCAATGTTTGGTAGATACAGACAGGCTAGAAAACACAATTCTAACATACCTACAATATCAGAGAAGAGAGGTACAAGAGAAGAGCACTGGCCTGCTTAGAGGAGTGTTAGAGAATGCCTCTCAAGGAGGTGATTTCTTTTCTTTTCTTTCTTTTTCTTGAGATGGAGTCTTGCTCTGTTGCCCAGGCTAGAGTGCAGTGACATGATCTCAGCTCACTGCAACCTCCGCTTCCCGAGTTCAAGCAATTCTCCTGCCTCAGCCTCCCAAGTAGTTGGGATTACAGGTGCGTGCCACCACGCCCAGCTAATTTTTGTATTTTTAGTAGAGATGGGGGTTTCACCATGTTGGCCAGGCTGTTCTCGAACTCATGACCTTGTGGTCTGCCCGCTTTGGCCTTTCAAAGTGCTGAGGTTACAGGTGTGAGTCACCACACCCGGCCAAGAAGGTGATTTTTGAATGCCACGAAAGATTTTTTGTTCACCAGGCAAGAGAAGAGGTAGCCTGAAGGGAGAGAGAATAGCTTATGGAAAGACACAGAGGCAGGTGGCTTGATCCTTCGTATGGCTGGTGGGAAAGTAACGTATTCATTCAAAAGATTCAACAATTTCTGGTCCAACTTCTTTCCGTCAGTGATGGATGGGTGGGCCGCATATACAACAGTGCTCCCATAAGATTATACAGTTCTTTAAGCCGAGGGCAGTGGTTCACCCCTGTAATCCCAGCACTTTGGGAGGCCGAGGTGGGAGGATCACTTGAGGTCAGGAGTTTGAGCCCAGCCTGGCCAACATGGTCAAACCCCGTCTCTACTAAAAATACAAAAATTAGCTGGGCGTGGTGGCATGTGCCTGTAATCCCAGCTACAAGGGAGGCTGAGGCAGGAGAATCGCTTGAACCCGGGAGGTGGAGGTTGCAGTGAGCTGTGATTGCGCTACTGCATTCCAGCCTGGGTGACAGAGCTGAGACTCCGTCTCAAAAAAAGAAAAGAAAGAAAGAAAGAAAGAGATTATACAGTTCTTTTACTGTACGTTTTCTATGTTTAGATACAAATACCTTGTGTTGCAATTGCCTACAGTATTAGCACAGTAACACTCTACAGGTTTGTAGCCTAGGAGCAACAGCCATATACCATATAGCCAAAGCGAGTAGTTGGCTAGACTACCTAGGTTTGCGTAAGAGCACGCTATGATGTGCACAAAACAACAAAAATCGCTCAATGACACGTTCCTCAGAACATCTGCCTATGGCTAGGTAAGGCATGACTGTATTAGAATGCTGACTAGGTGCGTGAACCGCTAGAAGGAGCGCTGCAAATTTAGGAAGGATGCAACATGTTCAATCCGAGGGAACTGGTAGAGGTGAAAAGGAGGGAAAAAGGAACATAGTAAAGAGTTCTGGGAGGAAAAATACAGCTGTAGCTAACATTGTACCAGGAGAGGTACTACATGCCCGGCCCTGTTTAAAGGGCTTCATATATATTGTCACATTTAAATACAAAATATCACATGTAGTCTCCTCTTGAGGTTCAGGATAAGTAACATGCCGGTAGTCTCCTCTCCAGTTAGTAAGCGGATATCCAGCCTTGGTTATCTGACTCTGGAGCCCTTGCTTTTAACCAGGACACATACTACCTTCCCAAGTGTAGACAGGAGATTGGTTTTAGATGATGACTGAAATCACCGGCCTGGGAGACATTTCTCAGAGAAGTGACACCGGGAAGAAACTCTAGGAATAACGTTGCAAATGAATAAGTTTGTGAAAGCACACTAATAGTTCTATTTAGAAATTTATTTTATTGTCAGATTATTTTTGGTGCCCGTTACTAAACGAAGTGTTCAATTTCATCGAGCTTAACTGGGTTGAAGTTATCTAGACAAAAGTAATCCACATCAAAACCAGGACGAATCCAGATGTAATTTGTTTTCTGGCACTCCTGCTTCATAAATCTAGGATCTAGGGCATTGTTTTCAATGGTTCTCATTTTTGGCTCCAAGGATTCTTTTTCATGTGACTAATTTTTTCGGTGGAGGAGGAGGTCTGGCCACGCCGCGGGTCTTGGCGAGCAGGTGATTACGGATCCCTGGTGTTTGCTGGGCGAGACGGTAAAGCAACCTCCTTCTCGCCCCCTCCCCCGTCTGGAAAGGTGCAGGATCCGCTAAACCGTGTGTCGCACAGCGGCGGCCGGAGCAGACGCGGGATGGTCGCGCGTCCCCTGCACAGCACAGAGGGGCAGCCTGAGAGCCTGGGAAAGGTACGAGCGGGGAATCAGAGCACAGGGTGCGGACCAGAAAGAGCAGACGGTCAGTCGGGCGGGGAAGGAAGTTGCCGACTGCAGGTGTGGAAGGGGCTGCCCCAGGCCCACCCCTGGCAGACGAGGGGGCGGGGAGCCGCGCCGGGGACGAGGAGACTGCGGACTGGGCGCGCTCCTAGCGCAGTCGCTCGCCCGCTTGCCCAAGGCCCCCGGGAACGGCCCTCGCCCAGGGGCCCAACTCGCCGCCGCTAGCCCCGCAGAGCCTGCAGCTGGGGGGCCCGGCCGCCGCCAGGGGGCGGGAGCTGCGTCGCGAACAATGGCTGCGCTTGGTCGCGGGCCGGCGGGAGGCGGAGTGGAGATAGAGCCGCTGCCGGGCGCGCACGCCGGCCGGGCGTGCTGGGGCACG
>NW_016814631.1:2997456-3026165 GCF_001698545.2 Rhinopithecus bieti | reverse complement strand
CTCCCACCTCGGGCTCTCTCGGGGCAGCAGGGGGGAGGGGAGACCGGCGGGGGAGGGAGGACCGGGAGGCGAAGGATTTGGGGTGGGGGGTGGGGGCGTGTGTGGCGGAGGGGGTGGGACGACACAGGTGTCCTGAGGGGAGGAGCCGGGAGGAAGGCGAGGAGGCCGGGCCAAGTCGGGGTGCTGAGGTGGGGGAGGCAGGAACGCGGCTGCGGGCGCGGGAGGCTGGGGTTCTAGGGGGCCGGGGTGGTAGCGGCCGGAAGAGGGGACGGCGAGTGCAGCCACGGTGTGGCTGCGAGGGAGAGGGAGCGCCTGGGGTAGGGCAGGGGAGGGCGGCCTGGGGAGGGTCTGCGGGGAATGGGCCTGGGGGCGCTGGAGGCGGAGCGGCGGGGCCGGGGCGAGCCGGAGGGTGGCGGCGGCGGCTATTTCTGTAGAATGGGCGAGTGGTAAAGACGTAACTTGCCGAAATGGGAGGGTAGGTGGGGCCGAGGGGACAAAATATATCCTATGACAGGCAAGTTCTGCTGTGGCTCTTACGAACTCCTACCGTGATGGCTCGGCTTAAAGGGGTAGTTGACGGTAGTGACCTTGCCAGGGTGAAGGGAGTTGGGCGAGGAGACAAAGCTCAGTTACGGAATCTGCTGTGTGAGAGCAGGAACTCCAGTCTCTCCGAGGGCGAGCCGGCGGCTGTGGCCTGGGGGCGGGGGGTGCTCCGCAGAGGCTATCGAGGAGCACGCCACGCTGGGATTCTTAGGGAGGGGTGGGGATAATGGCCGTGGGGTTCTGAAAGTCTTTGGAAATGTGTGTAGAATTTTGCATTTGTGAATAATTTTCTTTGGTAAGGGTCCATATTTGCTGTGATGTCCCCCTTCCCCTATCCCCACTCCAAAGGGTTAAGAACTGCTTGAGCAGATAGAGAGGGATCATCAATTAGGGTAGACCTGGGAATTTACCAAAGGATTTTAAAGTGGGTGGATCCTGCAGAAAGAAAGGCTAGAGATGATCCTTTAAAGATATTTTACTGTCAACTGAAAACGTCTATTATTTAATGTTTGATTTCACAATTTTGGTGAACTTTCGCTGAGCATTACTTGGCTTCTGATGCATCCTGTGTTTCAGACCAGCATAGTGAATACCTGAAATCAAATTGGGATGGGCAGGCAGGGTGATAGTAACCTTGGAGGAGAAAAGATTTCAACATTTCTCCAGGATATTTCTTCCCCGTCCTTGCTTTCTTTAGATGATTCAAGTATACTGTTGTGAACTGAGCTGCGGTGGAAAAATCTTATTTAATAAAACTACCAAAACCAAGACTTATTCTCCATCTCTGTTTTGTAATATGACCAGGTTTTCATTGTTCAGTTTGTATTTTACTGCAAACAAGAGATATCACATATCACTTTAATTGTAGATTGCTGCTTTTTGCAGCAGGCCTGTATTAAATTTGCGAAGCAGTTATGCAAAACTATGTGGTGTGTTTGTGTTTTCCTGCTATGGTTTCAAGTCAGGTTACCATTGTCACATTTCATTATATGGTAGGCTAGTCTGAAATTTACTCCTAAGTGATAATTAGTTGGTAGGATATGGTACATACTTGCTCACAAATTACTGCATTTTTTCCCGTAAAAACCAGTATTTTGTATTTGTAAGAACGTTGCTGTATAATCCAAGTACGTATTGTTAATTTCAAATAGAATGCTGTGTAATTATTAAATTTTAACTTTATTTGGAAGTAAGTTTAAGCTTACAGAAAAATTGCAAGAATAAGAATAATACAAATAATATCTTTGTAACCTTTATTCAGATTCACCTGTTAACATTTTATGCATTTATTATTGCTCTCTATCACACACAAAATATTTTTCCCCTGGACCATTTAAGAGTAAGTTACATACATTGTGGTCCTTAACTCCTAAACACTTGAGCTTGGAAAACCATGTAAATTTTACATTTTAGCTTAACTTGGCTTGTCTGGAATGAAGTGCTAGGAAGAGTGGCTTGGTTTGCTTTTCAAGAAATAATGTGAATATAAAAAAATCCAAGATAGTCATCAAGCTTTAAATATACAAACAATCCAGAAATCGAGGCAGAGCGGTTTTCCTGTTTAGGTTCTAAAAGATACGGTACGTTTTTTTTTTTTTTCCCTTTGTGCCTACCCTTCTCTTTATTCCTATTATTATCTCCTTTTGTTTTGTACACGTTCGGTGCTGGGATCATTTATGTGTACAGATCATAAAGAGGGAAAACTCTAAACATTGGCCAGGCGCGGTGGCTCATGCCTGTAATCCCAGCACATTGGGAGGCCGAGGCAGGTGGATCAGGAGGTCAGGAGTTCGAGACCAGCCTGGCCAACATGGTGAAACCCCGTCTCTACTAAAAATACAAAAATTAGCCAGGTGTAGTGGTGTGCGCCTGTAATCCCAGCTACTCGGGAGGCTGAGGCAGGAGAATTGCTTGAATCCTGGAGGTGGAGGTTGCAATGAGCTGAGATCGTGCCTTTGCACTCCAGCCTGGGTGACAGACCGAGACTCAGTCTCAGGAAAAAAAAAAAAAAAAATTTTTAAAAGAAGGCAGGTCGTCTATAATTTGGTGTATAGTGAAGACAAGGGGACTTTGGGCCAGAAAGAACTGGGTTGTAAACCTAGCAGCGTGACTGTAGGCAAATAACCCAACCTCTAGAAAAATGGAGATAATGCCCACATTCCAAGATGATGAGGATTAAATGAGTTGATGTAAAAATGGCAAAATGTGGCACCTAACTTATACAATTGTTGCCTGATAAATGTTAGTTTCCTTTTTTTCCCCTGGCCTGTGGTATTTAGAGTTTTCCACTAGAATAGTTTGTGAAGTAAGACTTCCATTTTCCTTACATAAAAGCAGTGTTTTGGGTACCTACTTTAAAAAATCAAAATGAAAACATTTTAAAAAACTATTTAAAGGACGCCATGTCTTTTTTAAAGTAAGAAGCATTGAATTGATAGTTTCATAGCAGTTTGTAGTTTAAGAATAGGGATAGTAAATTTTTTTTGCTTTTCATGTTGTCAAATAAGACATTTAAGTGAGAATTGCCTATCAACTGTAGGATGGGTGCTGATATAAAATTATACATATTTAATAACAGTGCCCTTTTATAAAGTAGTTTAATTATTGGTGATTAGATTTTTGTGCAGCTTTTAATTTCTCAGATGGGCAAGATAATTCATAATTAAAGTACGACTTACATCAGCAGTACATTGCAGTTACAGGTTGGACCATTCTTCATGAGCATCACGCCTTCCCCAGTTTGTAGTGCCCTCTCTCTATAAACTGTCCTGCCTGTTTTCATTTAGTAGTTTGGAATCTAGAATTGCCTGTCCTAATATGCCTGACCAGATAGGGCATTTCTGGGACACGAGGATACATTTCTCTAAAAGTACTTAGTTGTAATTGGAATCAACTGTAGCTGGAAACTTTTTTGATAGAGGAGGTGGATTTTTTTTTTAATTTTTTTTTTTTTTGAGATGGAGTCTTCACTCTGTCACCCAGGCTGAAGTACAGTGGCGTGACCTCCGCTTACTGCAGCGTCCGCCTCCCGGGTTCAAGTGATTTGCCTGCCTCAGCCTCCCGAGTAGCTGGGACTACAGGTGCATGCCACCACGCCCAGCTAATTTTTGTATTTTTAGTAGAGACGGTTTTGCCATGTTGGCCAGGCTGGTCTCGAACTCCTGACTTCAGTGATCCATCTGCCTCAGCCTCCAAAAGTGCTAGGATTACAGGCGTGAACCACTGCACCCTGCACTGCTGAGGAAGTGGATTTTATGAAACCATAGGTAGTATAAAACTGCTCTGCATGTTATTGATATATCTTGATATTTTAGCAAATTGTTTAAAATATATGACAGTAGACTGGGCATATCTTTAAAGTAGAAACAGAGTCTTAAAGACACTGCGCCACTGTGAGCATTCTGAATTGTCCATGGTATAATTACAATTTTTAAATTGATGTAAGTCTGATATAACTGGTGTGATTAAAAAAGTATAATTTTCAGAATGTTAGCCAATGACAGAGTGCTGTTATAGACGTATTAGTTTCATGTGTTTTAATTTATACAGCTCTTTATATTGTGAAGAAAAGGCATACAGAATATTTAAATCGTATGGTTAATTTTATGTTCATAAAGTTTTCTTTTTTGTTACTTCATGGAATATCTTTTCTATGTCAGAAGATTAGAACTTTCAGGCTGGGCGCCGTGGCTCACGCCTGTAATCTCGGCACTTTGAGAGGCCGAGGCGGATGGATCACCCGAGGCCAGGAGTTGGAGACCAGCCTGGCCAACATGGTGAAACCCCCCTCTCTACTAAAAATACAAAAACTAGCCAGGCATGGTGGTGTGTGCCTGTATCTCCAGCTACTGGGGAGGCTGAGGCAGAATTGCTTGAGCGTGAGAGGTGGAGGTTGCAGTGAGCTGAGATTGAGCTCTTGCACTCCAATCTGGGTGACAGGGCGAGACTCCGTCTCAAAAAAAGGATAAAAAAAGTTTAGAACTTTTTTTTTTTTTGAGACGGAGTCTCGCTCTGTCATCCAGGCTGGAGTGCAGTGGCCGGATCTCAGCTCACTGCAAGCTCCGCCTTCCGGGTTTACACCATTCCCCTGCCTCAGCCTCCGGAGTAGCTGGGACTACAGGTGCCCGCCACCTCGCCCGGCTAGTTTTTTTGTATTTTTTTTTTAGTAGAGATGGGGTTTCACCATGTTAGCCAGGATGGTCTCGATTTCCTGACCTCGTGATCTGCCCGTCTCGGCCTCCCAAAGTGCTGGGATTATAGGCGTGAGCCATTGCGCCCGGCCAGAACTTTCAAAAAGGTACCCCAATATCTTACTGTGCTTACGTCTTGGAATCAGCCACCAGTGTTACCAGTCTCTGATATTGAAGAAATACATAGAGATCTGTAGATAAGCGTTTGTAACTTTACAAGTTTATACTAATAAAGACAAAATGGAGTTTTTCAAAGTTGGTGAATGCTTAATAATGTTAAATTTTTTTTTTTTTGATACGAAGTCTTGTTCTGTTACTTGGGCTGGAGTGCAGTGGCATGATCTTGGCTCACTGCAACCTCGGCCTCCCGGGTTCAAGTGATTCTCCTGCCTCAGCCTCCCGAGTAGCTGGGATTACAGGTGTGTGTTACCATACCCAGCTAATTTTTGTATTTTTAGTAGAGACAGGGGTTCACCATGTTGGCCAGGCTGGTCTCGAACTCCTGCCCTCAGGTGATCCACCCGCCTCGGCCTCCCAGAGTGCTGAGATTACAAGCTGAGCCACTGCACCCGACCAGTAATGTTAAATTCTAGAAAGCAAGGGACACTAAATCACTGAGATGGTTTAGTGGTTATTTACACTTTACTTTTTAAATGAACTGTTTTCAGTTAAAAAAAGATGATTGGTTGTGTTTGTATTTTTAGTTATAGCTAGTGTATTTTTTTAATGAGATACTCCATTCTTATTGAAAGTGCGTGTATTTTAACACCGTATGACTAATGCTACACTTGTTAATAATCTCATTTTTTGAATTGAAAATGTAAATGTTTAAGTTTTATAATTTGCCACTTTGAAGTCCTAATGTTACTCATTTGCTCATGTTGAACAGGGATTTTATTTTGTTTTTTGCCTATCCAAATATTAATACCTAAAACACCATAGGAGTATTGAATTATAGAGTTGGACAGGATTGTCTTATTTATTGTTGCATAGCACATTGCACCAGAATTTAAGGACTGAAGACAGCAAACATTATCTTACAGTTTCTGTGGGTTAGAAATCTGGGTGCAGCTTAGCTGGATGCCTGTGGCTCATGAAAGAGGTGGTAGTCAAGCTGTCAGTTGGGGCTGCAGTCGCATCTGGAAACTTTCCTGGTGGAAGATGTTTCTGAACTCATTCATGTGGCTCTTGCAGGGTTCAGTTTCTTGGGGCTCTTGGACTGAAGAAATCAATTTTTACTGGCTGTTGGCCAGAGGCTTTTCTCAGTTCTTTGCCTTGTGGGCCTCTCCAAAGGGCACCACAGTTTAGCATCTGCTTCCCTCTGAGCAAATGAGTGAGAGAAGGTGACGCCCAGTAATTTTTATAACCTAATCTTGGAAGTGGTATCTCATTATTTCTGCTATATTCTATTTGTTAGAGGCTGCCTACCGCAAGGACTTTAGCTTACTTTTTAAAGATTGAAGAAAAAAAAAGAAGAGAGAAAAAGAAGAACTCAAAGATACACAAAGTAATTTGACCAAGGCTCAGAAGGTAATCTCCTGAAGAACTTTGACTAAAACTCAAATTCACCAATACCCAGGCCTTGTGCTCTTTATACAGCATCCCATTCTCATAGGAAATGTGAAAGTAATTAGAAAGAAATAAAAATTGATGCAGATTGCAGATGCTGTGGACACATTGTAAGAAAAATATTAAAAGTTTTCAGAGTCATTTTGAATTGACTCTAGTTTGTCATCTTGAAAAAATGGTAACCAAATATGAGTGTGTGTTTGTGTATGTGTGTGTGTACTTACAAAACATTTGCTTCTAAGGGCAAGTTCAGTATTAAAATTTAACAACATAAAAGTTTCTCCACTAGTGATTAGATATAGGCCTTTTGCTGTGTATCACAATTGTATTGTTGCTTTCTAGATAATTTTTAGGGGAGAGGTCCGTACATAATTTATGTTTTATATGAACTTTTTTTCATTACAAGATCTCATGATTTATTTGTTTATAATTTGGACTTTCCTGCCCTTCATTGGCATCTGTTTTTAAATTAATTTTTTTTTCTTTTTTTTGAGATGGAGTCTTGCTCTATCACCTAGGCTGGAGTGCCATGGCATGATCTTGGCTCACTGCAACCTCTGCCTCCCGGGCTCAAGTGATTCTCTTGCCTCAACCTCCCTAGTAGCTGGGATTACAGGCACTTGCCACCATGCCCGGCTAATTTTTGTAGTTTTAGTAGAGGCAGGGTTTTCACCATGTTGGCCAGGCTGGTCTCGAACTCCTGACCTCAAATGATCCACCCAACTTGGCCTCCCAAAATGCTGGGATTACTGTGCCCAGCCTGACATTTTATTATGCGTACTATTTTTATACTGATGATAACAGACAAAATGACAGAGAAAAGTAAAGTATTCAGCAAGATAATGGTACTATATGCTCTTTTCCATACCATCTAAGAGAATACTTGTGGTGTTGCATCTTCTTTAGGATTAATTTATCGTATAGAAAATGGGAACAAAGCTGTTTAAAACAGGACTGCAAAAAGAGAGTATATGTTAAATATTAACCTGAAACTCTCAGATTTATTTTTAATAGCTTCACTTTTGCTGGGATTGTCTTAGAAGTCTAGAAGCAGAAGAAGCTTTGTTCAGATCTGTACTGTCCAGTATGGTGGACACTAGTGATGTGCTTATTTAAGTTAACATGAAAGAAAATTAAACGTTTATTTTCTTCACTGCTCTAGCCACATTTCAAGTGCTCAGTAGCTGCATGTGGCTAATGACTACCAGATTGTACAGTACAAGTACAGAACATTTTTATCATCATAGAAAGTTCTACGGAGATCTGGATAAATTACATTTTAAGTTTGATTTTTATCAAGGGCGTGTGTTTAAAATACCAGTCATTGAGGTTGTCAACTAAGTTGAACTTTATTTCTTCATTTTCATTTTCCAGTTTTGGGAGCCGTGAGGGATACAGCAGTTTGGTCAATATTGTCTTAACATGCTTCAAATAAATCAGGTGAGTTTGTGTTAAGACATTTTTCATGCGTACATTGTGCTTTGGCTGTAAATTGTGGAACATTTTAACTCAGCTTTTCTTTTCTATACCTATAACCTGACTCATCACTTTTTAAAACAGTTACCTACTGTATAGTCATCATTGGAGGCTGTGTAGGGCAGGTTGTTTAAGGATTGGAATGATCTTCTAAAAGTTGATAACTTCTGGTTGTGCAAGGCAGAAGGTTTGTCTGTTCTTCTTGATGTCACATCCCTTTAGGACTTGTTAATGTGTTCAGAATGCTTATCATGATATAGCTTCAATAGGTGGCAGTTCTGTAGACTCAAAGCATTTTTAGTGACAAATCTTGTGAAGTAGTTGTATCTGTTTGAAAAAAAAAAGATTCACTTTCCAGGGCACTGGAAAACTCTAGAAGGAAGTGCTCTGATAAACTACAGCATTTAATACTTTAGACTCACTGAAAGAAGTGTTTTTCTTAGTTCTTGAGGTTTTCCCAAGAACTTTATACATTTAATTTTACCTTTCCCAGTTAAATAGAACATTGTATCATAACTATAGTGTTAGAAAATATTTTTGGCCAGGCTGGGTGGCTCACACCTGTAGTCCCAGCATTTTGGGAGGTGAGATGGGAGAATCTCTTGAGCACAGGAGTTCGAGCCAGACTGGGCAACATAGTGAGACCCTGTCTCTTAAAAAAAAAAAAAAAAAAGATAAAGAAACAAAGTAATTTTATTTCTTTTGATTGCAAATCAAGAGAGAAGTAATTAAACTTTTTTTTTTTCCTGTGATTAAAAAAATAATCGGCTGGGCACAGTGGCTCACGCCTATAATCCCAGCACTTTGGGAGGCCGAGGCAGGCAGATCACTTGAGGACGGGAGTTTGAGACCAGCCTGGCCAACATGGAGAAACCCTACTAAAAACCCTCTACTGAAAAATACAAAATTAGCCAGGTGTGGTGGTGCATGCCTGTAATCCCAGCTACTCAGGAGGCTGAGGCAGGAGAATCACTTGAACCCACGAGGCGGAGGTTGTGGTGAGCCAAGATCGTGCCATTGCACTCCAGCCTGGGCAAAAAGAGTGAAATTCCATCTCAAAAAAAAAAAAAGTAATCTTGGCCAGACGCAGTCACTCAGGCCTGTAATCCTAGCACTTTGGGAGGCCAAGGCAGGTAGATCACCTGAAGTCAGGAGATCAAGACCAGCCTGGCCAACATGGTGAAACCCTATCTCTACTAAAAATACAAAAAAATCAGCCGGTTGTGGTGGTGCATACCTGTAATCCCAGCTACTTGGGAGGCTGAGGCAGGAGAATTGCTTGAATCTAGGAGGCAGAGGTTGCAGTAAACTGAGGTCGCACCATTGCACTCTAGCCTGGGCGACAGGGCAAGACTCCGTTCCAAAAAAAATAAAGAAAGTAATCTTGACCCCCTGCCCTCTGATATATAGTCCTGCTCACCTTGCCTAAGAAATCTCTGGTTCCTGTGCATCCCATGCCACCTCTAAGCTAATGACTTCTAAGTTTATACCTGGCCTAGACCTCTTTTTCTAAGCTCCAGACTCATGTAGCATTTACCACCTTGATCTCTTGGATGTCTTTATACATCTTAGACTTAATGTGTGCCCAAGAAATAATCTCAATGCTTCAGTTATACTGGACTGTTTCAGTTCCTAGATTGGGTAAGGTTGTTCTGGCTGCAGGGATTTGCACAGATTTCCTCTGCCTGGACCTCTCTTCCCCTACCCTGGGTTTGGCTTGCTTGACTGCAGTCCTGCTATATGCTGTAATAGCACTTGCTCTTTAGTTTAATAACATGACATTTGCAGTTATAGTCAAATATGTAATTATTTGTTTTAACATCTGTCTCCCTTGTTAGTATGTTTCATGAAGACAGACAGTGACTTTTCTTGTTTACTGTTATGTCCCCAGGTCCTAGAATAAACAATGTAAATAGTTTTCATACATTTATTTGTTGGGTGTATGAACATATGAATGGTGCTAGAGTTGTCGCTAAAGCAAGGAGATATTTATTTTTCAACAATAAGCACGTAATTATGTCGTCAGTTTTGGTGTTATATGCTGCTGTGTTACACAAATGCAACTAACTCTCCCTCATGTAAAGTTGTTATTTGGTTTTCTAGAAACTTTCCTTGTGCAACAAAAATTAGTTTAATCAAAAACATTACTAATAATTTAAGGAAATCGTAGAGCTGTCCTGTACTTAGTGCTTCCTGTTTCCTCACAGCTGCTCTCAAATCCCAGTGGAAGCATTATGAGACCTTATTTGCAAACTGTTATAGGTGTGAAGTTGCCACTAAAATTATTTGGTTAGAGTTAAAATAATTTTTCATATTCTGCCACAGACATTTGGAAATTATCATTTTATGCCAGCCAACTTCATTGAAAATTATAGTTTATGGATTAGTCCTAATGAGGATTTACTAACTGGCTGTGTTGCAGGTCATGTTGAATCAGGCACTGCAAACAGTTCCTAGGCAATGCTCTACATGGCCACAAGCAATTCCCTGGATGTTGGCTAGAAATTGTACACAGTGCCTGGAGATATACATACTTAACTTGTACAGGTTGAGTATTCCTTATCCAAAATGCTTGGCACCGGAAGTGTTTCCAATTTCAAATTTTTTTAGATTTTGAAATTTTGCCTACCGGTTGAGCATCCCTAATCCAGAAATCCAAAATCCAGAATGCTCCAATGAGCATTTCCTTTGAGCATTATATTGGTACAAAAGAAGTTTGAAATCTTGGAGATTTTTGATTTCAGATTTTTGGATTTGGGATGCTCAACCTTAAGAGACGTGTATTCCTAGAATAATTTAAGAGACCCCTCCATCTTGTTACTGACTATAACTGTCATCCCCCAAACTGTTCAAGTCTGAGATAAAGATTCTCTTCAGCTAAACATAGAGTTGAATTCTTAAACTCATGAGTGATTTTTGAATCTTACTTTCTCGGCAACCACTTTCTCATAACAGTGAAGGTTCTCAAGGTAAATGTGTACAAGGGCCAGGTGTAGTGGCCCATGCCTGTAATCCCAGCACTTTGGGAGGCCGAAGTGGTAGGATTGCTTGAGACCAGGATTTCGAGATCAGCTTGGGCAGCATAGTAGGACTCTTATCTCTACAAAAAATAAAATAAGTTAGATATGGTGACACATGCCTGTAGTCTCAGCTACTTGGGAGGCTGGGGTGGAGGATCACTTGAGCCTGGGAGGTTGAAGCTGCAGTGAACTGTGATCATGCCACTGCACTCCAGTCTGGTTAACAGAATGAGACCCTAGGCATGCAAAGGGGACTTAAGTTGATTCTCAGTTTGAAACAGTTGAGATTTTTACTATGTGATTTTCAACATTGTCTCTAGGATTACTACTACATTTTTGTTTGGAAAGTCTTTTGTTTTCTGAAGACACCTGAATTAGATGCTTGCTATTTATTTATTTATTTATTTGATGGAGTCTCACTCTGTTGCCCAGACTGGAGTGCAGTGGCATGATCTCGCCTCACTGCAACCTCCGCCTTCCGGGTTCAGGCAATTCTCCTGCCTCAGCCACCTGAGTAGCTGGGATCACAAGCGCACGCCACCATGCCTGGCTAAGTTTTGTATTCTTAGTAGAGACGGGGTTTCACCATGTTGGTCACGCTGGTCTTGAACTCCTGACCTCGTGATCTGCCTACCTTGGCCTTTCAAAGTGCTGGGATTACAGGCGTAAGCCACTGCGCCCGGGCTACATAGTTTTTTATTTGTAACAGATTCTTCCATATGTGTTACTAAAACTAATTAAAAACTAGGCTATCGAATACTAGGTTATTTGTTATTAACTTTGCCTAACTTTAGTATTATCATGGAACATGAATGTTCCATGTTCTGTTAAGATAATAGCACTTTTCTGCCTTTAAATTGTGATCGTAGTTATTGTTTTTGACTTTTAAGAATGTGTGTTATTATCCATCTGCAACTTATGCTTACTATAGAAAATTAGGTGTAATAAGCAAAAAAAAAAAAAAAAAAAAAACCCAAAAAACAAACAAAAAAAGTCACAAAAAATTCCACTTCTTTTACAGAGATAATCACTGGTAACATTTTGGGGTGTATACTTCTAGATTTTTTTTCTATGCAGGTATGTTTTTATGTGAATATATGTTACTTTTTAAAAACTGGGTTTATACAATATGTAATGTTTTGAAGTGATTTAATAATAATTCTTAGTTTGGATGTACTAAAATTTAACAAAGCCCTTATTGTTGGACAGATTTTTGTATTGTAGTTAGTGCCATAGTGAATTATTGTAATATACATCTGTTTGTCTAATTATTTTCTTAGAATTAATTATTAGAAATGGAAATACTAGTCAAAGATGTATGTGGATTTTAAAGATATTTGGTGTATAGCCCCCCAAAAGACAAAGTTATATCTGCCAGAAGTGTATCTACCTGTTTCCTTACTTCCTTGACAAAATTTCAGTCTTTGCCAATCTGTCTGACAAAAGGTGATATTTTACTTTGTGTTTCTGTAATATTTAAATAGTTCTTGTTCTTTCGTGTTTTGCCTTTTGTGAATTGCTTATATATGTCTACTGTCATCTATTTCTTTTTATTTGTAAATAACATTCTTTGGATTATGTCCCCTGATAATTTTCTGAGTTAGTATTTATAATCATTACTCTATACTTTTTACTCATTATTCAACAGATAACTAATAGGAGTATACTAGTTTCTGGGGTACCATAATGTGTATGAGTATGGTATATTTTGGTCCTTTCTCCCGGATCATTAATTATAGGTCCCCTGGGAAAAGGAACTCATTTTAACAGTAAGCTACAGCAAATGTAAATTACGAAGATACATGCTGTGAATAATATTTTTAAATGAGTAGCTGAAATAGGGCCAAGTTTTGGAGATTAGCTAGTGAGGTAGACTTGACAGGTCAGTGTGTCCTAAGGAATTGGAAAAGTCTATATTAGGCAGTTGTTGTATTGGGAGAGCCTAGCAACTGGGAATTTACAGGGATCAAAGTAGTCTGGTAGTTCTTTTTAGTAAGGTTTGGTAGTAGATGTTGGGAACATGGAAGCTAAGAAGAAGCTTTAAGGCCTAACTGAAGTGGAAGGGATGACGGCAGGACAAGACAGAATTTTTCTGTGTCAAAGGAGTAGGAGAACCCTGTAGGGCAAGAGGGAGCTAGGTGTTACAAAAAAAATAAAAAAAAGACAGTTTTTATTACACTGGATAGTGTAAGACCAGAGTATGATTACCAAGAAACAAAGTCTAGAGTTTAAAGAATAATGATGGCTATCTCAGAGGTTTGTTGTGAGGAGTAATTGAGATAACAAAGGCAAAATGCTTAGCATTGCTCCTGTTACTACTGCTATTAATTTGGCTATTAATATTGCTGTTGGCTATTGCTGCCTGACTCTGGAAATTGGTGGGAAAGGAGGGCAGATGGCAGACATTTAGGTAGATACTTGAGTAAAGTATTTGGAGGAATGAACCACTTTCTCAAGCCCACATTGGCTTCGAGGTCCTCCTGCTTCTTGCCACAAGCACCAGGAACTCTATTCTTTTCTCTTAAAAGTTGCTACTACTTAGTAGTAGTTACTTTTCTTTCCAAGACTGGGTGTGGGGATCTATAATCTGCTCATCTCTCTTGTAGCCATAGGATATAGCCTACAGTTAGGGGATAAGAAAAATAGTAAACATCAGGAGGTTAAAATGTGTAAGAAAGACTTCTACTTTCGCCTATGCTGGTATAATGGGAACTGGATTTGTTTTATGTGTAGCCAGCTTCCAAGATGGCCCCCAATGATCCCTGCATCCCGGTATTTACACCATGGTATAATCCCCAGACACATTATACATTGAGGTTTATCTGTGGAACCAATAGAGCATGATGGAAGTGATAGATCATTTCTTAGGATAGGTTATTTATTTATTTATTTTATTTTATTTTATTTTATTTTTTTTTTTTTGAGACGGAGTCTCGCTCTGTCGAGACTCAGCTCACTGCAAGCTCCGCCTCCCGGGTTTACGCCATTCTCCTGCCTCAGCCTCCCAAGTGGCTGGGACTACAGGCGCCTGCCATCTCGCCTGGCTAGTTTTTTTGTATTTTTTTTAGTAGAGACGGGGTTTCACCGTGTTAGCCAGGATGGTCTCGATCTCCTGACCTTGTGATCCACCCGTCTCAGCCTCCCAAAGTGCTGGGATTACAGGCTTGAGCCACCGCGCCCGGCCTTATTTATTTTTTTGAGACAAAGCCTGGCTCTGTCTCCCAGGCTAGAGTGCAGAGGCACGATCTCGGCTCACTGCAACCTCCGCCTTCCAGGTTCACACCATTCTCCTGCCTTAGCCTCTCAAGTAGCTGGGACTACAGGCGCCCACCACCACGCCTGGCTAATTTTTTGTATTTTTAGTAGAAACAGGGTTTCACCGTGTTCGCCAGGATGGTCTCGATCTCCTGACCTTGTGATCCGCCCGCCTCGGCCTCCCAAGGTGCTGGGATTACAGGCGTGAGCCACCGCGCCCGGCCAGGATAGGTTATTCATAAAACAAATATGACTCCGCCTCCTTCCCTTACTACCCCCAGCCTTGGATTACTCCCTCTGAGGTTAGCTGCCATGTTGTGAACGGCCTGATGGAGAGGCCCATGCTGTGAGAAACTGAGGCCTTCTGCCAACAGCCAACAAGGAACTGAGGCCTCTGGCCAACAGCATGTGAGTGAGCCTTCTTGGAAGCAGATGTCCCAGCTTTAGTCAGGCTTCCAGTCCTAAACATCTGTCCCGCTGACATCTTGACTGCAACCTCATGAGAGATCCTGAGCCAGAACTACCCATCTAAGCAGTTCCCTGACTGCCAACCCTCAGAAACTGTGTGAAAAAAAGAAATTTTTTATTTTTTTTAATTTTTTTAGTTTTTTTGAGTTGGAGTCTTGGTCTGTCGCCCAGGCTAGAGTGTAGTGACATGATCTCAGCTCACTGTGACCTCTTGTCTCCCAGGTTCAAGCGATTCTCCTGCCTCAGCCTCCCGAGTAGCTGGGGCTACAGACGTGCACCACCACACCTGGCTAATTTTTGTATTTTTAGTAGAGATAGGGTTTCACCATGTTGGGCAGGCTGGTCTCAAACTCCTGACCTCAGGTGATCCTCCTGTCTCGGCCTCCCAAAGTGCTGGAATTACAGGTGTGAGTCACCGTGCCTGGCCAATGCTTGATTTTTAAAGCCACAAAATTGGAGGTAATTTGTTTTGTAGCAAAAATGTACTCATCCTCCTTAAATAACTTGAGAATTTATAAAATATATAAACAATAGCTTTTAAACATTGGTGACAGGCAGCACCAGACTGTGATCCCTGAGAGAATAGGAACAAATGAGGGTAAAGCCCTTCAATTGTAACAGCTTACTGCAGAGCCTAGAGGCAGTTTATTGGTTGCAGTGCAAGGTGTGGAGGAACCAAAACAGAGCCCAGCAGTCCTACTGAGATAAAAAGACAAAGATAAAAATTTGGGAAGATCAAGGTGGTTAGAATTGCAGGGCAGAGTACCAGAGAAAAAAGAGCTGTGGGGGTTGGGATTGGCATTGGGGAAGCATACACTAAAAAGCAAGAGAGCATGAACAAGTGAGCATGCATTTTGGAAATCTCCAGAGGGTTCTCCTGGAGTCTTTTGCTGAGTTCTGATTTCGTAGATGCTTGACAGGCCCTACCTGAGGCCAGAGAAAAATATAGCACTTCTGGAAAGCACTAAGAAAAACAATTTCCAGAGTTCACATAAGGCTTCAAATAGTCGTGTTCCTATTAAGCACAGTAAAGGATGTCGTAGAATACGTAGGGCACTGGGAAGAGTCCTCAGAGGGCTCCAAATGATTCCAAGTAACTTAATTGCACCGAAACACAGTTTAGAAGAATACAACAAAATTCAGAACCCAACAATGTAAAATTTAGTTTTTGTCATTCAGTCACAAAATGCTTGCTTCGACGTTAGCAATGGATAGAACATCTAGATAGAATATCACTAAGGAACTAGAGGACTTGAACAGCAGTATAAATTAGCTAGACCTAACAGACATACACAGAACATTCAGCAACAGCAAAATATATATTCTTTTTTTTGTTTGTTTGTTTTTATTTTTTTGGGAGATGGAGTCTCGCTCTGTTGCCCAGGCTAGAGTGCAATGTCTTCATCTTGGTTCACTGCAACCTCTGCCTCTGGGGTTCAGGTGATTCCCCTGCCTCAGCCTCCTGAGTAGCTAGGATTACAGGTGTCCACCACCACACTCGGCTATTATTGTATTTTTAGTAGAGACAGGGTTTTGCCGTGTTGGCCAGGCTGGTCTCAGACTCCTGATCTCAGGTGATCCACCTGCCTCGGCCTTCCAAAGTGCGGGGATTATAGGCGTGAGCCACTTGCACCCTGCCAAAATATGTATTCTTTTAAAGTGTACATGAAACATTCTCCAGGCTATATTAGACCACAAAACAAGTTTCAGTAAATTTAAAAAGATTGAAATCATGCTATGCATCTTCTCCAGTCACAGTGGAATGAAGTTAGTAATGATTAACAGAAGGAATACTGGAAAATTTACAAATATATGGAAATTTACGAATATATGAAAATTAGAGAATACTTAGAGGCAAATTAAAATGGAAACAATATATGTGATTTAAATGATGCAGTGAAAACAGTCCTGAGAGGGAAATTATTAGCAATAAACATCTACATAAAAGAATAAGAAATATCTCAAATAAATAACCTTACTTTACATCTTAAAGAAACCAGAAAATGCAAAGCTACCAGAAAAAAGGAAGTAAATAAAGATTAGAGTGGAGATAAATGAAATAGAGAATAGGAAAATAATATAGAGAATTAGTGAAACCAGAAGTTTGATTCTTTGAAAAGATCAATGAAACTGACAAACCTTTTGCTAGACTGACAAAGAAAAAGTGCAGAGAGGTATAACTAAAACTAGACGTGAGTACGGGGACATTACTACTGACCTTAAAGAAACAAAAAGGATTAAAGAGAATACTATGAGCAATTTTATGCCATAGATTAGATAACCTACATGAAATGGACACATTTTTAGAAATTTAGAAATGTGAAATGGACACATTTTAGAAATATAAATTACTAAAACTGACTCAGAAGAAGAAATAGAAAATATAACAGACTTACAAGTGAACAGATTGAATTAGTTTAAAAACCTTCTAAACTAAGATTACTTGAGCCTAGGAGGTTGAGACTGCGGTGATCCATGATTATGCCATTGCACTCCAACCTGGGTGATAGAGTGAGACCCTATCTCAAAACAAAACAAAAACTCCCAATCAAAAGTCCAGTACCATATGGCTTCTCTGGTGGATTCTACCAAATATTTAAATATTTGAAGAGTATGAGAATCCCTCTCATACTCTTCCAAAAAATTGGAGAGGAGAGAATAAGAATACTTCCTAACTCACTCTTTGAGGCCGGTATTATTACCCTGATACCAAAGCCAAACAAAGACATAATGAGAAAATTACAGGCCAATATTCCTTATTAATACAGATGCAAAAATCTTCAACAAAATACTAGCAAACTGAATCTAGCAGCATATTTAAAGGAATATGCACCATGGCCAGGTGGGACTTATTCCCAGGAATGTAAGGGTGGTGTAGTACAACACATTAATAGATCGAAGGGGGGAAAACCCCCACATGATTGTTTCAATTGATACGGAAGGCACTTGACAAAATTCAGCAGCTGTTCGTGATAGAAGTGCTCAAAATTAGGAATAGTAGGGAACTTTTTTTTTTTAACATTTCCTCAACATTCAGCATTTATGAAAAAACCCACAGCTAATATCCAACTCAATAGTAAAAGACTGAAATCTTTGCCCTTATGATCAGGAACAAGGCATGGATACCCATTCTCACCACAGTTATTCAAATTATAGTGGAAGTTACAGCCAGAACAGTGTGACAAGAAAAGGAAACAAAGACATACAGATTTGGAAGGAAATAAAACTGTCTCTATTTGCAGATGACATAGTCCTGTATATAGAAATCCCAAAGAATCCAGAAAAACCTCTGCTAAAGCTAATAAATAACTTGAGCAAAGTTGTAGGTACAATATAACACACACACACAAAATTTGTGTTTCTATATACCGGCAATGAACAGTCCAAAAAGAAATTTAAAAAGATTGCATTTATAGTAGCATCCAGAAGCCTAAAGGAGTCGACTTCCTTACGAAAGACTTGTGCACTGAAAACTACAAAACATGTTGAAATAAAGAAGACCTAAATAAGTGCAAAGACATTTTGTGTTCACGAATTGGAAGACTTTACATTGCCATTAGGATGGCAGTACTGTCCAAAGCAGTCTCCAAGTTCAATGCAATCTCTTATCAAAATTCCATTGGCCTTTTTTTTTTGCAAAAGTTGGAAAGCTGATCCTCATATTCATATGGAATTGCAACAGATCCAAATAGCCAAAACAGTCTTGAAAAAGAAGAATAAAGCCAGAGGACTTATATTTCCCAATTATGAAACTTACTGCAAAGCTACAATAATCAAAATAGTGTGGTACTGGCATAAGGATAGATGTAGAGACTGATAGAATAAAATTGAGAGTCCAGAATTAATATATCTGTAGGCAAGTGATTTTTAACAAACATGCCGAGATGATTCAGTGGGGAAAGAATACTCTCTTCAACAAATGGTTTGGGGGCCCCTGGAGATGCACATGCAAAACAATAAATTTGGACCCCTACTTCATGCCATGTATAAAAATTAACTTATAATGGACCAATGGCCAAATACAAGAATGAAAACTTACAGCTCAACAACAACAAAAAGCTCACCTAAAAAATGGGCAAAGGACTTGGAATAGACAGTTACTCTAAGAAGATAAACACATCATTAATGCTCAACATCATTAGTGATCAAGGAGATGCAAACGAAAACCACAGTGAGATACCACTTCACACCTACTAGGATGGCCAGAATCAAAAGACCTGCAGTAACTAGTTTTGAGGATGATGTGGAGGAACTAGAGCCCTTATATGTTGCTGGTGGGAATGTTAAATGGTTCAGCCTCCGTGGAAAAAAGAGTTTGACAGTTCCTCAAAGGAACACATAGACTTGTCATATGACTCAACAATTCCACTCATAGGTATATACCCTAAAGAATTGAAAGCAGGTACTCAAACAAATACATGACCACACATGTTCATAGCAGCACTATTTACACTAGCTAAATGGTGGAAACAACCCAAATGTCCATCAGTGTATGAATGAGTAAACAAATTGTAGTAGTCTACATTCCATAAAATATTGTCTAGCGATAAAGAAATGAAGTACAGATATGTGCTACGATGCAGATGGACCTAGAAAACATATTAAGTGAAAGAAGACACACAAATGGTCACATATTGTATGATTCCATTTATGTGAAATATTCACAATAGGTAATCTGTGAGACAGAATGCAGATTGTTGGCTTGCCAGGGCCTGGGGTTAAGGGTGAATGAGAAGCAACTGCCTAATAGATACTGAATTCCCTTTTGGGGTGATAACAGTGTTTTGGAACTAGGTATAGGTGGTAGTTGTACAACACCGTGAATGGATTAAGTACCACAGGAATGTTCGCTTTATTTTTTATTTATTTATTTTTTTGAGACAGAGTCTCCCTCTGTTGCTCAGTCTGGAGTGCAGTGGCGTGATCTCAGCTAACTGCAACCTCCACCTCCTGGGTTCAAGGGATTCTCCTGCCTCAGCCTCCCCAGTAGCTGGGATTACAGGCAGCTGCCGCCATGCCCAGCTAATTTTTGTATTTTTAGTAGAGACATTTCACCATGTTGGCCAGACTGGTCTTGAATTCCTGACCTCAAGTGATCCATCTGCCTCGGCCTCCCAAAGTGCTGGGATTACAGGAGTGAGTCACCGTGCCCAGCTGAATGTTCACTTTAAATGGATTAATTAGATTTTATGTCAATTTTACCTCAATAAAATATTAAAATGCTTACAAAGAAGAATGAAAATATGACCCATAGCCAGGATTTTAAAATTTCCTGAATAGAGACCCAGAAATGATAAAGATGATTGATTTAGCAGACAAAGATATAAAAAGAGTTGCTACCAATGTGCTCTAAATGTTTAAGAAGCGAGGGGAAAACAGAAAGATGATGTGGAAATACATAGAAGATATAAAAATAGAGATGAAGAATGCAATATCTGAAATAAAATATATATTGGATGGGATTAATAGCAGATAAGACACACATCAGTAGGCTTGAATAGATAACAATAGTGACTATCCAAAATGAAGCACAGGGTGGAAGGACTAAAGAAAAAAACAGAGCATCAATGAGCTGTGGGAAATACCGAGTGGTTTAAGACATGTGTAATTAGAGTCCTAGTAGAAGGGAGGGGCAACAGAAAATATTATAAGAAATAATGACTTTTATTTATTTATTTTATTTCAACAGGTTTTTGGGAAACAGGTGGTATTTGGTTACATGAATAAGTTCTTTAGTGGTGATTTCTGAGACTTTGGTGCACCCATCAGCCAAGCAGTGTACACTGTACTCAATGTGTAGTCTTTTCTACCTCATACCACTTCCACCCTTTCCCCAAGTCCCCAAAGTCCACTGTATCATTCTTGCACCTTTACATCCTCACAAGCTTAGCTCCCACTTATGAGTGAGAACGTATGATGTTTGGTTTTCCATTCCAGAGTTACTTCAGTTAGAATAAGTCTCCAGTTCCATCCAGGTTGCTGCGAATGACATTAAGAAATAATGACTTTGAACCCCTGTTCTCTGTTTAGTGGAAACTATAAACCTGTAGATGATGGTAAGAAGTCAACCTAAAGTAGAAGGAATATTTAAAAAAAAAACAAAGAAAACTGACCAAGCACATCGTAATCAAATAGCTGAAAATTGGTGGTATTGAAATAAACATTTTGTTGTTGTTGAGACAGGGTCTTGCTCTGTCTCCCAGGCTGGAGTGCAGTGGCATGATCATGGCTCACTGCAGCCTTGACCTCCCAGGCTGAAGCAGTCTTCCCACCTCAGCCTCTCAAGTAGCTGGGACTACAGACATGCACCACTATCCTCAGCTAATTTTTGTATATTTTGTTGAGAAGGGATTTTGCCATGTTGCTCAGGTTGGTCTCCCAACTCCTGGACTCAAGTGATTCACCTGCCTCGGCCTCCCAAAGTGCTGGGATTACAGGCGTGAGCCACCATGGTCGGTTAATTTTTGTATTTTTAGTAGAGATGGGGTTTCACCGTGTTGGCCAAGCTGGTCTTGAACTCCTGACCTCAAGTGATCCACCCACCTTGGCCTCCCAAAGTGTTGGGATTACAGCTGTGAGCCACCACACCTGGCCCATTTTTGACTTTTAAAAATATAATTGACTAAAACAGAAGTACTAACAATGCCTTGAGGGCTTATACATAGAAATTAATTGATGTAAGTAGCATAAAGAATGGGGTAAGGGGTAGGGAAGTACAGAATTTTTAGGTGCTTGTATCATACATGAAGTGGTATGATATTTGAAGGTAGGCTGTGTATGTTTTACAATTCCTATATGACAAAATTAGAATAGTAAGCCTATGTAGGATATAAAATGGATACTAAAAAATAATCAGTCTAAAAGAAGATAGATAAAGATGAAGAAAGGAACACATAACAGGACAAAAAATTAGCAAAACAGTAGATATAAATCTAGTAATATTGATAATTATAATAAATGTAAATGACTTAAATGCTCAATTTAAAAGGCAAAGATTGTCGGATTCTATAGAAAAGCAAGACTCAAATACGGATGCTCCTTGACTTATGGTGGTGTTAGGTCCTGATAAACCCATTGTAAGTTGAAAATGTTGAAAGTAAAAAATGTATTTCATACACGTAATTAACTGGGCATGGTGACTCATGCCTGTATCCCAGCACTTTGGGAGGCCAAGGCTGGCAGATCATTTGGACGTAGGAGTTCAAGACCAGCCTGGACAACATGGTGAAAACCTGTTTCTACAAAAAATACAAAAATAAGCTGGATGTGGTGGTGTGCACCTGTAGTCCTAGCTACTCGGGAGGCTGAGGTGGCAGGGTTGTTTGAGCCCAGGAGGTCAAGGCTGCAGTGAGTTATATGTCTTCATTGCATTCTAGTCTGGGTGACAGAGTGGGACCTTGTCTCAAAAAAATATATATACATATATATGTATGCACACACACACACACAACCTACTGAACATCATAGCTTAGCCAGGCCTACCTTAAATATGCTCAGAACACTTAAGTTAGCCTACAGTTGGGTAAAATCATCTAACATACAGCATATTTTATAATAAAGTGTTAAATATGTCATCATTTATTGAACGTGATACTGAAAGTGAAAAATAGAATGCTTGTATAGGTACTTCAGTATGGTTTCTACTGAGTGCATATCATTTTGTCACTATGGTAAAGTTGAATCATAAGGTGAACCATTGTAAGTCAGGGACGTATATTTACGATGTTTATAAGAAACTCATTTTAAATAGACACAGATAGATTAAATATACAAGGACAGATGGGGACTTTTTCATCTGGTCCATGTGGTGTAACAAGGATCGTGTTTACTGTCCTCTTGAAACAATCTTACCCCTCTTCTCCAAAAAAAAAAAAAACAAAATATGTAGAAACAATGATTAAGACATTCAGGTCAGTGAATCTTGAGAGAGAAGAAACAAACAAGGTGAGTCCTACAATTGCCCAGGCCTACTGCAGTGAGAGATTTTCCAGCATGTGACATAGAAAGTAGAAACTGAGTTGTGGAGCCTGGCAGACTCTGAGTTGAGAAGATGTTGCTGCTCTGGAGCGAACTAGTAAATAATAAAAACAAGACTTAAACAAACTATTTCCAAATTACTCAACTGTATCCCTGGACAAAGTCCGAAAAGATAGGAGTCATATAGCAAGGTAAAATTAACAGGGTATGTCATTCAGTGAAAGATCACCAAGTATGCAAAGAAGCATGAAATATGATCCATAATTATGAGAATCATCAATCAAAATTGACACAGAACTGACACAGATGATAGAATTAGCAGAGGGCATTAAAACATTATAACTGTATTCCATATGTTCAAAGAGTTAGAGATATAGAAGAGACAAAAAGACCCATATCAAACTTACAACGATGAAAACTACGACTGAGATGAAAAATACACGGTATGAGATTAATGGTAAATTAGACATTGCAGAAAAAATTACGAATGAACTTGAAGGCAGAACAATAGAAACCATCCAGAATGAAGCATAGAGAAAAAAGAAAAAAAAGTCAGTGAGCTGTGGGACACTCAAGCAGCCAAATAGATGAATAATTATAGTTCTCAAAGGAAGTAATACACAGAAGAATGTATTTTAAGAAATAATGGCCAAAAATGTTTTAGATTTAAGCCATAAACCTACAGATAAATGAGTTTTAAGTATAAGAAACATAAAACTACACCAAGGTATAGCAGGTCCTCAAATAATGTTACTTTTAACATCATTTTGTCATGATGTTGATGAGAGAAAAAGAATTGATTCCTGGCTGGAGCCACGACTGGTGTGATGTTTGCATGTTCTTCCCATGTCTGCATGGGTTTTCTCCGGGACTTCAGTTTCCTCCCACATTAGGTAGATGTGAGCATTAGGTTAATTGGCTTCTCTTGATTGCCAAAGATGTGCACATTAGGTTAATTGGCTTCTCTAGATTGTTCCAGTATGAGTGAATGAGTCGGTGTGTGTGTGTGTGTGTGTGTGCGTGCGCGTGCACTTTAGTATGGAATAGCATCCTCTCTCTAAGGCTGGTTTCTGCCTTGTGCCCTGAGCGGCTAGGATATGCTCTGACCACCTGTGACCCTGAACTAGAAAAATTGGGTAAATAATTATCTTAGTTGTTTTTGTTAATCTTTCTTAAGTGTATGTGTAGCTCACGTTTATTTCATTGTTTAATATTAGAAGCGTTTTGGTATTTATTTAGAAGTTTGGTGATGTTTTTGTAACTAGAAATACACTGTAGGAACTTAACCCTTGTTTATATCGATTGGACCATGGTAAAATTGGTTCTGTTCTACTTTGTTTCACTTGAAGCTGCAGCTTCCAAGAACCTATTGGCGATGTTAAATGAGGACTTACTGTACATTATAATCAAATTGTTGAAAGCAAATGATAAAGAGAAAATCTCAAAAGCAGTCAGAGAAAGAGGTATGGTCATTTTGTGTGTAGAGGAAGAAAGATAAAGATGATTATCTTAATAGATTTATCAGAAACGATATAAGCAAAAAAACTGGGGGAAGCATCTTTAAAGTACTGAAAGATGAAAAATGCCAATCCATAATTCTATATCTGACAAAAATATGTTTCTAAAGCAAAGATGAGTTAAAGATGTTTACAACACAGAAGCTGAAATAATTTATTGCTAACGTTTCCCCTCTGGAAGAAAATTTAAAAGCAATCCTTCAGACAGTAGGAAAATGATACCAGATGCAAATATGGAGTTACATGAAAGAAAGAACACTGGAAATGGTAACTACTTGGGTAAATACATAATTTTTTTTTTCTTATTAGTTAAATCTCCTTAAAAGATAACTGACTGTTTAAAGCAAAAAATATTAACAAGCTGTTGTGGGGTTTATAACTTACCTAAAAGTAAAATGCATGATAACAATAGCTAAAAGGCAGGGAGAGAGAAATGGAGGTATACTGTTATAAGATTCTTTTGCTCTGTGTGAGGTGATAATATCACTGGAAGGTAAACTGTGGTAAGTTAAAAATGTATACTATAAACTCTAGCCCCTAAAATAGCAAAATAGAGAGTTACAATAATAAGCCAATAAAAGAGAATTACAATAATAAGCTAATAAAAACGAGATAAAATGGAGTCACACAAAATAATTCAACAAAGGTCAAAAAAGAAGAAAAAAGGAACAAACACCAAATATATAATAAATATAAAAAATATAAATAGCAAGAGGATAGAATCAAACCTAACCATATGAATAATCAAACTAAATGTAAATCATGTAAACACTCCAATTTAAAGGCTGAATTTGTCAGATTAGATATAAAAGCAAGATCCAACTATATGCTTGCCTACAAGAAATAGTTTATAAACATAAATAGGTTAAAAGAATGGGAAAAGACATAATATGGTAACCTAGTCAAAAGCAACTTGGAGTGGCTATATTAATATCAAAGTATATTTCAGAGCAAGGAATATTTCCAGGGATAAAGGAGGTCATTTTCATTTATAATGGTAAAGAGGTCAGTTTAGAGGACATAATGATGTTACATGTTTATGCACCTAATAACAAAGCTTCAAAGCACATGAAACAAAAACTAATAGAAATGCAAGGAGAAATTGAGAAATCCAGTCATAATTGGAGATTTTAGTAACCCCTGTCAGTAATTGATATAAGTGGACAGAAAATCATCAAAGATATAGTAGACTTGGATAACTGTTAACCAACCTGACCTGATTGCATTTATAGAACACTCTACGTAAAAAGAGTAGAATACACATTTGTTCACAAGTTTATACAAAACATTTACAATGATAAACCATATTTTGGGCCATAGAGCACCTTTCTTTTTTTTTCTTTTTTTGGAGGTGGGGTTTTGCTTTGTTCACACTGTAGTGTAGTGGTACCACTGTGGCTCGCTGCAGCCTTGACCTCCTGGGCTCAAACAGCCCTTCCATTTCAGCTCCCCAAGTATCTAGGACTATAGATGTGTGCCGCCACACCCAGCTAATATTCTTTTTTTTTTTTTTTTTTTGGTAGTATTGGGATCTTACTGTGTTTCCCAGACTGGTCTAGAACTCCTGGGTTCAGGTGATCCTCCTGCCTCTGCCTCCCAAACTCCTAGGATTACATGTGTGAGCCACGGTGCCTGGCCATGAAACAGTCTTAAATGAATTCAAAAGGATTCAAGTGATTAAAAAATTTTATCTGATTACAGTGGAATTAGGAATCATTAACAGAAAGATTCTTGGGAAATCTCCAAATATTTGGAAATTAAAAAATACAAGTAATCTGTGATTTAAAAAGAAGGAAAAGTAAGTTAGAAAGTATTTTACACTAAATGACAATAGCAATACAACATTAGAAGATATTACTAAAACAGTATTTAGGGAGAAATTTATAGCACCAAATGTATATATTTTGAAAAAAGAATGAACTCAAATAACTCAAATGACTTCAGCTTCCATCTTAACAAGAGTAGAAAAAGAAGAGCAAATTAATCCCAAAGGAAGAAGAAGAAAATGGATAACGTGAATAGCTTATTTTTTTTTTTTTTCTTTCTGGGACAGGGTCTCACTTTCGCCCAGGCCTGGAGAGCAATGGTCTGATGATAGCTTACTGTGGCCTTGACCTCAAGTGATCTTCCTACTTCAGCCTCCTAGCTGGGATATCAGGCACATGCTACCATGCCTGGCTAATTTTTTTATTTTTAATTTTTGTAGAGATAAGGTTTCACCATGTTGCACTGACTGGTCTCCAACTCCTGGGCTCGAGTGATCCTCTTGCCTTGGCCTGAAGTGGTAGGATTACAGACATGAGCTATCATGCCTGGCGCTGAGTAGCTTTTCATGTGTTAAAGAAATAAAAATTGTAGTAAAAGTCTACTTACAAAGAAAACTCTAGGTCCGGATAGTTTCACTGGTGAATTATACCAGTTAAGGAAAAAATAATATCAATTTTATATGCTTTTAAAAATACTGAAGTGGAAGAAATTTTTTACAAGGCTCATGATGCCAGCATTACTGGGATACCAGAATCAGACAAACACATTTTAAGGAAATTACAGACCAGTATGTTTCATAAATATAATTGCAAAAATCTAAACAAAGTTTCAACAGTTTATTAAAATCTAATTCAACAGTTTATTAAATCTAATTCAACAGTTTATTAAAAGGATAATATGTCGTGACGATGTAGGGTTTATCCCAGGAATGTGGGGTTGGTTTAATGTTCAAAAAAATCAGTAGTGTAATTCACTATATTAACGAACTAAAAAGCAAAAATCACATGATCATCTCCATAGATGCAGAAAAATCATTTGATAAAATCCAATATTCAGTATCTTAAAGACTCTCGCCAAACTAGGAGAGGAAGTGAACTTTCCCAGTCTGCTAATGTGCTTCTGTGAAAAACCTTATTAGCTGACGTTGTACTTACTGGTGAAAAACTGTACACTTTTTGTTTTTTTGAGACAGGAGTCTCGCTCTGTCGCCCAGGCTGGAGTGGCGCGATCTCGACTCACTGAAAGCCCCGCCTCCTGGGTTCACGCCATTCTTCTGCCTCAGCCTCCAGAGTAGCTGGGACTACAGGCACCCGCTACTATGCCCGGCTAATTTTTTTGTATTTTTTAGTAGAGATGGGGTTTCACCGGGTTAGCCAGGATGATCTCGATCTCCTGACCTCGTGATCCATCCGTCTTGGCCTTCCAAAGTACTGGGATTACAGGCGTGAGCCACCGCACCAGGCCAAAACTGGACACTTTTTTAAAAAAAGAAGATGGGATGTCCACTTTAACCAGTTCCATTTGACGTTGCCATGGAGGTTTTAGCCCATACCATCATGCAAGAGAAGGAAATACATGGTATTCAGATTGGAAATAAATGAATAAAACTGTCCTTATTCACAGATGACCTGATTGTCTATGTAGAAAATCTGGTGGAATCGTACAAGAACTAATGGATTAGTATAGCAGAGTTGCAGGATAGAAGAGCACTATGCAAAAACCAATTGTGTTTCTATACCTTAGCAGAGAATAGTCGTAAATGAAAATAAAAGAGTAGCATTTTCAAAAGCATCAAAAATATGAACTACTTAGGGATAAGTCTAACAAAATATGTTAAAGAAAATGAGAACTACAAAATACTGCTGCAAGAAATTAAAGGATACCTAAATAAGATACGGTTGATTCTCATTATTCATGGATACCTTACCTGAGAATTGACTTACTACTTTTTATTTGTAACCCCAAAACCAATACTTGCAGTGCTTTTGTGGTCATTCTCAGACACCCGCAGGGGCAAAACATTTTGAATTAACCAGTGCACACATACCCAGATGGGATCGAACAAGACAGTGCTCTGCTTTCTTATTTTAGTTTCATACTGTAAGCAAATAGCCCTTTCTTGGTTTATTTAGTACTGCATTTTTTGCATGTTTGTGCTTTTTGTTGGTTATTTTGATGTTTACAAAGATGGTTTTTTTGATGTTTAAAATGATGTTTAAAATGTAATGTTTAAGTGCCATATAGTGTTTCTAAGTACAAGGATGCTCTGATATGCCTTACGGAGAAAATATGTGTATTAGATAAGCTTTATTCGGGCAAGAGTTAAACAGTACTGTTGGACGTGAGTTCAATGTTAATGAATCAATAACATACGTTAGTAATACATATTAAACAAGAAGTCTTTAAACAGAAACACATAAAACATGACGTATGATCAGTTCAGAAAAATGTGACCAGAAGCTTTCAAGAACCTAATACTTTAGTTTTCCTGGGAGCATTGGTTCAATAATTGCTAATTCACATAACAGTCATTGAGATATTATTATCTCAATACTGAGAAGTGACTGTATGTCCTGTTCATGGGTTGGAAGACTCAACTTTGTTAAAATGTTGATTTTCACCAAATTACTCAATAGATTTAAGAAACATATTACAATCTTTGCAGGCTTTTTTATAGAAATGCACAAGGTGATTCTAAAATTAGTATGGAAATTTAAAGAACTTTAAACAACTGTGAAAAAGAACAGTGTGGGAGCCAATACTACCTAATTTCAAGAATTATAAAGCTGTAGTAAAAATAGTTTGGCATAAAAGTAGGTAAATAGGCGGGAGAATCGCTTGAACCCAGGAGGCGGAGGTTGCAGTGAACCGAGATTATGCCACTGCACTCCAGCCTGGGCGACAGAGTGAGACTCCGTCTCAAAAAA
>NW_016814631.1:2995447-2997203 GCF_001698545.2 Rhinopithecus bieti | reverse complement strand
AAAAAAAAAAAAAAAAAAAAAAAAAAAAAAAATCAGTGAAAACAGAATTGGTAGTCCAGAAATAAACTCAGATATATGTAGATAACTAATAATTTTGACAAAGGCATAAAGACAATGTAGTGGGAGAAACGTAGCCTTTTCCACAATGGGAAACAATTGGATATTGATATACGAAAAATGGATTCATACCTTGTACTGTGTATAAAAATAACTCAAAATGGCTTCTGAACTTAAATGTAAAACCTAAAATTATAATGTTCATGGAAAAAAACAGGAGAAAAACATTTTTAGACCTCAGGTAATAATTTCTTAGATATTTGCTAAAAGGACAAACTATAAAAATTGATAAATTGGACTTTATTAAAATTAAAATCTGCTCTTTAAAAGACACTGGCAAGAGAATAGAGAAGCCACAGTTTGGGAAAAAAAATTTTATTTTCTTCCTAGTGATTCCCCTTTATTATTTTCCAAAGTGACTGTCCATTTGCTCCAACATTGTTAGCAATTCATCTTTTTCCTACTACTTTTTTTTTTGGAGACAGAGTCATGCTCTGTTCCCTAGGCTGGAGTGCAGTGGCACCATCTCAGCTCACTGCAGCCCCTCACCTCTTGGGCTCAAGCGATTCTTGTGCCCCAGCTTCCTGAGTAGGTGGGATCACAGGCGCACACTACCATGCCCAGCTAATTTTTGTATTTTTAGTAAGAGACGGGGTTTCACCATGTTGCCCAGACTGATTTTGAACTCCTGCCCTGAAATGATCCACCTGTCTCCGCCTCCCAAAGTGCTGGGATTACAAGCGTGAGCCACTGCGCCTGGCCTGGAAGAAAATCTTTACCAAGCATATGTCTAATCAATAACTTGTATGTAGGATGTATAAAGAACTCTTCAAATTCAGCAATAAGAAAAAAAAGACGTGGTAAATATTCAGACACTTCACCACAGGAGATATAGATGGCATATAAGCAAATGAAAAAAAGTTAATTAACAGTATTCGTTAGGGAGATGCAAATTAAAATCTGAGATATCCTTATACACATATTTAGAATGGCTGAAGTTAAGAAGACTGACCAAACTAAATACTGTTAAGGACACACTATGTCTTTGTCCTGTTGAAATCTCTAGATAGCTTCATTCGAAAATTGGAGATGGAGGCACAGCATGGCTTACTTTGAATCAGATCCTTGAGCATTATTTTTCTGTTTTTCAGGACAGTGGTGGTACTGTCAAGACTAGAAAGAACTTACTCTGGCCGGGCGTGGTGGCTCACGCCTGTAATTCCAGCACTTTGGGAGGCCGAGGCGGGTGGATCACCTGAGGTCGGGAGTTCGAGGCCTGCCTGACCAACATGGAGAAACCCCCTCTCTACTAAAAATACAAAATATTAGCCAGGCGTGGTGGTGGGCGCCTGTAGTCCCAGCTACTCGGGAGGCTGAGGCAGGAGAATGGCTTGAACCCAGGAGGTGGAGCTTGCAGTGAGCCAAGATCGTGCCACTGCACTCCTGCCTGGGCTACAGAGCAAGACTCCGTCTCAAAAAAAAAAAAATAAAATAAAAAAAAATACCCGGGCATGGTGGCGCATGCCTGTAATCCTAGCTACTCAGGAGGCTGAGGCAGGAGGATCGCTTGAGCTTGGGAGGCGGAGCTTGCAGCGAGCCGAGATCACGCCGCACCACTGCACTTTAGCCTCGGCGACAGAGGGAGACTCTGTCTCAGAAAAAAAAAAAAAAAAAAAAAAAAAAAATATAATAAAAAAGA
>NW_016814631.1:2954400-2994608 GCF_001698545.2 Rhinopithecus bieti | reverse complement strand
TCTAAAAAAAAAAAAAAATAAAATAAAAAAAAATACCCGGGCATGGTGGCGCATGCCTGTAATCCTAGCTACTCAGGAGGCTGAGGCAGGAGGATCGCTTGAGCTTGGGAGGCGGAGCTTGCAGTGAGCCGAGATCGATCGTTACACTGCACTCCTGCCTGGGCAACAGAGCAAGACTCCGTCTCAAAAAAAAAAAAAAAAAGATAAATATATGATCAGACAGTAAGCTGCTGTAACTTTCGTCATTCACGTTTGCAGAGTTTTCCTATGTCGGTTCATAAGCACTGTACCTCTTTCTCTTTTCAAAGCTGCATAATTCATGTAGTTTATTTAATCAATTTTTGGTAAATATGAATATTTATCTTATTTATAGTTTTTGCTATTGTGGTCTAGTTTTCCAGATTATCATTGCAAACATCTTCCTGTAGTATGAATCCTCAGATTAATAATTGCTGTTTTAAAGATAGGTACAATTGAAACTAATCAGTGTTGCGCATCAAAAATTTTGTACTAATTTGTATTTGCACCAACAGAATTCACACACATTTTCCCCACATACTTGTTAATACTTAAATGATTATTTAAAAAAAAAAACTTTTATCAGTCTTAATAGGGGAAAATTATATATCATTGGAATTTGAATTTTTCTTTCTTTTTTTTTTTTTTTTTTTAAGACAGTCTCACTCTGTTGCCCAGGCTGGAGTGTAGTGGTGCCATCTTGGTTCACTGCAACTTCCACCTCCCAGGTTCAAGCGATTCTGGTGCCTCAGCCTCCCAAGTAGCTGGGACTATAGGCATGCGCCACCATGCCTGGCTGATTTTTTTATTTTTAATAGAAACAGGGTTTTACCATGTTGGCCAGGCTCTTTAACATTCTTTTGAATAGGTATGTTTACTCAAGAAATTGTGTGAATTAATTGTGTGTATCTTTGTCCTTTTTTCCTATTGGCTTTAAAAAAATTGATTTATATTATCTTTTTATTTTATGAATGTTAACAATTGGTCTTCACATTTTTTCTTTTTTTTTTTGAGACGGAGTCTCGCTCTGTTGCCCAGGGTGGAGTGCAGTGGTGCGATCTTGGCTCACTGCAGCCACCAACCACTTCCCAGGTTCAAGTGATTCTCTCGCCTCAGCCTCCCGAGTAGCTGGGATTACAGGCATCCGCCATCATGCCTGGCTAATTTGTGTATTTTTGTAGAGACAAGGTTTCACCATGTTGGCCAGGCTGGTCTGGAACTCCTGACCTCAGGTGATCTGCCCGCCTTGACCTCCCAAAGTGCTGGGATTCCAGACATGAGCCACCACGCCCAGCCTTTGTTCACATATTGCAAGTATTTCTTCCCCAGCACATAGATTCTTTTTTAGTGTCATAGGTGGTATGGTTTTTTTAATAGAGGTTTTATATTTTTATGTTGTTAACTATCAGTTTTTGCCTTTATGGCTTCTAGGTTCCTTTTCATATCTAGGAAGGCCTTCTGTGTTACAGGAGTATGACAGATATTTAGCCAAGTTTCCTTTAGTTTTGTGATATTTTGTATTTTGCATTTTAATATTTCTGAAATTTATCTTTGTGTTTATGTGAGAGAGGAACTGAAATTTTTTCCTAATGGACAGACTGTTAAAAATGGAGCAGTTTGATGCCTGGGTAATTTCATCGATAATTTTGCTTGGACAGCCTTATGTTAGGGTCTAATTAGAAAACAGAAGGTTTGTTTTAGTTAATAGCTGTGGACATACCTGTCACATTGCTCCTAGAAGGCAAGAGCCCATGAACAGAGTCCTTTGCTCTTTTGACTTTTTTCTTTCTTATTTTACTTGGGAATTAGGATGAGTTCACTCCAATAGCAGAGAGTAGACAAAGGGGAACCAGTAAGGAGACATAGAAACTGTGTTTAAGGCTGGGTGCGGTGGCTTATGCCTGTAGTCCCAGCACTTTGGGAGGCCGAGGTGGGCGGATCACCCAAGGTCAGGAGTTCGAGACCAGCCTGACCGACACAGAGAAACCCCGTCACTACTAAAAGTACAAAATTAGCCGGGCATGGTGGCACTTGCCTGTAATTCCAGCCTGCTCGGAAGGCTGAGGCAGGAGAATCACTTGAACCCAGGAGGCGGAGGTTGCGGTGAGCCGAGATCGCGCCATTGCACTCCAGCCTGGGCAATAAGAGTGAAACTCTGTCTGAAAGAAAGAAAGAGAGAGAGAGAGAGGAGAGAGAGAGGGAGAGGTGAGAGAGAGAAAGGAAGGAAGGAAGGAAGGAAAGAAGGAGGGAGGGAGAGAGGGAGGGAGAGAGAGAGAGGAAGGAAAGAAGGAAGGAAGGAAAGGAGGGAGGGAGGAAGGAAGGGAGGAAGGGAGGGAGGAAGGAAGGATGGAAGGAAGGAAGGAAAGAAAGAAAGAAAAATAAAAGAAACTGTGTTCAAGTCATTTCTGGGACCAAGGATGGAAAGGATTCCTCGGAATGATTTGCTTTGCGAAGTGAGGTAGTCTGTGACCTCACTAGCAATAGTTCTGGCTGGAATATAGCTACTACAAGAAATGTTTGCTACTTTAAGTTCTGGTTTAGGAAACTTTTAGTGTTCTAGTGAATTCCGGTCACATAGTTTTATTCTACTGTTCTTCCTCACGCGTTCTGTATTCTGCCAGTGGTCTGCTTGCATTTGCCAGAAAGTTATGTGTTTTATGTGCTTTCTCCTGTGTCTATACTTCTTGAAAAACTTGGACTGTCTTTCATCTTCCCTTCTTACCTAAGTGAACTTTTGCTTTCCTTATCTAATCACTACCTCTTAAAATTTGCCTTTCCATACCGCCTTTGTCTAAGGAGTTTCTGTAACAGCCTTATTATAGTACTTATATTGTGATTTATTGTGTTTGTCTATTGTCTGTGTCTGTTTCTTCTACAGACCGAACTCCTTTGGGTACAGATCATTTTGCCTGTTCATTGAAAACTGAGCTACATTATTTTGTAGCTTGTTCAATGACTTGAACACAGTTTCTGTGTTTGTTCACTGGTTCCTACACATACAAATGAACAGGCAAAATGAAGATTCATATTCCAGAGAGTCCAGGACATTTTGTGGAAACATGAAAATAGAGTGAATCTAAAAATAGAATATATTTATGTTTTTGTTGGCTGTGCAAATACTGTTATTATAAATATGTATTTTACCAGTGTTTCTTATCAAAGTTGTAAGTTACATCTAATCAAGTTTCATATCAGTGAAGGTACAATATTTCCTAGCACACATAAACCTTTAATATAATTTATATCATATTTGAGAATTTTTTAGTGGAAACAAGCTTATGGGTTTATAAGTCAGTGGAAAAAATAATAACAAATACATGCTTTTCACAGACTACTACAGAAATATATTTGTTTTTTGTTTTATTTTGTTTTGAGAGAGGATCTCACTCTGTCACCCAGGCTGGATTGCAGTCTGGAACTCCTGGGCTGAAGCAGTCCTTCTATCTCAGCCTTCTGAGTATCAAGAATTATAGGCATGTACCATGACATATGGCTAATATTTTTATTTTTTTGTAGAGATGAGGTCTCACTGTGTTGTCCAGGCTGTTCTCAAATCCCTGGCCTTAAGTGATTCTCCTGCCTCTGCCTCCCAAAGTAGCTGGGATTACAGATGTGAGGCACTACGCCCAGCCAAGAAGTTTATTTGTATGAATAAAATCAATTTATCCTAACAGAATATTTTAGCTAAGAATATTTTTACTTAGTTTTACAAACTCTTTTTTCATGACTTTCTATGTCACTGGTTTAATATTTGATGATAGTGTAATTGTTGTAACAAATGTTTAAATCAGAATAATTTTTAATCATTGTTAGCAGTGTTTGGTATCATCTTATTCAATCCATACAATTATCCAGTGAGATAAGAACAACTATTATCTCTATTTTACTCTGTGGAAAAGTGAGATTTAAGTACTTTCTCAAGGTCACACAGATATTAGTAAGTGACAGAGATATCCAAAACAGGCTCTTAACCATCATGTGGCAGTTGCTCTTTCAAAGTGGCAGAGTCTGAGATTGTGAATCCATTTTTATTAATTTTATTTACTTCTAAGTAGGTCTCTACTATTCCAGCCACCAAATTGACTTGAAGCCTATTTCAAAATATCTTCAGTGATAGCATCTATAGGTCTTTGAAAATGTCTGCCTATGTAACATTATATGCATTTCTAACTTTTTTGCACTGTTGACTTCTCTAAAAAAGATTTGTATAGCTTATGTGTCTCAGATTTTATAGACCAGTTTGTTTTATAGATGCTCTATCCAAATTTTGTGTAATTTAAAAGTTATTGCTGTATTACTGAGCTCTCTGTCAAGTAGGAATGCTGTTAAGATTTCTCATTAAGTAAAGGAACAACTATTTGTTTTAATCTGTTTTAAAAATAAAACGTTACAACTATAACTAATTATTTCCTAATTTATCGACTTTAAACATTTTGATTTTAATTATGAAGCTTCATCAAAGTGGGATCTTGGACACTTCTCACACCAAAACTTCAGTCACCCATTAAAATGTGTTATTGGATTCATGTTAACTTTTATGAAGCAGGAAGTCAGAATTAATGGAATATAAGTTTTATACCGTGTTATTTGTTAACATTTTCGTTTAAAGGATTTAGATTAGGTTTTCATATCAAACAGGGTTTCATTATAAATGAACCATTTAAATCGCTTTTTAATATGTTTAGAACCTATGCTATTAGCAATTTTCATAGTATAAAATTTTCACGCTATGTTTGTATGCTTCTAATATTTTTTGCATTGTAGCAGATGAATATTCAGCATTATTGAATTTTGAAAATTACACAGTGGTAGTATAAATACTATTTGTGTTATGCAAAATTGGCAGATTTTTATCAGACTTTAATATTTTCTCATTTTTAACCAATTATTCTGCTTTTGCTCTTTGATATTAAATTGGCTGTGCTGTCGGTTGCACGTGAATTCATGCGATGGTGTGTAAAAGCCAAAACTGATTAGAGTCTCAGGTTACCTTTTATTTTCTTATATCGACTGACTTTCCAAATTGAACAGAATGTTTTATAAACTTTGTGTGATACACAATGGAATAGGTAAAATGCAGGTTTTCTCAAAACTGTCTTGACTTTTTTTTTGTACTTTTCCCAAAGGTAATAATTACTAGGTTTTTTTTGTTTTGTTTTGTTTTGTTTTTTAGTTTGGAAACCACTTAAAATGGCTTAATTGTAGAATCTGCTGTCAGCTGTCTTGGCCCTACAATTCGTTGCTTAGAGTCTCTTTCTTTTTACTTATGTCTTACCAGGTGCTTATGTAGTTTTCATGTAAAATAGTTTCTTAATCATAATGATCACAATCAAGCCATTGTACAAATTATTGGGCCTGTTAAGAGTATTAGAAATGTAAAAGAATATTATTTTAATATTAAATTTTGGCCTAGGAAGTTTGTAGATGAAGTTCCTAAAGCCAGCCATTTTCATTCATTTTAAGTATTCTCATTGTGAGTACAATTGAACTGTATTTATTGTGACTATAGTTTAAATGAGCAGGAAGGAATCCACTTGTATGTTTCATGCTTAGATTTTAAAATATTTTTTGGCTTTTTTTTATGGGAAGTGANAGCTGTCTTGGCCCTACAATTCGTTGCTTAGAGTCTCTTTCTTTTTACTTATGTCTTACCAGGTGCTTATGTAGTTTTCATGTAAAATAGTTTCTTAATCATAATGATCACAATCAAGCCATTGTACAAATTATTGGGCCTGTTAAGAGTATTAGAAATGTAAAAGAATATTATTTTTAATATTAAATTTTGGCCTAGGAAGTTTGTAGATGAAGTTCCTAAAGCCAGCCATTTTCATTCATTTTAAGTATTCTCATTGTGAGTACAATTGAACTGTATTTATTGTGACTATAGTTTAAATGAGCAGGAAGGAATCCACTTGTATGTTTCATGCTTAGATTTTAAAATATTTTTTGGCTTTTTTTTATGGGAAGTGAAAGAAAAAAGTAAGTGTGTCTATAAATGAGAGAAAGGAAAAATATAGGATAAAATAATGTGGTATTAGAAAAATATTCTGAAGCTATAATAGTACCTTGTATTTGCGATATAGTTTAGAACCACATCATACATTTACAACTCTTAATCTCACAACTTTGGGACTTAAGCGGGTTAGATTTATTTCCCTTATTTTATGGAAAGAAAGCTTAGTGAGTTTAAGTAAAATCATTGAGACCTTTTGGTTAGAGAGGACTTCCTAAACAAGACGTAAAAAGCACAGACCATAAAAGGAAAAGTTGAAAACTATAATACAAAAGAAAAACAAAACAAAAAAAACAAAGGATAGAAGCCTGTAGTTCCAGCTACTTGGGAGGCTGATTAGGGAGAATAGCTTGAGCCCGGGGTTTTAGTCCAGCCTGGGTAACGTAGTGAGACTCTGTCTCCGAACAAAAAAACCCCAAACAAACAAAAAATAGTAGTGGAGAAAAATATCCAAAGAACAATAATGGGATACTATTTGTCAAATATCAAATTATCAGAAATTAAAATACTTGATTATATTCCATGTTTTTGAGCTTGAGGAGAAATGGTAGGGGAAGGTAATTTGGTATAGTCATTTTGAGAGCTATTTGACAGCATGCTCTCTTTAAGAATGAAGAATTGGAAACAACCCAGTGTCTCAGTAGAGGAGTGATAAGAAAACTGGTGCAATATTGTAATAGAAATTCTATGGTGGTTAAAATTAATGTGCTAGATCTATATAAGTAAAAGTCTTGAGAACACAATGAAGAGTGAAGAAAGTAAACTGTGAGAATGTTTATTATAATACTATAATACCATTTATGTGAGTATAGAACCACATACATCAATAATCTATAAAAGATATAAGGAACTTAACAGGAATGGAATATCATCTTTTTTTTAATAGGAGTTAAACATGGAACATGGTTAATAAGCACTGGGTGTTAGCTACATGGGCACTTGTTAAATTATTCTTTTTACAACTTTGAAAATTTATTTTAAAAAACAGAAAGAAAGGGAAGTTAATTTGCTTAGAGTTACCGAAAAATTGTAGTTGGAAGAGCTAGTACTTAAACTTAGGACCTGATTCCCAAGTCTAGAGCTTTTTCTAACATGCTGCCTCATAATGAGAAGGAAAAAAATTGAGATGAAAGGATCAAGAAGGTAGACAAAATCTAGTTTCATAGTAATAAGAACCAGGAAACATGTGTTTCTAGTAAAGTTTTTGAGGGGAAAGTTTATAAGATAAATAAAAAATTATAAATTTACTTTAAAATCTTTAAGCATGCTGTTATATACATAGAACAACTTAGGTATTTAGGAAAATTTTACCTTAATTTATCGTTTAAAATGTGATACCTATTTTGTTGCATGTAATGGAAGACGTTAGGTAATTTGAATTTTAAAATACAACATTCATGAAAATAATTTAAATATACAATCTGCCTTCAATCTAACAAAGTCAAAACTAGTTTTCTTCCATTTTGTAAAGTCATTCTTCACAAAACTTTATAGCCTTTTATTTACAGCTTCTCTCCAAGATAAAATGGCAAACCCAAAAGAGAAAACTGCAATGTGTCTGGTAAATGAGTTAGCCCGTTTCAATAGAGTCCAACCCCAGTATAAACTTCTGAATGAAAGAGGGCCTGCTCATTCAAAGGTAAGGTTATGAAGAGAGGTGGTGAGACATACTTAATCAAACTAACAGATTTATCATCTCAGATTTTAATTGTGCTTTATTTTGGGGAGTGGGGGTTTGGCGGATGGCTTGAAGGCTTTTAGTTCTACATTAATAATATTTCGAAGTATGTAACTAAACTATTTTGTAGTTCACTATGGTTTACAAAGCTCTTTTAGATGTGGTACTTCATATAAATCTTAATAAAACCACATGAGATATGGATTTTTGATTTCTATTTTGTAAATTAAACTCAGGCACAGGAAAGTTAAGTGACTTGCTTAATAGTTCACAAGTGCCAGTGCCAGTACTTGAATGTATTTTCTTTGGCTCTCAAGTATGGTGTGCTTTCCATTAAATCACAGCTGCTAAAGTAGAAATGGAGACAGAGTAAATATACCAACAGTTACCTAGTGAAATATCTTTTCCAATGTGATATTTAGTTCTAACATTAATCATTTATAAAAGTGGTATATACCACGGTTGTTATTATCTCTACATTCACTTATATTGTTTTGTTAGATGGAAAGCAATTTTTATTTATAGCTGTATGCATTTATGTTTGCATATATACATGTTACAAATCTACAACTAATGTATTTATGTTTGAGCTCTTCAGTTGCTTAAAATATCTTAGTTGTGCATAATTTCCTGTAGCACATTTAAATCTTGGCTATTGGAGATTATCATAATGATCATAAAATTTGTGTATAATGTGGCAGCATTTGTTCTCTAGGGGTTGATAAACTTCTTAAAGCAACTGGCTGTTGGGTTATTTGCATCCTAGCATCTCCTACAAACTAAGGAAAATAAGAGGAAACTACAGTTTATCAATTTTGTTTTCTATTAGTGGTTTTTATGAAGGATTTAGGGGCAACAATTTAATTTGTTCATATCTTTTATTCTTGCTTTAGCAGAAAAGATAGTTGTAGCTTTGGTCTACCTTTCTAGGTATATGTCCTAACTCTCTTTCTGACTCATTCTGCACTTAATCATGTTGAACTGTTTGCATTTCTCAGAATGCTTCATGTTCTTTTCAAATCTCTCTGCCTTTGCCTAAGTTGTATTGTCTTTCTGCCTTGAAGGTCCTTTTGCCCTTATTAATTGTTGAACACTCAGCTCCATGTTACATCTTCCACACGTTTGTGAAACCTCTGATCCCTCTACTGGGCCTCCAGCAGGACCTGTAGTTCTCTGTGGTAGCTGTTACTGTGTTGTAGTACAGTAATATATGTTGGTTATTAGTTTTGTGCTAGACTGAGCTTATTTATGGGTGTGTATTTTACTCTTCTACATTTCTTGGTCCCTGTAGTGTATACTCTTTGCTCTTCATTGCCAGTTCCAGGTATTCTTCCTTGAGACAATTCCCCAGTTTTGAGTTTCGTGTTAGCAGACATGCCTCATGATGCATACATTGCCTCATGATAGTCACATCTGGGTGATTACATCACATTTCTTATGGCTCACTTTCACTCTCTTCAGCATTTCCCATTTTAATTTTTGGTGATTTCAACACCTAAACAGATGATTGTTCCAATATGTTGACCTTTCAGTTGCTTTAACGTCTCCAGTGATGTTGTTCTCTACTCTCCTTCAGCCACTCATGCCTATAATCACATTCTTGACTTTATCATTACCAATAACTGCATAATGTTAATTTCAGTCTTTCATCTTTCTGTAAACTTGCCTCCTAACTTTCTAGTTCATTCCCTCTAGTAATTTGACTTTCACAGTCCTTTCATACTGCAGATCCATTGATTCTGCCAGCTTTTTACTCTTCCTCACTTTCCCCAATCCTCACATAGCTCTTTAACCTGCTTAAATGTTGTGTGCCTTTTATGTAGGTACCCTCAGCTGACTTGCCCAGCTCCTCCATTGTGTCCTGGATCCCAACCCATTTCACCTCTTCAAGGCCATTTCTCCAGTTTTGCTTCTTCTGCCTTCTTCTCCCAAGAGTGAAGAGCTAGACTACTCTTAACAGTTAGTGACACCATCCCTATCCTCTGTATATGGTAAAGGAAGGCCAGGCTACCTGGGAAGTTTCTGGAGGACTCTTAGGAGGATTTGGATTTCCTTAAAATTCTTTAGGAATCCATTGTAATTTTTAGAAGGGTTTATGAACTGACCTTGTATCTATCTCCTTGTCTCACTGTTGGGGTTTTAAAGGCTAAACAGGTTTGTTGTGATGAAAGTAGACAACAGTGGGTCCCAGGATTCCCTTGGTTTTAAGGAGATTTGGAGATCCCTTTTGCCAACCTGTGCCTGTTGCTATAGGTGCTTTGGTGATAGACCACCCCTCTTAGCCTGTAGCTTGCTTATTTTGTAAAAGAGTACTAGAATAATTGGCATGTTCTTGAGTGAAACATGATATTTATGAGTTTACATAATAATATAGTTAATATTGATCCTAATTGGCTAAGTCTGGATCCTTTTTGTGAAAAGCAAAATCATTTTCATTCATGCATGTCTATCAATGGCCTTTAGGTGAGACATAAAATGTATTTTAATGAAATTAATGATGATCTCTGGTAAGAAAAATTTAAACCTAGTTTTAACTCATTAATTTTCTTGGGGCGGGGCGTGGTGACTCATGCCTGTAATCCCAGAAATTTGGGAGGGCGAGGTGGGAAGATCACTTGAGGTCAGGAGTTTGAGAACAGCATGGCCAACATGGCAAAACACCGTCTTTACTAAAAATACAAAAATTAGCCAGGGTGTGGTGGCATGTGCCTATAATCCCACCTACTTGGGAGGCTGAGGCAGGAGAATTGCTTGAACCTGGCAAGTGGAGGTTGCAGTGAGCCAAGATCATACCACTGCACTCCAGTTTGGGCTACAGAGTGAGACTCGGTCTCAAAAAAAAATTTTTTTTTTGTTGGTACTTCAATTATATAGCAATTCACACACATACTACACATACGCTGACATATGTGGTAAGTGGTTCTCATCTTTGGCTGTTAATTGGAATCATTTTGGGAGCTTTAAAAAATACTTATGCCTGAGTCTCATCCCCTTAATTTAATCAGTCTTGGGTGAAGCCCACATATCAGGAATTTTTTAAAGCTCTGAAATGAAAGTACAACCAGAGTTGGGAAACGCAGGACAGAGGTTAATGTCTTCAGTGTGGTATGGAATTATCTTCTCATATATCATGCTGACAGGTAGTGACCTATCTTACATTTATGTGCTTTCCTCTTTCCCCCATTGAGTATCACAGATTCTGAACAACTTTTAATATGTGACTATTAAAAAAATAATTATTTTAATCTTTGCCTTGCCTTCTTTTATTTTTCTGCTCAGTTTTTAATTGAACTCTGAAACAAGTTAGTATACCTTATAATAATGGGAGTTATTATAATATTGCTTTGTTTCCTAGGTACCTGTATACAGTTATTTTTTCTACAGATTATTGTTTTGGTTTGCTCAAATCTCAAAAGAAGGCTGTTTTAATTAGAATATGAGGAAGAGAGCCATGAATAACACAATGGTATTTTCTTCTTTTCCATTATTTTCCTATTCTGATAATTTGTTGGTAGGCATGGCTAAGTTTCAAGTAAATTGCACTAGTGCTGATACTTTGAGATGGTTTACTTTGGAATGGGTATCACTGAGGGAGGTAGTGTCATTCACCGGCCCTTAAGCCAAATAGTCTTTAAAAAAAAAATCTTTGTTAGAGTTGCCCAGCTTGATCTTTGCCCTTCATTGCCCAGCTTGTGTGACCTTGAACAACTAATTTAAAGTCTCAGTTTTCTTATCTGTAAATGGAGTAATATAATACTCATAAAGTGGTATAATGGAGTGACAATTTGTAAGTTCTTAAGCATTGTGTTGATGATGGAGGTACTCAAATAATTATATCATTGCTTATTAGTCATATATAGGACTAAAACAACCACTTAGTAAAAGGTCTGTTGAGTATTTACTATGTGACAGGCACTGTTCCTGCACTGAAAATAAATAAGGTGCATATCATGCTGTTAGGAGCTTTGTCTCATAACATTCATTATGAAACCCACCAACATCTTAAGATCTTACTTTTGCCTGTAATCCCAGCACTTTGGGAGGCCAAGGTGGGCAGATTATAAGGTCAGGAGATCAAGATGATCCTGGTCAAAATGGTGAAACCCTGTCTCCACTAAAACTATAAAAATTAGCTGGCCATGGTGGCATGCGCCTTTAGTCCCAGCTACTTGGGAGACTGAGGCAGGAGAATTGCTTGAATGTGGGAGGTGGAGGTTGCCGTGAGCCGAGATCGCACCACTGCACTCCAGCCTGGTGACAGAGGGATACTCTATCTCAAACAAACAAACAAACAAACAAAAAACAAAAACAAAAAAATAATTTTAGTTTATTATGAAAAATTTGAAATAGACACCAATGTTAAACTTCAACATTATCAATATTTTGCCAAGATAAATTTATTTACCACCCCCTACCCACTTTTTTCAACTGAAGTTTTTAAAAGAATTATGTCTGTTCACTCATAAGTGCTTTGGTATGCATCTGTAACTGATAAGGACCTTTAAAAAAATTGCCCACTGCACCGTCATTTTGAGTAGATTAATAAGCCCAAATATTATGTAATACATCATCTGTATCCATCTTTACTAGACTTAAAAATGTCTTTTTACATTTGCTTTATTCAAATAGGGTCCAAACAAGGATTGTGTATTACATTTGGTAGCTATGTCTCTTTGGACTCTTTTATTTATTAATACTAACACTCCCTTTATCCCCATCCCATCTTTCCTATGACATTGATTTGTTGCAGAAATAGAGTAATTTGTCCTATAAAATGTTCTACATCTTGAATTTGGCTGATTGTATGTAGGGATTGTTATATGAGGGGATTTCATCAATTGGATGCGTATCGAGCTAGAACAGAGATTTTGAGCTGTAGGATGTGCCTCTTGAATACATAATTTTCAGACACGATGAAATCATCATTTTCTTTTTTTTTTTTTTTTTTTTTTTNTAAATCTCTTAATACAAATTTCTGCTGACATCCACTAAACTCTTCAAGACTAAACCTAAAACTTTGGGAGAGAGTGGTTCAGAATCCAATTTTAAATTTCTGTAGTTCTGTGGTTTTTGTTTTCAAATGATTCAACTATAGAGAAAATTTATTTTTATTTTTATTTTTATTTTTTTTTTTTGAGACGGAGTCTAGCTCTGTCGCCCAGGCTGGAGTGCAGTGGCGCGATCTCGGCTCACTGCAAGCTCCGCCTCCCGGGTTTACGCCATTCTCCTGCCTCAGCCTCCCGAGTAGCTGGGACTACAGGCGCCCGCCTCGTCGCCCGGCTAGTTTTTTTTGTATTTTTTAGTAGAGACGGGGTTTCACCGTGTAGACCAGGATGGTCTCGATCTCCTGACCCTCGTGATCCACCCGTCTCGGCCTCCCACAGTGCTGGGATTACAGGCTTGAGCCACCGCGCCCGGCCCATCATTTTCTTTCTATGTACATTTGCAGTGGAAGTATAGGCTAAGAGAGTAAGGATAGTGGAAGGGAAATGTAGTAAAGAGTCGTGAGAGAGAATATACTAAAAAGATGGGAGAACATTTTTTGAAGCAGTGCAAACTGATTTCTTTCATTATTTAACCCATGCCAAAAGTATTGTTTCTGCTTTATATCTATGTGGAAAAAAAAGAACAAACATTTCCAGTGTCCCACAGAATTTTTTTGTTCCTTGTTGTAATCATCTCTCTTTGTACCTGGGACCCCACACAGCTACTAGTCTGCTTTCTGTGACTATAGATTAGTTTGCAGTTTCTTTCTTTCTTTTTTTTTTTTTTTGAGACGGAGTCTCGCTCTGTCGCCCAGACTGGAGTGCAGTGGCCGGATCTCAGCTCACTGCAAGCTCCACCTCCGGGGTTTACGCCATTCTCCTGCCTCAGCCTCCCGAGTAGCTGGGACTACAGGCGCCCGCCACCTCGCCCGGCTAGTTTTTTGTATTTTTTTTAGTAGAGACGGGGTTTCACCGTGTTAGCCAGGATGGTCTCGATCTCCTGACCTCGTGATCCGCCCGTCTCGGCCTCCCAAAGTGCTGGGATTACAGGCTTGAGCCACCGCGCCCGGCCTAGTTTGCAGTTTCTAAAACTATATAAATGTAATCATATAGTGGTATGTACTCCTACCAGACTATTTTCACTTAGCATAGTTATTTTGAGTTTGCTCATGTTTTTTGTGTGTCAGTATTTCTTCCTTTTTATTATTGAGTAGTAGTCCATTATGTGGATATAGCACACTTCGTTTTTTGGATATTCATCTGTTGATGCATATTTTGATTGTTTTTAGCTTTTAGCTATTATAATAAAGCTAATTTGAACATCTGTATACAAGTCTTCATATAGACATTGTATTAGTCCATTCTTGTGTTGCTATAAATACCTGAGACTGGCTAATTTTAAGAAAAGAGGTTTAGTTAGCTCATGGTTCTGCAGGCTCTACAGGAAGCATAGTAGCATCTGCTTTTGGGGGGGCCTCAGGATGCTTCCAATAATGGTGGAAATAAAAGGCATGTCATATGGTAAAAGCAGGAGCAATGTGGGGATTGGGTGGGGCGGGGGTCCCACACACTTTTATATGACCAGATCTCATGAGAACTCACTATTGTGAGGACAGTAGCAAGGGATGGCACTAAACCATTCATGAGAAATCCACCCCCATGATCCAGTCTCCAGACCCCACCTCCAACATTGGGGATTACAATCCAACATGAAATTTGGTGGGGACACAGACCCAAACCATATCAGACATATATTACCTTTTCTCTTTCTCTATTTTATTTTCTCTGTTTCTTTGGTAATAAGAGTGCCAGGAACATATTGCAGATGCATGTGTAACTTTTTAAGACATTGCCAGATTTTTTTTGCGAAGGTAGTTGTACCATTTTACATTCTCCTCAGCGGTGTATGAGCGTTCTAGTTTTTCTGCCCCCTTGCCTACAGGTTATATAGTCAGCCTTTGTAATTTTAGCCATTCTAATAGATATGTGGTGGTATCTCATTGTGGTTTCAGTTTGCACTTCCGTAGTGACTGATAATGTTGGCCATCTTTTTGTGTGTTTGTCATCAGTGTGTACCTTTAGTGAAGTGTCTGTTCAGATCTTTGCCCATTATTTTTTATTGGGTTGTTTGTTTTATTATTCAGTTTTGAGAGTTCTTTATTCTGTTGTTTGGTGCATATGTTTATAGTTGTTTTATCTTCTTGATGAATTGACCCTTTTATCAGTAATAATGTTCTTTGTCTCTTTTTTAATTAAAATTATTTTTTAATTTTGTGGGTACATAGTAGGTATATATATTTATGAGGTGTATATATTTATGTGGTACATGAGATATTTTGGTATCTCATGTATACAATGCATACAATGTATTTGGTACGTTGCATGTACCAAAATATCTATGTGAAAAAAAAGAACAAACATTTCCATTGTCTCACAAAATTTTCTCATTCTTTGTTGTAATCATCTCTCTTTGTACCTGAGACCCCAGGCAGCTACTAATCTTTTTTTCACATAGATATTTCACATAGATTAGACATGCAGTGCATAACAATCACATAATGGAAATTGGGTATCCAAAGCCTCAAGCATTTATCCTTTGTGTTACAAACAATCTAATTATACTCTTTTAGTTATTTTAAAGTGTAAAATTAAATTATTATTGACTATCGTCCCCCTGTGTGCTGCTGTCAAATATTAGGTCTTATCCATTCTTTCTATTTTTTTTTGGTACCCATTAACCATCATCCCATCCCCTCATCCTCCCTGCTACTTTTCCCAGTCTCTAGTAACCATCCTTCTATTCTCTCTCTCTGTGAATTCAATTGTTTTGATTTTTAGAGCTCACAAATAAGTGAGAACATGCAATGTTTGTCTTTCTGTGCCTGGCTTATTTCACTTAACATAGTGACCTCCAGTTCTATTCATGTTATTGCAAATGACAGGATCTCATTCTTTTTTAATGGCTGAATAGTACTCCATTGTGTATAAATACCACTCTTTATCCATTCATCTGTTGATGGACATTTAGGTTGATTCCAAATCTTAGCTATTGTAAGCACTCCTAACAAACATGGGAGTGCAGATATCTCTTCAATATATGATTTCTTTTCTTTTGGGAATATACTCAGCAGTGGGATTGCTGGGTTGTATGGTAGTTCTATTTTCAGTTTTTTGAGGAACCTCCAAACTGTTCTCTATAATGGTTGTACTAATTTACATTCCTACTAACAACGTATGAGGGTACCCTTTTCTTCACATCCTTGCCAGCATTTATTATTGCCTGACTTTTGGAAAAAGCCATTTTAACTTAAGCAAGATGGTGTCTCAGTGTAGTTTTGTTTTGTATTTCTCTGATGATCAGTGATGTTGAGCATCTTTTCGTATACCTGTTTGCTGTTTAAATTGGATTAGATTTTTTTTCCTGTAGAGTTATTTGAACTTCTTATATATTCTGATTATTAATACCTTGTCAGATGGATAGTTTGCACATATTTCTCTCCCATTCTGTGGGTTGTTTCTTCACTTTGTTGACTGTTTCCTTTGCTGTGCAGAAGGTTTTTAACTTGATGTAATCCCATTTGTCCATTTTTGCCTGTGATTGTGGGGTGTTACTCAGGAAATGTTTACTCACTCCCGTGTCCTGAAGATTTTCCCCAATGTTTTCTTGTAATAGTTTCATAGTTTGCGGTCTTAGATTTAAGTCTTTAATCCATTTTGATTTGATTTTTTTGTATATGGCAGTAGATAGGGGTCTAGTTTCATTTTTCTGCATATGGATGTCCAGATTTCCCAGTACTATTTATTGAAGAGACTGTTTTTTCCCCAGTGTATGTTCTTGACACCATTGTCGAAAATGAGTTCATTGTAGGTGTGTGGATTTGTTTCTGGATTCTCTATTCTGTTTCGTCGGTCTGTGTGTCTGTTTTTATGCCAGTACCATTTTGTTTTGGTTTCTATAGCTCTGTAGTGTAATTTGAAGTCAGGTAATGTGGTCCCTCCAGTTATGTTCTTTTTGCTCGGGATAGCTTGGCTATTCTGGGTCTTTTGTGATTCCATATAAATTTTAGGATTGTGTTTTCTATTTTTCTGAAGAGTGTCATTGATATTTTGATAGAGATTGCGTTGAGTCTATAGGTTGCTTTGATTCTTCCAATTTATTTTTTTGTGTTCTCTTCAGTTTCTTTCATCAGTGTTTTGTAATTTTTATTGTAGAGATTTTGCACTTCCTTGGTTGAGTTAATTCCTAGGTATTAAATTTTATTTAAGGCTATTATAAATGGGATTACTTTTTTGATTTCTTTTTCAGATTGTTCACTGTTGGCATATAGAAATGCTACTGATTTAGTATGTTTATTTTGTATCTTGCAACTTTACTAAATTTGTTTATTTTTCTAATAGTTTTTTGTTGGACTCTTTAGGTTTTTTTAAAATATAAGATCATATCATCTGCAAACAATGATAATTTTACTTCTTCTTTTCCAATTTGGATGCCATTTCTTTCTTTCTCTTGTCTGATTGCTCTAGCTAGTACTTTCAGTATTATTTTGAATAACAGTGGTGAAAGTGGGCATCTTTGTTGTGTTACAGACCTAAGAGGAAAGGCTCATTATGATACTAGTTGTGGATCTGTCATATATGGCTTTTATTATGTTCAGGCATGTTCCTTTTATACCAGTTATTTGAGAGTTTTCATCACGAAGTGATGTTGAACTTTTATCAGATGCTTTTTTGGCATCAATTGAAATGTATGGTTTTTGTCCTTCATTTTGTTGATATAATTTGTCACATTGATTGGTTTCTTGCATCCCTGTGATAAATCCCACTTGGTAGTGATGAATGATCTTTTAAATGTATTGTTGGATTAGGTTTGCTAGTATTTTGTTGAGAGTTTTGGCATCAATATTCATCAGAGATATTGGACTATAGGGTTTTTTTTTTCTTTTTTTCTTTTTTTTTGATGTGTGTTTGGTTTTTGGTATCAGGGTAATACTGGCCTCATAGAATGAGTTTGGGAGCATTCTCTCCTCCTCTGTTTTTCGGAGTAGTTTGAGTAGGATTGGTATTAGTTCCACTTTAAATATTTGGTAGAATTCAGCAGTGAAGCTATTGGGTCCCGGCCTTTTCTTTACTGGGAAAGTTTTCATTACTGCTTTGATCTCCTCACTTGTTACTGGTCTGCTCAGGTTTTGGATTTCTTCCTGGTTCAATCTTTGTAGGGTGTATGTGTCTAGGAATTTGTCTGTTTCTTCAAGATTTTTCAATTTTTTGGCATATAGTTGCTCATAGTAGTTGCTAATGATCCTTTGAATTTCTGTTGTATCAGTTGTAATGTCTCCTTTTTCATCTATGGTTTTATTTACTTGGGCCTTCTTTTTTTCTTAGTCTGGCTAAAGGTTTGTCAATTATGTTTATCTTCTCAAACACCAAGTTTTTGTTTTATTGATCTTGTATCATTTTTTCATTTCAAATTTATTTCTGCTCTGATCTTTATTATTTCTTTTCTTCTACTAATTTTGAGCTTGGTTTGCTGTTATTTTTCTAGTTTTAACTTTAAGGTGCATTGTTAGATTGTTTGTTTGAAATTTTTCCAGTTTTTTGATGTAGGTGCATATAGCTGTAAGCTTCCATCTGAATACTGCCTTTGCTGTATCCTGTAGGCTTTGGTTTATCATTTGTTTCAAGAAATTTTTCAATTCCCTTCTTAATTTCTTCATTTGAAGTGGTCATTCAGGAGCATATTGTTTAATTCTCATGTGTTTGTGTAGTTTCCAAAATTCCTCGTTACTGATTCGTAGTTTTATTCCATTGCGGTCAGTGAAGATGCTCAATATTAATTCAGGTTTTCTTTCTTTCTCTCTTTCTTTCTTTCCTTCCTTCCTTCCTTCCTTCCTTCCTTCCTTCCTTCCTTCCTTCCTTCCTTCCTTCCTTCTTTCTTTCTTTCTTTCTTTCTTTCTTTCTTTCTTTCTTTCTTTCTTTCTTTCTTTCTTTCTCTTTCTCTTCTCTTCTCTTCTCTTTTTCTTCCTTTCCTTCTTCCTTCCCCTTCCTCCCTTCCTCCCTTCCTCCCTTCCTCCCTTCCTCCCTTCCTCCCTTCCTCCCTTCCTCCCTTCCTCCCTTCCTCCCTTCCTTCCTTCCTTCCTTCCTTCCTTCCTTCCTTTTCCTTCTCCTCTCCTCTCCTTACCTCTCCTCTTCTTTTCTTTTCCTTCTTGACAGGGTCTTGCTTTGTTACCCAGGCTGGAGTGCACTGGCAAAATCGTGGCTCCCTGCAGCCTCAACATCCTGGGCTCAAGCAACCTTCCTACCTCAGCCTCCCAAGGACCTGGGACCACAGGTACAGGCCACTACACCCAGCTATTTTTTTTTTTTTTTTTTTTTTTTTTGTAGAGATGGGATTTTACCATGTTGCCGAGGCTGGTTTCAAACTCCTAAGCTCAAACGATCCTCCTGCCTTGGCCTTCCAAAATGCTGGGATTACAGGCGCGAGCCACTGCACCCAGCCAACTCCTACCTTTCTCTCAGACTCCAGCGCTGTCAGGAGCATGTCCTTTGAGCACTACTTTCTTTTCTGTTCTTTTTCCTTTTTTAAATCCCAATGGGCGGCCGGGCGCGGTGGCTCAAGCCTGTAATCCCAGCACTTGGGAGGCTGAGACAGGCGGATCACGAGGTCAGGAGATCGAGACCATCCTGGCTAACACGGTGAAACCTCGTCTCTCCNCCTTCCTCCCTTCCTCCCTTCCTCCCTTCCTCCCTTCCTCCCTTCCTCCCTTCCTCCCTTTCTTTCATTTCTTTCCTTTCTTTCCTTTCTTTCCTTTTCCTTTCTTCCTTTCTTTCCTTTTCCTTTCTTCCTTTCTTTCCTTTTCCTTTCTTCCTTTCTTTCCTTCCTTTCTTTCTTTTCTGTGTTTTAAGACTTATTTTGTGACCTAACATGGTTTATCCTTGAGAATGATCTATGTGTTGAGGAGAAAAATGTGTATTCTGCAGTCTTTGGATGAAATGTGTAAATATTTATTAGATCCATTTTGTCTAGAGTGCAGAATAACTCTGATGTTTCTTTGTTGATTTTCTTTCTGGGAGTGCAGTGCTGAAAGTGGGGTGTTGAAGTCTCCAGCTGTTGTATTGGGGTCTGTCTTTCTCTTTTGCTCTAATAATATTTGCTTAATGTATCTGAGTGCTCCAGTGTTGGTTGTGTATATATTTACAATTGTTATATCCTCTTGCTGAATTGACCCCTTTATCATTATGTAATGACCTTTTTTTGTCTCTCCTTAGAGTTTTTGTCTTTAAATCTATACTCCTTTTTCTGATACGAGTATAGCTATGTCTGCTCTTTTTTTGTTTCCATTGCCATGGAATATGTTTTTCCATCCCTCTCTTTTCCGTCTATGTGTGTCTTCATAGGTGGGGTGTTTCTTGTAGGCAACAGATCATTTGGATCTTGTTTGTGCCTCCATTCAGCTACTCTGTGTCTTTTGACTGATGAGTTTAGTTCATTTACATTCAGTGTTATTATTGCTGAGTAGGAACTTTCTCCTGCCATTTTGTTACTTGTGTTCTGGTGGTTTTTGGTCTTTTCTTCCTTCTTTCCTTTCTTCCTGTGTTCTTTTTAGTGAAAGGATTTTCTGTGGTGGTATGCTTTAATTTATTGCTTTTTTTGTGTGTGTGTGTATCTGTTGTATGTTTTTTGATTCAACGTTACCATGAGGCTTACAGATGCTATCTTTTTAAAATTAAATTTTTTTATTTTTTTAAAATTTTATTATTATTATTTTTGAGACAGAGTATTGCTCTGTCTCCCAGGCTGGAGTGCAGTGGCGTGATCTTGGCTCACCGCAATCTCTGCCTCCCAGGTTCAAGTGATTCTCATGCCTCAGCCTCCCGAGTAGCTGGGGTTACATGTGTGCTCCACTACGCCTGACTAATTTTTCTATTTTTAGTAGAGATGGGGTTTCGCTGTGATGGCAAGTCTGGTCTCAAACTCCTGGCCTCAAGCAATCCACCTGCCTCGGCCTCCCAAAGTACTGGGATTACAGGTGTGAGCCACTGCGCCGGTGCAAATACTATCTTATAACCCATTATTTTAAACTGATGACAGCTTAACACAATTGCATAAACAAACTTGCAAAAAGAAAGTTAATAAAAACTCTACCCTTTAACTTTGTCCCTGCTGTCTGCTTTTTGACTTTTTGTTGTTTCCCTTTATGTCTTACTTCACTATTTCTTGAAAAGTTGTTGTAGCTGTTATTTTTGATTGATTCATTATTTCATCTTTCTACTTCAGTTAAGAGTACTTTATACACCACAGGTACAGTGTTATACTCTTTTGTATTTTTCTATATGCTTACCATTACCAGTGAGTTTTGTACCTTCAGATGATTTCTTCTTTCATTAATATCCTTTTCTTTCAGATTGAAAAATTCCCTTTAGCATTTCTTGTAGAACAAGTCTGGTGTTGATGAAATCCCTGGGATTTTGTTTGTCTGGGGAAGTCTTTATCTCCCCTTCATACTTAAAGGATATTTTCACTAGATATACTATTCTAGGTGAAAGTTTTTTTCCTTCAGCGCTTAAAATATGTCTTGCCACACTCTCCTAACCTTTAAGGTTTCCACTGAAAAGTCTGCTGCCAATTAGCTGGGTATGGTGGTGCACACCTGTAATTCCAGCTACTCGGGAGGCTGAGGCAGGATAATTGCCTGAACCCGGGAGGTGGAGATTGTAGCGAGCCAAGATCCCAAGATCGTGTCACTGCACTCCAGCCTGGGTGACAGAGTGAGACTCTGTTTCAAAACAAAACAGAACAAACGAAAAAACAAAAGTCTGCTGCCAATTGTATTGGAGCTCCATTGTATGTTATTTATTTCTTTTGTCTGGCTGTTTTTAGGATCCTTTCTTTATCTTTGACCTTTGGGAATTTGATTCTTAAATGCTTTGAGGTAGTCTTCATTGGGTTAAATCTGCTTGGTGTTCTATAACCTTCTTGTATTTGAATGTTGTTATCATTCTGGTTTGGGAAATTCTCTGTTATTATCCCTTTGAATAAACCTTCTACTTTTACCTCTTTTTCTACCTTTTCTTTAAGGCCAGTAAATCTTAGATTTGCCCATTTAGGCTATTTTCTAGATGTTTTTGGTGTGCTTCATTGCTTTTTGTTTTCTTTTGTCTTTTCTAACTGTGTAATTTCAAATAGCCTGTCTTCAAGCTCACTAATTCTTTCTTCTTAATCAGTTCTGTTAAGAGACTTTGATGTAGTCCACATCATGTCAGTTGCATTTTAACAGTTGCATTTTAAGCTTGATTCTTTTTAATTTTGATCTCTTTGTCAAATTTATCTGATAAAAATTCCGAATTCCCTTTCTGTGTTGTCTTGAATTTTTTTGAGTTTCCTCAAAACAGCTATTTTGAATTATCTGCCTGAAATGTCATGTATCTCTCTTTTTCCAGGTTTGATCCCTTGTGCTTTATATTAGTTCGTTTGGTTAGGTCATGTTTTCCTGAATGGTGCTGATGGTTGTAGATACTGGTTGGTGTCTGGGCTTTAGACAGTTAGGTATTTACTGTAGTCTTTGGAGTCTGAGCTTGTTTATGCCTGTCCTTGGGAAGGCTTTCCAGGAATTTGAAGGGACTTGGGCCCCGATCCCAACAATGCTGTGGCTTTTGGAGACTTGTTAGAGGTACAGCCTTGGCAACCTTGGATAAGATCTGGAAGAATTCTCAGGATTACCAGGCAGAGATTGTTGCTCTTTTTCCTTACTTTCTCCCAAACAAGTGCTAAGTCACTTGGAATTGGGGGTGTGGTGATGCAGGCACCTCTGTGGTCATCATCCTGGGATTGCTGTGGGTTAGACCTGAAGCCAGCACAGCACTGGCCTTGCCCAAGGCCCTTCCCTTCAGGGTGGCGGGTTTTTCCCCGGGCTCCAGGTGTATCCAGAGATGCTGTCTGAGAGCCAGGGATTGGAATCAAAAACCTTAGCAATTTACCTGATGTTTTCTTCTATTGTGGCTAAGCTGGCACTCAATCCATAATACAAAGGTTCTCCCACTCTTCCCTCCCCTTTCCACAGGCACAGGACCCTCTCCTTGTGGCCACCAACACCACCACTGGTCCATGGGCTCACCCTTCAGGGCAGTGGACTCCCTGAAGTAGATCCGGAAATGCTGTCCAGTGTAGATGTGGACTCGGGGACCCCAAGAGCCTGCTTTTTGCTCTTCCCCACTGTGGCTGAGCTGGTACCTAGGGCACAAGACAATGATCCCTTTACTTTTTCCTCTACTTTTCTTAAACAGGAATCTTTCACCATAGCCACCACAGCTGGGAATGTGCTGGGTCACCCCTGAAACCAGCACATGTCAGAGCCCAGGACCCACTGCATACTCCCTGGGTATCAGTGGTGATTATTCAGGACCCATTGGTTCTTTGGTCAGCAGGTAATGAATCCTGCCAGGATTGAGTTCTTACCTTCAAGGCAGTGGGTTCCTTTCTGGCCCATGGTGTGTCTACAGATGGTGTCTTGGAGCTAGGACCTGGAATGGGGGCCTCACGGCTCTGCCTGGTGCCTTATCCTATGGTGGCTTAGCTGATATCCAAAATGCAAGACAAGGTTCTCTTTTTTCTTTCCTCTCCTTAAGCAGAAGGAAGTAGACACTTTTGCTGTTACAAGTTGCACTGCCTGGGGTTAGGGGAGGGATGGCATAAGCACTCCCTTAGCCATTCCAGCTGGTGTCTCCCTAGGTTGTGTGCCGTCCTAGTTCACTGTAAGCCCAGCCTCACACTAGGAGTTGCCTAGAAGTATAGTCTCGTGTCCTAGACTGCCTTTCAAATTTATCTGGGACCCTGGAGCACTTCAGCCTGTGGTGGCAAGTCTTGCCAAGAAATTCAAGTTCCAACTGCTATGATGGGCAATTCCCCTCCGGTTCGTGCTGGTCCAGATCCTCCCTCCCTATGCAGGTGCTGGCTGAGCCCAGCATGTCTTCATTGTCTGCTGTGCCAGGGCAGCACTGAGTTTAATGTACTGTTTTCCAATGCTGTGCTCTCCTTTCTCAAAGTGTATAGATTTTCACTCCACACCACATAGCTGCTGCTGGGAGTGTGGGAGAGGGTTGGTGTTGGCAATTCAGGACTCTCCTACCCTCCTCAATGCCTCTTTTGGCAATATGAAGTTAAAGCCAGGTACTGTTACTGTCCACCTGATTTTTGTTTCTTGTAATGGTGCTTTTCTGTGTCCATAGTTGTTAAAATTTGGTGTTCCAGTGGGAGTGATGAATGGTATAGGCTTCTATTCCATCATCTTGCTCCACCCTCCTCTGTAATTTTACTCTACCCTGCTCTGTAATTTTACCCAGTGAACATACTTTGTGTGTGGTCTGAATTCTTTGTATTTATTGAGACTTATTTTATGGCCCAGAAAATGGTCTGTCTTGGTAAATGCTCTGTGAACAATAGAGAACAAGTGTATATTCTACTTTTCTTGGTTGGAGTATTCTAACAGTGTTGATCAGATTGTGTTAGCTGATGGTGTTGTTCAACTGTACTATATTCTTGGTGATTTTTTTTTTTTTTTGCTTGTATCAGTTTTTGATAAGGAGTATTAAATCTGACTTTAATTGTCAATTTTCTAGTTTAAGTTTTGTCAGTTTTTGCTTCGTTTATTTAAGCTGTGTTATTAGGTGCCTAAATGTTTAGGATAACAATGTCTTCTTAATTACTTTCTTTATTCATATGAAATGACCTTTGTTACCACTGGTAACAGTCTTTACTCTGGAATCCACTTAGTCTGATATATATAGCCATTCTAATTTCTCCTTGATTTATGTGAGTATATGTTTTTTGTCCTATTACTTTAAAACTGTATGTGCTTTTATATTTGAAGTACAGTTTTTTTTAGGTAGCATGTAGTTTGATTTTACATTTTATCTAGTTTGACAATCTCTGACTTTCAAATGGGGGCATTTACACCGTTTTGTCCTAATTTTCACAACTAACCATGTGTTCTTATTGGCCCCATTTCATTAAAGAGGTAAGAAACTGAAAGTTAGAAAGAATAATTGACTGCCCAGTGTTGTACATAGTAAATGGTCAAGCTGTGGCTTAAATTCATAAACAGTGTGTCTCCAGCATTCCGTCTTAAAACTACTAAACTTTTACTGTAGTAGGAATCTTAAGAGAGATTTTTAGAAAAGCTTAGGATTGCCATTGGAAATACTTAAATTTTACAGAAAGTACATGTTGATGGTGGCGAGAATGGTAGTTTTAATGGGAAAGTCTGATATTAAGGGAACTGCTTTAAGATAGTAGAAAGAAATTTTTTTTTTCTATACTTTCAACACCGCACTTAAATTTTTTTTTTTAATTAAAAAATTCGTTTTCGAGATAAGGTCTTGCTCTGTTGCCCAGGCTGGAGTACAGTTGTGCAGTCATAGCTCACTGCAGCGTTGATCTCCTGGGCTCAAGGGATCCCCCTACTTCAGCCTTCTCAGCAGCCAATACTACAGGTGCACACCACCATGCCTGGAGAATATTTTACATTTTTAGTAGGGCCAAGCTCTTTCTGTGTTACCCAGGCTGGTCTCGAACTTCTGAGCTCAAGTGATCCTCCCACCTTGGCCTCCCAAAGTGCTAGGATTCCAGGCATAAGCCACCACACCTGGCTGTAACACTTCATTTCTGACACTAAATATGTGGGGTTTCTTCCCACGCCAGCAAATTCTCCAATTGTCCCCATACACTGACTGGATGGTCCTACTGTTTAACTAAATTCTGACACTAACCTCCCATGGTTAGTGTAGACCCTGCAGGTTAAGGGCTCAGTCCCACAACACTGCTCTCACCTCACATGACAGTCACAAATCTGGGTCTTCTAAACTTGTGACCAACTGGCTGTAAACCGGGGGTTCCCAGCACCCTCTTCTCAGGTTCCCTAATTTGTTATGACAGCTCGCAAGACTCAGGGGGATGCATACTTATATTTGCTAGTTTTGTTATAAAGAATATTCTAAAGTATATAGGTGAACAGCCAGATAAAGAATACATAGAAGGGCCGGGCGCAGTGGCTCACGCCTGTAATCCCAGCACTTTGGGAGGCTGAGGCAGGTGGATCACGAGGTCAAGAGTTCGAGACCAGTCTGGCCAACATGGTGAAACCCCATCTGTACTAAAAATACAAAAATTAGCCGGGCGTGGTGGCGTGTGCCTGTGATCCCAGCTACTTGGGGGGCTGAGGCAGGAGAATCGCTTGAACCTGGGAGGTGGAGGTTGCAGTGAGCCGAGATTGTGCCACTGCACTCCTCCAGCCTGGGTGACGGAGCAAGACTCTATCTCTGGGGGAAAAAAAAAAAGAAAAAGTACATAGGATGAAGTGTGTGAGAAGGGAAATGGAGCTTCCAAGCCCTGCCTGGGTGTGCCACCCTGCAGCACCTCAGTGTATTCACCAGCCTGCAAGCTTTTTGAACCCTATCTTTTAGGGATATTTATGGAGGCTCCATCACATAGTCATGATCGATTATTAACTCAGTTTCCAGCCCCTCTTTCCTCCATGGCGGATAGGAATGGAGTGGGGCTAAAAATGAAGTTTCTAACCATGGTTTCGTTTTTCTGGTGACTAGCCCTCAGACTAGCTCTCTATCCAGGGGCCTACCAAGAGTTGGCTCATTAGAATACAAATTTCCTATCACCCGGGAAATTCCAAGGAATTTAAGAGCTCTGTGTTAGAAATTGGGATCAAAGACCAAATATTAGAACAAAAATGCTCCTAGCTCTCCTGTCCCTCGAGAAATTACAAGGTTTTGGGAGCTCTGTGTTAGGAACCAGGGCTACAGACCAAATACATATTTCTTATATGCCACAGCTGGTGTTGTGATAGTTTAGGGGAGAGGTACTGATATTCTCCACTAAGACATTGGTGCATGTATATATCTTAGTATAAAGAAAGGAGGCCAGGTCTGAAAAACATTTAAGTTGAATCAATAGTTGTTAATTGGAAGCAGGAGAGCAGGGAAGACCTCTCAAAGGTGTCTGGCTCATGAGATTGGGAAAATGGTGACATCTGGATGATTAGGAGGCAGGAAAGATTAGAGACAGGAGCTAAATGAAGTATACTGAGTCTGAGTATATAGGAGCCTTAGACTAAGGAGGTGACAATAGAAATTACAAGGAGAGTTATGAGATGTTAAATAAGCCTTTGGAAGGCAAGGATAAAGGAAACTAATGAGGTTTGAACCTGAACTGTTGGGAGATAATGGATGAAACATTTTGGGGTATGAACTGATTTGGACCGGGTAGAGTGGAGGAGGCAATGTTTTGTTTGACCTTTTACCTCTTGAGTTTGTGGAAATACCAAGTAGACAATTAGATTTATGTGATTGTTGTTTAGCAGAGGTCAGATCTGGAGACATGCAGAGTAAATTTAATATGCTTTCCTGATGCAATCAGGAATCTCAAGGTCATTTATTTGGGTATTTCTGTTTTCAAGCATATGAGCTATATGTAAGATTATATATATTATATATATCATGTGAAACCTTCAAACTTTCTTATTTTTGGCAAAGTTCTTTGTTAAATACCAAAATTTGAAGGAAAACAAAGAGCTAGTCATTGAAAAATCATTGTGAAACCAGAGAGATATCAAAGATACATTTTAGATATATATTTTAAACTGAATTAGAATAAAAGAAAAATTAATCACTTTAAACAGGTATGTTTATGTTGTGAATTTCAAATGACAAATCCCAATTCTCTATTTTGAATAATTAAAAATCTACAAAAAAAAAATGGAAAGAGGGGTGTAATAGACACTCATGTATGTTTTAGATTCACTGATTGTTAATTTATTTGCCACATTTGCTACATTACTTTATTTCTGGCTCCCTCTATATTGACATACACTTTTTCCTTGAACAATTTGAAAGTAAATTTCAGTTACCATGACACTTCACTCTTAAATACTTACATATCTATCTTGTAAGACTAAAGGCGTTCTTCTTCATAACCACAGTACTATTAATCACACAAGAAATTTAATGCTGGCTAAACCTATTACTTAATATATAGTTCTTAGTCACATTTCCCCAATTGTCCTCTAAATGTCCTTTATAGCTTTTTTTCCCCTTCCCATTTCAGATATAATCAAGGATCATGAGTTATATTTATCATGTCTTTTCATGTCTCTTTAATGTCCTCCCTGCCTTTTTTTTTTTTTTTAACCTTTTATGACATTGACATTTTTGGAGCCTAGGCCATTTGTTTTATAGAATATCCTGTAATTTAGATCTCTCTGATTGTTTCCCTATGATTAGATTCAGATTAAACATTTTTGGCCAAGATTACTACATGGTTATTGATGTGTACTTCTCATTGGATCGTATCGGGGGTACATGATGTCAATTTGCATGATTATTGGTGATGCTGACTTAGTAAAGGTATCTGATCTCCTTTCTGCAATAATACATATTTTTTGTAATTAATAAGTAATTTTAAGTTAATCCCTAGTATTCCTAGAAAGTAATAAGCAGTCTGGAGTAAAACCAATTACGTGCATATCATGTAACTTGATTCTAAATTTTAAAGGTGAAGAATAGGTTTGGGGGCTCATATGGAAATAGAGTGAGAATGGAATGTAGGACATGTGAGAGGAAGGATGTGTGTGAGATGAGGATGCACAGGTAGAGCCTTTGTGCCATGCTAAAACAGGAACAGTTGAAGGGTTTTAACCTGCTGTTAATTGGGGTGATGAAATTGGATTTGCGTTTTAGAAAGATAGTTTTAGCAGTAGGAAGAATATTATGTCCAAGCTAAAGATGATGAAAGGCTGGATCCAGTTGGCAGAGAGAGAAAGATTTGAGAAATATTTATGATGTTAAAATGGACAGAATTTAGTGATTGGCTCAATGTTTGTTGTGGAGATTCAGAGTTTTTTGTAGTATAATATTTAATAGAATTGCCTGACTCATTGCCTAGATTGTGCTAAATGTAACATTCAAGGAATTAGATTTTATAAATTATAGACACATGGTCTTTTGGCTTCTTTTACAGTTTTCTCTTATTCTTTGTACTTATTCTACTTTTTTGAGGACCATTTGAAGGACATTAACATTGTGATTCCATTTAGAGGAAAGATTGCTTCTCGATTTATTCTACCCAAAATGTACACCTAGGTCTGCTACTAAGCTTTTGGATAGGATAGAACAGAATTTGGTACTCTCTTAAAATTTCTTCACTAGGTAGAGTAAGATTTTGTTGCATATGATCTGTGTGTAAGGTCACCTCTAGCTCTAAAATTCTGATTCTATGATGTTTATTTTTCTCTCAGATAGCCCATTTTATTTCTTGGAAAATTCTTAATGTTTTCTTTGTCCATTTATGTTTTTCTAAGATGTTCTCAGTGCAGCTGAGTCTTGGTGAGCAGACATGGGAATCCGAAGGCAGCAGTATAAAGAAGGCTCAACAGGCTGTTGCCAATAAAGCTTTGACTGAATCTACGCTTCCCAAACCGGTTCAGAAGCCACCCAAAAGTAATGTTAACAATAACCCAGGTATGGCATTGACTCCTTCTGTTATGTTGTGTGCTATGTGTTCTGCTCGTTGTATGTTTCATTTATAGCAGGCCAGTAACAGAGTGAGCAAGTATTAATAGTACACATATGCCCATGCCTATACACACACACAGGCGGTAGCATAAAAATAACTGAAGGAGGCTTGGTGTGTTGGCTCATGCTTGTAATCCCAGGACTTTGGGAGGCCGAGGTGGGTGGATCACGTGAGGTCACGAGTTCGAGACCAGCCTGGCCAACATGGTGAAACCCTGTCTCTACTAAAAATCTCAGGTGGTCTGCCCACCTCGGCCTCCCAAAGTGCTGGGATTATAGGTGTGAGTCACCGAGCTTGGCTCTTGATATTCAGTTTAGAACATTTATTTGACATTTATTAAGAAACCCACAAATTTGGCTGGGAGCAGTGGCTCATGCCTGTAATCCTAGCACTTTGGGAGGCCGAGGTTGGCGGATCACAAGGTGAGGATTCCGAGACCAGTCTGGCCAGCATGGTGAAACCCCGTCTCTACTAAAAATACAAAAATTAGCTGGGCATGGTGGTGTGCACCCGTAGTCCCTGCTACTCAGGAGGCTGAGGCAGGAGAATTGCTTGAACCTGGCAGGCGGGGGTTGGAGTGAGCCGAGATCGCGCCACTAGGCTCCAGGCTGGGTGACAGAGCAAGACTCTGTCTCAGAAAAAAAGAAACCCCACCACAAACTCCCCAAACCACCTGCATGTAAAATACTGCTAAGTAAATGACTGTTCTCATTTTAAGCTCCTAAGAATAATTTTCAAGAGTTGTTCTCATTGTATACAATACCAACAACATTATATATATATATATTTTTTTAATTATTTCAATAGTTTTTGGGGAACAGGTGGTGTTTGGTTATATTGATAAATTCTTCAGTGATGATTTCTGAGATTTTGTTGCACCCATCACCCATGCAGTGTATGCTGCACCCAATGCATAGTCTTTTACTCCTCATCCCTCTCCCAACCTTCCCTCAGAGTCCCCAAAGTCCATTGTATCTTTTTTTTTTTGAGATGGAGTCTCGCTCTGTCACCAGGCTGGAGCGTAGTTGTGCGATCTTGGCTCACTGCAGCCTCTGCCTCCTGGGTTCAAGCAATTCTTCTGCCTCAGCCTCCCAAGTAGCTGGGACTAAAGGCATGTGCTCCCATGCCTGGCTGATTTTTTTTATTTTTAGTAGAGACGGAGTTTCACTGTTTTAGCCATGATGGTCTCAATCTCCTGACCTCATGATCCACACACCCTGGCCTCCCAAAGTGCTGGGATTACAGGCGTGAGCCACTATGCCGGGCCTAATTTTTTTCGTATTTTTAGTAGAGACGGGGTTTCACCATGTTAGCCAGGATGGTCTCGATCTCCTGACCTTGTGATCCACCCACTTCGGCCTCCCAAAATGTTGGGATTACAGGTGTGAGCCACCATGCCTGACCCACTGTATCATTCTCAGTGCCTTTGTGTCCTTATAGCTTACCTTCCATTTATAAGTGAGAACATACTACATTTGGTTTTCCATTCCTGAGTTACTTTACTTAGAATAATGGTCTCCAACTCCATCCAGGTGGCTGTAAATGCCATTATTTCATTCCTTTTTATGGCTGAGTAGTATTCTGTGGTATATATGTACACCACATTTTCTTTATCCGTTCATTGATTGGTGGGCATTTGGGCTGGTTTTATGTTTTTGCAATTGTGAATTGTGCTGCTATAAACATGTATATACAAGTGTCTTTTTCATATGACTTCTTTTCCTCGGGTGGATGCCCAGTAGTGGGATTGCTGAATCAAACGGTAGTTCTCCTTTTAGTTCTTTAAAGATAATCTCCTTACTGTTTTCCATAGTGGTTGTACTAGCTGACATTCCCACCAGCAGTATAAAAGTGTTCTTTTTCGGCCGGGCATGGTGGCTCACGCCTGTAATCCCAGCACTTTGGGAGGCCGAGGTGGGTGGATCACGAGGTCAGGAGATCGAGACCATCCTGCCTAACATGGTGAAACCCCGTCTCTACTAAAATACAAAATAATTAGCCGGGCATGGTGGCGGGCGCCTGTAGTCCCAGCAACTTGGGAGGCTGAGGCAGGAGAATGGCGTGAACCTGGGAGGCGGAGCTTGCAGTGAGCTGAGATCTGGCCACTGCGCTCCAGCCAGCGACAGAGCGAGACTCCCTCTCAAAAAAAAAAAAAAGTGTTTCTTTTCACCACATCCACACCAACATCCATTATTTTTTTATTTTTAAATTATGGCCATTCTTGTAGGAGTAAGGTGGTGTATTAGTCTGTTCTCACACTGCTATAAAGAACTTCCTGAGACTGAGTAATTTATAAAGGAAAGGAAGTTTAATTGACTCACAGTTCTGTATGGCTGGGGAGGCCTCAGGAAACTTACAGTCATGGTGAAAGGTGAAGGGGAGGCAGGCACCTTCTTCATAAGGTGGCAAGAAAGAAAGTGACTGAAGGAGGAACTTGCCAAACGTACAAAAAATCAGATCTCATGAGAACTCAGTCACTACCATGAGAACAGCAAGGGGGAAACCGCCCCCATGATTCAAATTCCCTCCACCTTGTCTCTCCCTTGACACATGGGAATTATGGGGATTGCAATTCAAGATGAGATTTGGTTGGGGACACAGCCAAACCATATCAGCTGGTTTTGCATTGTGGTTTTGATTTACATTTCCCCGATAATTTGTGATGTTGAACACTTTTTCATATGTTTGTTGGCCGTTTGTGTATTTTCTTTTGAGAACTGTCTATTCATATCCTTAGCTCACTTTTCGATGGCATTATTTTTTTCTTGCTGATTTGAGTTCCTTGTAGATTCTGGGTATTAGTCCTTTGTCAGATACATATTTTGTGAAGATTTTCTCCCACTCTATGGGTTGTGTGTTTACTCTGCTGATTATTTATTTTACTGTGCAGAAACTTTTTAGTTTAACTAAGTCCCATCTGTTTATCTTTGTTTTTGTTGCATTTGCTTTTGGGTTCTTGGTCATGAAGCCTTTGCCTAAGCCAGTGTCTAGAAGAGTTTTTCCAATGTTGTCTTCTAGAATTTTATGGTTTCAGGTCTTAGAAAGTCTTTGATCCATCTTGAGTTGATTTTTGTATAAGGTGAGAGATGAGGATCCAGTTTCATTCTTCTCCATGTGACTTGCCAATTATCCCAGCACCATTTGTTGAAAATATAAAGTGGGGAAAGTGTCCTTTCCCCACTTTATATTTTTTGTTTGCTGTGATGAAAATCAGTTGGCTGTAAGTATTGGGCTTTATTTCTGAGTTCTCTATTCAGTGCCATTGGTCTATATGCCTATTTTTATAGCAGTATAGTGCTGTTTTGGAGACTATAGCCTTATAATATAGTATCAAGTCAGGTAATGTGATGCTTCCAGATTTGCTCATTATGCTTAGTCTTGCTTTGGTTATGTGGGCTCTTTTTTGGTTCCATATGAATTGTTTTTTCTAGTTTTGTTGTTTTTTCTAGTTCTGTGAAAAATGATGATGGTATTTCGATGGGAATTGAATAGAATTTGTAGATTGCTTTTGGCAGTATGGTATTTCCACAATATTGATTCTACCCATCCAAGAGTTTGGGATGTGTTTCCATTTGTTTGTATCCTCTGTGATTTCTTTCAGCGGTATTTTGTAGTTTTGTTGTAGCGTTCTTTCCACTTTCTTTGTTAGGTATATTCCTAAGTATTTTATTTTTTTTGGCAGCTATTGTGAAAGGGATTGAGTTCTTGATTTGATTCTCAGCTTGGTCACTTTTGGTGTATAGCGGAGCTACTGATTTGTGTACATTTATTTTGTATCTTGAAACTTTACTGAATTCATTTATCAGATCTAGGAGCTTTTTGGTTGAGTCTTTACGGTTTCCTAGGTATACAATCATATCATCAGTGAACAGCAACAGTTTGACTTCTTCTTTATCGATTTGGGTGCCCTTTATTTCTTTCTCTTGTCGATTGTTCCAGCTAGGACTTCCAGTACTGTGTTGAATAGAAGTGGTAAAATTGGGCATCCTTGTTTTGTTCCAGTTCTCAGGGGGAATGCTTTCAACTTGTCCCCTGTTCAGTATAATGTTGGCTGTGGATTTGTTATAGATGCTTTTATTACCTTAAGGTATGTCCCTTCTATGCCGATTCTGCTGAGGATTTTAATCATATAGGGATGCTGGATTTTGTCAAATGTTTTTTCTTTGTTGAGATGATCATGTGGTTTTTGTTTTTAATTCTGTTTATGTGGTGTATCACCTTTATTAACTTGTGGACATTAAACTATCCCTGCATCCCTGGTATGAAACCCACTTGTTCATGGTGAATTACCTTTTTTATATGCTATTGGATTCAGTTATCTTATATTTTGTTGAGGATTTTTGCATCTCTGTTCATCAGGGATATTGGTCTGTGGCTTTCTTTTTTTGTTACGTCCTTTCCTGTTTTTGGTATTAGGGTGATAATGACTTCATTGAATGATTTAGGGAGGATTTCTTCTTTCTCTGTCTTTTGGAATAGTGCCAATAAAATTAATACCATTTCTTTTTTGAAAGTCTGTTAGAATTCAGTTGTGAATCCGTCTGGTCCAAGGCTTTTTTTTATTGTTGCTGGCAGTTTTAAAATTACCATTTCAGTCTTGCTGTGGTCAGTTCAGAGTTTCTGTTTCTTCCTGGTTAATCTAGAAGAGTTGTATATTTCCAGGAATTTATCCAGCTCCTCTAGGTTTTCTAGTTTGTGTGTATAAAGGTGTTCATAGTAGCCTTGAATGATATTTTGTATTTCTGTGGTATCAGTTGTTATATCTCCTGTTTGTTTCTAATTGAGTTTATTTGGATCTTCTGTCTTCTTTTTTTGGTTAATCTTGCTAATGTTCTATCAATTTTGTTTATCTTTTCAAAGAACCAGCTTTTGTTTTATTTATCTTTTNTTCTGTGGTATCAGTTGTTATATCTCCTGTTTGTTTCTAATTGAGTTTATTTGGATCTTCTGTCTTCTTTTTTTGGTTAATCTTGCTAATGTTCTATCAATTTTGTTTATCTTTTCAAAGAACCAGCTTTTTGTTTTATTTATCTTTTGTATTTCTTTGTTTCAATTTCATTTAGTTCTGCTCTCATCTTTGTTATTTCTTTTCTTCTGCTGGGTTTGGTTTATTGTTTCTCTAGTTCTTGAGGTGTGACCTTAGATTGTCTTATTCGTGCTCTTTCAGACTTTTTCATGTAGGCGTTCAGTGCTGTAAACTTTGCTCTTAGCACCGCTTTTTCTGTGTCCCAGAGGTTTTGATAAACTGTGTCACGATTACCGTTCAGTTCAAATTTTTAAATTTCCATTTTGATTTCATTGTTGACCCAACAATCATTCAGAAGCAGGTTATTTAATTTCCATGTATTTGCATGCTTTTGAGTGTTCCTTTTGCAGTTGATGTCCAATTTTATGCCACTGTGGTCTGAGAGGAGTACTTGATATAATTTTGATTTTCTTAAATATACTGTGACTTGTTTTGTGGCTTATCATGTGGTCTAACTTGGAATATGTTCCATGTGCTGATGAATAGATTGTGCATTCTGCAGTTGTTGGGTAGAATGTTCTGTATATATCTGTTAAATCCATTTGTTGTAGGATATAGTTTAAGTCTGTTGTTTCTTTGTTGACTTTCTGTCTTGACGACCTGTCTGGTGCTGTCGGTGGAGTATTGAAGTCCCCCACTATTATTATGTTGCCCTCTGTCTCATTTATTAAGGTCTAGTAGTAATTGTTTTATAAATTGGGAGCTCCAGTGTTAGGTGCATTTATATTTAGGATTGTGATATTTTCCTGTTGGACTAGTCCTTTTATCATTATGTCATGTCCCTCTTTGTCTCTTTTAACTGCTGTTGCTTTAAAGTCTGTTTTATCTGATGTAAGAATAGCTACTCCTGCTGGCTTTTGGTGTCTGTTTGCATGAAATATCTCTTTCTACCCCTTTACCTTCAGTTTATGTGAGTCCTTATGTGTTAGGTGAGTGCCTTGAAAAAAGCAGATACTTGGTTGGTGGATTGTTATCCGTTCTGCCATTCTGTATCTTTTAAGTGGAGCATTTAGGCCATTTACATTCAACATTAGTATTGAGATGTGAGGTACTGTTTATTCTATTCATTGTGCTAGTTGTTGCCTGAATACCTTTTGTTTGTTTGTTTGTTTGTTTTTTCTCATTGTGTTATTGCTTTATAGACCCTGTGAGATTTGTGCTTTAAGGAGGTTCCATTTTGGTGTATTCTGAGGCTTTGTTTCAAGATTTAATAACTTCTTTAACAATTCTTGTAGTGCTGGCTTGGTAGTGGCAAATTCTCTCAGCGTTTGTTTGCCTGAAAAAGACTTTATCTTTCCTTCATGAATGAAGCTTAGTTTCACTGGATGTAAAATTCTTGACTGATAATTATTTTATTTAAGGAGGCTAAAGATAGGACCTCAGTCCCTTCTGACTTATAGATTTTATGCTGAGAAAGCTGCTATTTATTGGATAGGTTTTTCTTTATAGGTTAGCTGGTGCTTTTGCCTCACAGCTCTTAAGATTATTTCCTCTGACTTGAGTTTAGATAACCTGATTGACTGTGTGCCTAGGTGATGATCTTTTTGCGATGAATTCCTCGGGTGTTCCTTGACCTTCTTGTATTTGGATGTCTAGAGCTCTAGCAAGGCCAGGCAAGTTTTCCTCAATTATTCCCTCAAATAAGTTTTCCAAACTTTTAGATTTTTCTTCTTCTTCAGGAACACCAGTTATTCTTAGGTTTGGTCGTTTAACATAATCCTAAACTTCTTGGAGGCTTTGTTCATTTTTTTTAAAAATTATTTTTCCTGTGTCTGTGTCAGATTGGGTTAATTTGATTGGGCCTTGTCTTTGAGCTCTGAAGTTCTTTCTTCTGCTTGTTTAATTCTATTGGTGAAACTTTGCAGTATATTTTGCATGCCTCTAAGTTTGTCTTTCATTTTCAGAAGTTGTGACTGTTTTTTATTTATGGTTCTATTTCTCTGGAACTTTTTTTCATCCATATCTTGTATTATTTTAAAAATTTCTTTAAGTTACTTTTCACCTTTTTCTAGTGCCTCCTTGAGCTACTTAATAATCAACCTACCGAATTCTTTTTCTGGTAATTCAGATATTTATTCTTGGTTTCAGAGGCAAGATCTTGGACTCAGTGGCCGCTGTTCAGATTCTTTTATCCCACGGGGTGATCCCTTGATGTGGTTCTGTCCCCCTTCCCCTCTGAATGGGGCTTCCTGAGAGCTGGACTGCAGCGATGGTTATTTTTCTTCTGGGTCTAGGTACCCAGTGGAGCTATTGGACTCCAGGCTGGTATTGGGTAGTGTCTGCAGAAAAAGCATTTGCCCTAGGCTACAAGCCTTCCTGCTGAGAAAGCAAGCAGGGCTTTCAGGCCTTGCCCCTCCCTGCCTGCCATGGCTTCTGTTCTCATATCTGTACTTTCCATTGGCACCTTATTCCCCCCAACCCCGCCCAGATTCTGCCCAAGAAAATTTGCATTCGGTCAAAATTATTACAGCATTCAGCTAGAAGTCTTTCTCACTGTGGTACTTCCCCACTTCCACTGACTGCCCTCCCCAAAGACCCCTGTGAGATAAAAGTAAGAAAAAAAAAATGGCTTCCCTGGGGACTGGAAGTGCCTACAGGGCTCTCTTACCACTGCTGCTTCTAGTTTTTTTGTTGGTTTTTTTTTTTTTTTTTTAGATGGAGTCTTGGTCTGTCGCCCAGGTTGGAGTGCAGTGGCGTTGATCTTGGCTCACTGCAGCCTCCGCCTCCTGGGCTCAAGCAATTCTCCTACCTCAGCCTCCCAAGTAGCTGGGATTACAGGTGTGCACCACCATGCCCAGCTAATTTTTTTTTTTTTTTTGTATTTTTAGTAGAGACAGGGTTTCACTATGTTTGGCCAGGCTTGTCTCAAACTCCTGGGCTCAAGCGATCCACTAACCTTGGCCTCCCAAAGTTTTGGGATTGCAGGCATGAGCCACCACACCTGACCTACTGCTTCTATTTTTATATTTCACTCGGCTCTCTAAATTTGTTTCAGCCCTAGGTAAGGTTAAATTCTTCTCCTGTGATCTGGATTTTTAGGTTCCCCAGTGAAGATGTGTGTTTGGAGGCAGACTTTCCCCCTCTCACACTTCGGGCACTCACAGTGTTTCATGGAGTAGTGGCTGTGCATTCTTTTGGTTTTCCTGGTATGTTCTTGTGGTGGTTCTTGGAGCAGAGTTTACATTGTGAGTCTCCACGTGCTGTTTTGTCCCCACGAGTGGGAGCTGCAAGTTAGTCCTGCCTGATACCCACCATTTTCTCCAGGTGACCTCAGTGAATCCATATGTCTCGCTATCTGTTGGGAAAGGCAAACCTGTATTTTGGACATAGTGTATTAATTGATAACATTAGGTTAATGGAATTCCTATAACTTTAGTACCTGCTATATATCCATTTTCTCATTCATTTGTTAACTGATTAATTCAAGTGGTTACCTTCTAGTCAATATTAATTTTGCCTTAGGCATTTTTGTTATGGAGGTTAGAAAAAAGATTTTGTGCCTGTCAACAATAACTCTAAAATCTATTTAATCATTGTCTACTTGCTTATATTCATAATCAAATCACATTGACACTTGTTTCACTCTCATGTGGTCTGTGCTAGGTTGGCATACTCTGTTCTTTCAAGGACTACTCTGCAGAATCCATGGCTTTCTGATTACAAGTCTCTTTGCTTCTGTTCAACTGATTGCCGTATTTATGAAGCTTAAATAAGCCAAAATATTACAATAGAAAAAAAAAAAAACTTATTCTCTTCATTTTGAAGTTCCTAAAAGATTGTCTACATCTTTAATTTTTAAAAGCCTCTTTAGAATACTGGTTGATCATTAGTAGCATACCACCACCATGATTTATTTAACACTTGCTTTTTACATATCTAAGAGGTATACAACATTGTGCTTTTCAGTGAGGGTCTTACAATCTTACATATGAACACAGAACTGGATGGTAAAGATTAAGTGCCAAGTAGACAATAACAGCCATCAGTATTACAGGTAATGATAAACATGGACTGAAGTAGTTGAAGTAAGATACAGGTCTTGAACGAAAAGTAGGCAATTATAGAGGAGAAGAAAGAATATTATAGCCAGAGAGAATACTATGAGGAAGGGCTTTGAAGTAGGAATCTGGACAATGGATTTGGTAAAAAAAAAAAAAAAAAAAAAAATTGTTATAGACGGTTTTTAGTTAGAGCAGGTAAATGACTAGTAGGAGGTAAGACTGGAGACGTAGTTAATGAATTGGGACAATTTGAATGCCAACTTTACGAGATTAAGTTTTATATGTAGTTGGGAGGAATTTATATTCATGAGTAGTGCATGATACATTTAAAGGAGTATTTTAGGAAGCTCAGTTTGACATGTAAAGGGAAGGTGGGAGATATTAAAAGCAAAGAAACCATTGCCATAGTTTATGGGTGAAGAAAGAAAGAGACTCATATACATTGAGTACTGTATGCCTCCCGCTCTGCAGGAGTGTTGAGAGTGGCATTTGGAATGGAACAGAACAAGCTGTCTAAGGCATATAATGTAAAGCAAGAGCAGTTTATTGTATGCTGAGCTCTGGGTCAAGTCCATATTTAGAGGATTATAGCAGGAAGTAAACCAGCAAGAGTCAAAGGAAGGAAACAGGAGAGTGTCTGAAAGGCCCCAGTGGAGATAAGAATTTCCATGGTTGAGTGTTGTAGTGAGCTGAGAGAATGAATAAATTATTTGGTGTAAACTTTTAAAATAAAGTATAATATTATATACAGACAAGGGCACATTACAATTATAGAGCTTGATGAATTTTTATGCTGTGAACACTTTACCACATGTTTTACTAGTGCTGTGGAAGCTTCCCTCATGCTCACTTCAATCGGTTAAACAACTCTGAAGGAAACCACTATTCTGATTTCTACCAAATTAGTTGTGCCTTCTTGTTGGAATCAGACAGTAGACTCTTGTGGTAACTCATTTTTCTCAATATTGTTTGTGAGAGTCATCTATGTTGCATTTATTGGTACATTATTTCATTGCTATGTAGTATTCTATTGTGTAAGTATACCATAATTTACATATTCATTTTACTGTTATACATACTTGAATTGTTTCCAGTTTTGAGCTATTAGAAATGATACTACTGTGAACAGTATTCTTACATGCATACATTTCTCTTGGGAATATATCTAGGATTGGAGCTGTTGGGTCATAGATATGAATGTATTTGGTATTAATACATAATGTCAAAGAATGTCAGTTTACCTTCCCACCAGCAGTATGAGAGCTCTTCACATCCTCATCAGCATTGGATATCTCCAGCTTTCAAAATTTTAGCTATTATGCTGAGAGGTATAATAGTAATTCATTGTGTTTTTAATTTGCATTTCTCTAATAACGAATGCAGGTGAGCATCTTTTCATTTGCTTGTTGGCATTAGGCTAGCCTCTATTGTAAAGTGCTGCTTGGAATGTTTTCCCACTTAAAAATCTGAATTGTCTGTTTTAAATTTTTTTCTACTTTTTATTGACTTGTAGGGTGCTTACATATTCTGGATTCATATCATTTGTCAGCTATGTATATTCCAAATATCTTTCTATACTCCTAAGGGTGCATTTTGGTGGATAGAAGTTCTTTTCAATGAGGCCAGGTGTGGTGGCTCACACCTGTAATCCCAGCACTTTGGGAGGCCAAGGTGGGTGGATCACTTGAGGTTAGGAGTTTGAGACCAGCCGGGCCAACATGGTGAAACCCCAACTTTACTAAAAATAGAAAAATTAGCCAGGCGTGATGCTGCGCACCTGTAATTCCAGCTACTCAGGAGACTGAGGCAGAAGAATCGCTTGAACCTGGGAGGCGGAGGTTGCAGTGAGCTGAGATTGAGCCACTGCACTCTAGCCTGGGCGACAGAGCAGAACTCCATCTCAAAAAAAAA
>NW_016814631.1:2916181-2951472 GCF_001698545.2 Rhinopithecus bieti | reverse complement strand
AAAAAAAAAAAAAAAAAAAAAAAAAAAAAAGAAAATCTTGTTTAATGGAAGCTAATTTATTAATCTTTTCCTTTATGGTTAATGGTTTTTTGGTGTGCCATTTAATACACCTGTGTCTCCTACAAGTTTATGAAGATAACCTCATATTGGTTTTAGAAGCAGTATTTTTAGATCTTTACAGTTTAGATCTACAATCTGTCAGGAATTGAGTTTAATGTATGATGTGAGGTAGAGTTCAATATTTTTCTTCATTTTAAAAATATATGGACATTCGTTTAATCCATCACCATTTATTGAAAAGATAGTCCATTCCCCTCTGCAGTATTGTGGCACCTTTGTTGTAAATCTGGTGACTGTAACTCAGTACTGAGAAGTAATAGGTCTGTGGAGGAAAGATCCAGTCTTGACTCCACAGTGTATAGATGGGTCATAAAAAGAAGTTATATCCTAACAAGGAGTTAAGTTCATTTACAGCATGGTTGATCTGTTAGTAATAGGGAATATATTACAGAACTGTTTTGCTTTCTCCCTTTTATTTTTTTTTAAACTATGGAAGTAATTTCAGATTTATATAAAATTTGTGGAAATAGTACATAGACTTCCCATGTATCCTTCACCCTTATTCCGCATTGATAGCATTTCTGAACCATCTGGGAATAAGTTGTAGACATGATGTCCCATTGCCCCTTAATATTTCAGTGTGTATTTCTTAAGGACACGTACACTGTTCTATCAGGAAGTTAACTTTGATCCATATTACCATTTAATCCACAGACTCCATTTCAGATTTCATCCGAGTCATCCCAAACCTAATCATCCCAAACCTTTACAGCTCCAGGATCTAATCAAAACCATGTGTTACATGTACTTAACATTTCTCTTCATTCCACTTCAATCTGTAACAAACAGTTCCTCAGTCTTTCTTACCTTTTATGACCATAACATTTATGAAGAGTACAGAACCACAGAGTTTGTAGAATGCCCCTCAATTGAGTTTGTCTGGTGTTTCCTCATGATTTATGCATTTTAGCATGAATACCACAAAAATGACTTGGACTTACCTTAGTGCTTTGTATCAGGAGACACCTGAGATTGACTTGTCCCATCGGTGATGACTTTTGTCATGTGGTGAGGAGTAGGCCAGGCTTCTTTGCTGTAAAGTTAATTAATCTGTATGTTTTGTTATTGAATAGTAAGTGATAAGTATTTTCTGAGGAGACATTTTGTGCCTGTGTGTGTGTGTGTGTGTATATATATATGTATGTATAAATATTCTGCTCCTCATCAAGCTTTCTTTCGCCTTCCAGATTTAGCATCTGTTGATGATTCTTGTCTGAATCTGTTATGACCCTGAAGGTTGCCAAAGGGGGATTTTAAAAATTCCACTTTCTTTTTTATATTTGTTAATTGGCATTGTACCCAATTAACTTTTGTACTTTTGCTTTTCCCTCATCTTTTTGTTTGCTTATTTATATCACTCTAGCCTCTTGGATTCCTGTTCTACTTACAGGTTTATAATTTGTTGCTATTGTTATCTATTTTGTTGCTTAAATTATTCCAGGTTTGGCTGCTGGTACAGACCCTCCAATTGACTCTTTTGCCCTTTTGATATTTCTTCATCATGCTGTGGACATTTTTATTTTCGGGCATAATAAAGTGTTGCTAGGTCATCTTTTATTTTGCTTGCCCCAGCCTTGGAGCCAGCCATTTCTCCATGGAGCTCTGGTTTCTCAATTAATCACTGGTTTCTCAGTTAATCAATTTATTTATTCAACAAATATTTATTCAGTGACTGCTATTTTCCTGGAATTTTTTTTAACTTTATACAGAGCTGTTCTAAGTGTTAGTAACATGTTCCTTTTTGAAAACTAGTTGTAGCATTTTGTTTTACACTCCACATATAGGAATCTGAAATTCTTACGCACATTTGTACTCCTTTTTTTTTTTTTTTTTCTGAGACGGAGTCTCGCTCTGTTGCTCGGGCTGGAGTGCAGTGGCCGGATCTCAGCTCACTGCAAGCTCCGCCTCCCAGGTTCACGCCATTCTCCTGCCTCAGCCTCCCGAGTAGCTGGGACTACAGGCGCCCGCCACCTCGCCCGGCTAGTTTTTTGTAGTTTTAGTAGAGACGGGGTTTCACTGTGTTAGCCAGGATGGTCTCGATCTCCTGACCTCGTGATCCGCCCGTCTCGGCCTCCCAAAGTGCTGGGATTACAGGCTTGAGCCACTGCGCCCGGCCGCACATTTGTACTCCTAATTAGCCTTTTTGTATTTATCACTGGTAAATATAGAAATTTCCTTTAATATATCTAAGAACCACAAAAAAAATTGATGGTGTGTTTATAGTGTCAACACAATAGCCTTGGCCGGTAGAGGTGGCGCACCCTGTTATCCCAGCGCTTTGGGAGGTTGAGGCAGGAGGATCACTTGAGCCTAGGAGTTCAAGACCTGCCTGGGTGGCATAACAAGACCTTGTCTCAAAAAACAAACAAACAAACAAACCAAAAAACCCAAAACAAAATAACATTATAGCCGTATAATACACAAGACACCCTATGTGATGATTATCTTTATGAAGCCTGAATCCAACTCTCACACACTCAAAATAATAGTATTTAACGTTACTTGGAGGCATCTCATAGTTTGAAGTTACTCTGTAAATGTTTTCTATGAAAGCATTATTGTATATATAAAGTACTTATATTGTATATATAAAGTATGCACATGTGGGGGTGTCAGTCTAGTTCTGTGTGAAAGAGATGGAGATACTTTGCTTTAGGAGTTGGAAATCTTTCAGCATGGTTTTTGCTCTTCTGCTTCTCTTCTACTTTCCTTCACTAAGACCAGTTTGTAACATTTCTAAGAAAATGCACTTTAGTCTTCCTTTCTAATGAGGAATGTATATGAGGTTATTTATTTAAATGATATAAATACAACACTTTTATCTTTTAAAATACAATTCATGGTATGAGTGGCAGACAGTACATCTCAACAGTGCATTCAAATCACCTCATTGGTGATTTTCATACATATTTCTTATTTTGCCTTCCTTAAATGATGAAATCTTTCAAGCTTTTCATTTTCTTATTTTTTCCCATTTGAATCTTATGCTATTTGTGACTGTGTGATTATTGCAAAGTAGAATTCAAAGTGACATAAATCTTGGACAACAGATTAGCATGTTAATTAAACTGAAATCTTTATGAAATCTAAAATTTTAACTTTTAAAGGCATAGACAGCTCTGGTGTTTAAAAAATACATTTGGAAAGCTGTTAGGCAGTCTAATAAAGTTAAACATAAACCTACTCTGTGACCCAGCATTTTTTTGTTGTTATTTTTTTTTTCCTCATCTAAAACTAAAAGACTTATTAAAGAATGTTCAAGGTAGCTTTATATATAATAGCTCCAAACTAGAAACAACCCAAATGTTCAATCAACACCAAAATACAAATCGTGGTATTTCATTCGGTAGAATACTATTTAGTGATTTTTTTTTTTTGGGATTGCGTCTCGCTCTGTCTCCCAGGGTGGCGTACTCGTGGCGCAATCTTAGCTCACTGCAAGCTCCGTCTCCCAGGTTCACGCCGTTCTCCTGCCTCAGCCTCCCGAGTAGCTGGGACTGCAGGCACCCGCCACTACACCTGGCTAATTTTTTGTATTTTTTAGTAGAGACAGGGTTTCACCGTGTTAGCCAGGATGGTCTCGATCTCCTGACCTCGTGATCCGCCCGCCTCGACTTCCCAAAGTGCTGGGATTACAGGCATGAGCCACCGCACCCGGCCTGTTTAGTGATTTAAAAAGCTTAAAATACTAATATATGCAAACAAAATTATGTTGAGTGAAAGAAGCAAGATGGAAAGTGGTGCATGTTTAGATGTGAAGAAGAGACAAACAAATCTATAATGCCTGAAGTCAGAATGGGTAACCTGGGAAGGTGGATATTGACTTGGAAAGAGGCTGAAGGCACCTTCTGGGTAATGGAAATGTTCATATCTTGATCTGACAGTAGTCATAAGTGTTTACATATGTACTAATTCATTGAGCTATATACTTAAGGTTTGTGCATTTTACTTAGCCTGGAGTAAAATTCTGTAAGAAAGAAAGAAAAAGAAAGAACAGAGAGTCTCTTTAGGCTTGACTTTGATTTGCCGTTAAGTGTGTATATTAAATTAGGGATTTGGACTAATTGGACTTAATATTCATTAGGTTAACTTTTCTTTGCTGTTCTTCTTTCCTCCTCCTCGGCTATCTTCTTTCTTGCTTTATTTTTCCCTTTTTCCTTTTCTTAACCTTGATTTTATTCCTGATATTATACTCTTCAGTGCTTTCACATTAATTCTTTAGAAATGAGATGAGCAATGTGTTGACTCTTGATGGGTTGCTTATAATCTGGATGCCAATTTTACATTTGTGTCAGTCTCTGCCTCCCCTTGGCTGGTACTTTATGCCACCCCAGTTTCTTTGGTGCAATAAGTGGACCCATTTTTGTATGTAATGAATGGGATCTTAAGTGTGTGGTACAAAGGCATGATTCAAATGAAATATTACAGAATTTACAATGAATTTCACTTCCTGTAAAAGCTTTATATTCATCTGCATGATTTGTTAGAACATATATACATATGTTTTACTAAATATGCTTTTGGTACTTAAAATATTTTGACATAATTTTACATTTTTAAAAAAATTATGGCATTTTTCGAATTTTACACAAGTAAAGAGAATAAGATAGTGAATGTCCCTAGGACCCCTCACCAGCTTCAGCAATTATCAACTCACTGGGGCTGGCCAGTCTTGTTTCTCTTCTGTCTCTCCCTGGATTACTTTGAAGCAAATCTCAGATATATTACTTCATCTGTAAATGTATCTTTAAAGATACATACTGCATTTTAAGATAACTCTTAAAAAACTAATCCCAATATCAAGCAAACAAAACAGTAACTCCTTAATAATAAAAAATATCTAGAGTTCAGATTGACTCATTAAAATTAAAAAATTTTATGACTTTTTAAATTTTGACTCATTAAATTGACTTTTATTTAAATAAAATAAATATTTTGACTATTGACTCATTAAAATTGAGTTTTATTCTTATTGACTCATTAAAATTAAAAAAAAATATGTTTTTAGAGACAGGTCTCGCTCAGTCACTCAGGCTAGAGTGCAGTGTTATGATCATAGTTCACTATAACCTCAAACTCCTAGTCTCAGGTGATCTCTTTGCCCCCTTCCCCCAATGCAGCCTCCTAAAGTGCTGGGATTATAGGCATGAGCCACCATGTCTGACCTCGCTTTTTTCATAATTCATTTACTTAAATAAAGATTAAAATGAGGATTATTTATTACATTTGGTTGATAACATCTGTTTAGTTTGTTTAGTATTTTTAAGATACAGAATCCTTTTTCATCTTTATTTTTCTACATCGATTATTTGTTTAAGAAACCAGGTCACTAGTCCTTTAAAATTTCTATGGTTTTGCTGATGGTATACTTGTGGTGGTGTGCAGTCTATTTGCCTGTGCCCTGTATTTCTTGTAAACGGATAACCTAGAGGCTATATAGATTCAGATTTGAAGTTTTTGGTAACTGTTTTATAGGTAGTTTTGTCTACTTCCTATTGTACTACATCAGAAGGCATTTAATTTCTTGTTTTTATTTTGTGATTTTAAGTAGATGAGTAGGTCCAGTTATCCTAGCCTGGTTCATCCATTATCATGTTTCCCATAAAGTTCCCTAGTTGGTCTAATGGTTGTAGAAGCCTGCCGATGCTCATTGCTGAGAAGATCCATTATTTTATCAGTAGTTGCCAGATGGGAGGGTCATTTCTTCTGCATTTATTAGCTGCAGTCCTTCTAGCTAACAGATGAAGCACATTTCCCTCATTATCTGTTTTCTCTGAGTTTGATTATTCTGTAAATTCAAGGTAAGTATTTAGTTCTTTCCCTTTATTTGTCAGTATCATGCTTGGGAAGCAGCCAGTTCTTCAAGAATTGTTGTTTTTTTAAAAAAATTGGGAAATGATAATGATAAAGCAAACTGGATTCTGGCCATCCTCATTGTTTAATGGATTGGTTATGGCTTTTAGGCCTCTTAAGTGGATATTTAAGCTAGGAAATACCTAGTACTTTTTTTTTTTTTTAAGAGAAAATACATCATGAATTCATTCTGATATTTTCAGTTAGGATTTAAGACTACAGGGTTTTATGTAATGTATTTGATTTTATATTTGTGTCTCTTTATACTAAAAATCTTTGTTTCTGACATTAATTCTTTAATCTATTTTGTGTGTGTGTGTGTGTGTGTGTGTGTGTGTGTATGTATATATATAATAATTTTGTAATAGCAATTGCACTGAGACAGGGACACCAGTATTACTAACAGCATGAATACTGAAAACAGTTTATGATTTAATTGCAGGGTTTAAAAAAACTTTAGAATATGTGGTTATTTGACTGTATTTTAAAGTTATTTGAAATAACTATGTTTTGTATGATTAGGGCCACCAATCTGATTCACTATTAGCTTTTAATTGCTTCATTTTCTTTTTAGAGATTACGTTGTCTCCATTTCTATTTAATTTTGTTTGACTTAAGTAAAAGCATATTACTTGTTACTAACAATGTGATTACTGAAAACAGTTTAAGATTTTTTTTTCTCTTTAGGATCTCATGGCTATTTTACAGTGTTTAAAGTCTTTTGAAATAATTCTCTCTGTGGTTAAGTCACTGTAGATAGATGTAGTTTCAGTTTTCTTTTGATTTTAGAGATTGCTCCCCCACCCCTTTTGGATGAAATTTTGATTTCTATAATTATGCAAAAATATCCATGTTTTCCAAATAAAATCTATGAAACAGTGTACATTCAGAGACACACAGCTTCCATTCCTAAGTAATTTTTTTTTCTCTTTTAGTTTTGGGTTTATTCTTTAAAAAAAGTAAGCAAATACGTATTTATATTTTCATTTTCACCTTTCTTAGACAAAAGATAATGTAAAGCACACACTATTTGGTACCTTGCTTTTTTTCATTTAATATTATACCCTACACGGTTAAGGTATAACCTGTAAGGTACATTAAGTGAAATAAAGAAAAAAAAGCAAGGTTGTAGTAGTCTTTCTCCTTTATAGCTGTTCAGTGTTTTATGCTGTGGACGTTTATATAACTGTTGCTGCATTGATGGTTGTTTGGGTTGTTTTCAGTCTTTTGCTTTTATCGATAATGCTGCTTGTACGTGTCTTTAATATTTGCTAGGAATACATTCGATGACATTTTTCTTTCAGGAAGCATTGCTTATATTTACTCTGTTTTGTTGGTTATAGAAAAAATTCAAAAAGCTCTTTTCATTAGATAAGTCCAGGAACCACTGATGACTTTATTGCCAATGCTTAGTTATTTAATTACGAAAGTATAAATAAAATATTCACAGATGATGTTTTAATGATTCAATACATGCAAGCTTTCTGGGGTAAGTAATGGTGAAGTTCAGTACTTTAAAAAATAATATTCATGGTTAGCAATCTACTTCTTTTATTATGTTTTAATAGTAGTGATTGCACACTCAATTTTGTTGTCATTAATGTACAGAAAACATTGCAAAATCCCAAGATTTTATTAGAAGCAATATTCTTGGTTTTTTACTTTGTTTATGCAGTTTCTTAGAAAATCATACAGGTGGTCCATCCATTCTTACCTTCTTCCATGGTAATTAAGCATAGTATAAATATAACTTGCATGTTTTATTGTAAAGATATTTCACTTGTGTGCCTTTAATGTTTTTTTTTTAAACAGGCAGTATAACTCCAACTGTGGAACTGAATGGGCTTGCTATGAAAAGGGGAGAGCCTGCCATCTACAGGCCATTAGATCCAAAGCCATTCCCAAATTATAGAGCTAATTACAACTTTCGGGGCATGTACAATCAGAGGTTTGTATGTCTTTTTTGGTTTTGTTCTTAATTATTATGCATGTTGTAAAAGTTTCTCAAACTCAAAAGAATATTTCATTGTAAATCTAATTGACCTTGGGCATTTTGCATGGAATTTAGATAAAGCAAGTTCACAAGGAATAACTTAAAAAAGTACCAGTTTTAAAAAAAACCCAGTTTTCAGGAACTACTTTTTTTTTTTTTCCCCTACCCCTACAAACGTAAAAGATCTGAAGGAACTAGTTTTTATTGTGTCATGAGGGCCCTGTATTTGTTGCAGGGAAGACTAAGTCTTAAAGTCATTTCACAGTTTATAGTGTTGACTTCCCAGTTGACTTTCTCATTCATTTACCAGGCAGAGCTCAGTTTTTTTCTTGATTTGTCTAAATACATTAATAAACATGAATGTTTGTAATTTATAGGGAAAAAAGAAAAAATGTAAATAATGTAATCCTAGAATTTGCTGCCTTTTATATTTTCATGTACTTTACATTCTTTTTTCTTTGCATTTAAATATATTTAACCAAGTAGAAGTTGTCCTTTATGTGCAATTTTTGTACTACTTTATGAAGGTGTGATAGACATACAGTGAAATGTACAAATCTTAAGTATACCTCTTGATGACTTTATTTTATTTATGTATATATGTATTTATACTTTATTTGATGACTTTTTACATACATATATCCTCATGTGATCACCACTCAGATCAAGATACAGAATGTTCCCATCACCTCTGAGAGTTTCCTCAGACCTCTTTGTCCTTGGCACACCCTTCTCCCAGAAATAATCACTCTTTTATTATCATCGACTAGTTTTTTGCCTGTTAATGAACTTTTTATAACTAGACTCATACAGTATTTATGTGCGTCTGGCTTCTTTTACCTTGTATAATGATTTTCTTGTTTTGGGATTCATCCATGTCGCTTATATCTGGGTTTTGCCCTTTTTTATTGCTGGATAGTGTACTTTGTATGGATATATCATAATTTGTGTATCTTGTATATATAATGCAGTGCTCTCTTTTCACTTAATATATTGGCCATTTGTCAAATATTTAAGAATTTTTTTTCTTTTTTCTTTTTTTTTTTTTGAGATGGAGTCTCACTCTGTCACCCAGGCTGGAGTACAGTGATGTGATCTTGGCTCACTGCACCCTCCGCCTCCCTGGTTCAAGTGATTCTTGTGCGTCAGCCTTCCAAGCAGCTGGGATTACAGGCACATGCCACCGTGCCTGGCTGATTTTTGTATTTTAGTAGATATGGGGTTTCACTATGTTGGCCACGCTGGTCTTGAACTTCTGACCTCAAGTGATCTGTCCACCTCGGGCTTCCAAAGTGCTGGGGTTACAGGCGTTAGCCCCTGTGCCTGGCATGAAATATTTTTGATGGCTACATAATGCTTCATATGGCTTCATAAGTTATATAAATGTATGCCTATTTTTTTATCTAGGTTGTTCATGCCCTCCCCCCCCCCCCCACTTTTTTTTTTTTTTGTGAGAGGGAGTCTTGCTCTTTTGCCCAGGCTGGAGTGCAGTGGCGCAATCTTGGCTCACTGCAAGCTCCGCCTCCCGGGTTTACGCTATTCTCCTGCCTCAGCCTCCTGAGTAGCTGGGACTACAGGCACTGGCCACCAAGCCTGGCTAATTTTTTGTATTTTTAGTAGAGACGGGGTTTCACCGTGTTAACCAGGATGGTCTCGATCTCCTGACCTCATGATCTCCTACTTCGGCCTCCCAAAGTGTTGGGATTACAGGCGTGAGCCCCTGCGCCCGGCCTCATGCCCCCTTTTTTGTTAAGATAGCTGCAGTAAATAATCATTATGTAAATCTTTGTTCACGTCACTGATTATTTCCTTCCTTATATTACTATAAGGGGAATATTCTTTAAAAAGAATAAAGCATTGCCCAATTGCACTAAAGTTTGTACTAATTTCTTACAGTATGTGAGGATGCTTATTCTACTCTGACAACACTGAGTTAAAAGGTTTTGTCTTCTTTGATAGTTAAAAAGTAGTTTTTGTTTGTTTGTTTTTTGAGATGAAGTCTCACTCTGTCACCCAGGCTGGAGTGCCACGGCACGGTCTCAGCTCACTGCAACCTCCGCCTCCTGGGTTCAAGTGATTTCTGGCTAATTTTTGTATTTTTAGTAGAAACGGGGTTTTACCATGTTAGCAAGGCTGATCTCAAACTCCTGACCTCAAGTAATCCGCCTCTCTTGGCCTCTCAAAGTGTTAGGATTGTAGGCATGAGTCACTGCACCTGGCCATCAAGTAGTAGTTTTTAAAATTCAATTTTATTGATTATTAGCGAGGCTGAACAGTTTTTTTTAGATGTTTGTTAGTTATTTATCCTTTTTGATTTGTCTATTTTAATTGCTAATTTTTATTCCATTGCCTCACCAGTTTTCAAATGTTTATGTATTGAGGATGTTAACCTTCAGTCTATTTTATTTGTTGTAATTTTCCTGCTTTAAAAAATTTGGCTTTTAATTGTGTATTTGTTTTTAATATCCTATAGTTTTAAAATTTTATGTGGTCTAATCTATTGTTTTTTCTTTATTTCTGTCACTTCTTTTATGCCTAAGAAATTCTTTGCTGCATTTGATCAGATATTTGCTGATGCTTTTGTTATGATTTTGTGTATTTACTGATATGACGTAGGTACGTAGAGAAAATATTTATTGAGTCCATAAATAATCTGATACTTTTTGGTTTCTTGCTTGCTAGGGGAAAAATTAGCTTTAATTGTATCCGTTTAAAACTTAGTCCTACTCAATTGTAAATAGTTCCTTTAAATATTGTTTAGGTTATCTAAGAAGAATTTGCACACTGTATTAGACTTCTGCCCTTACCTTTTCCTCTCAGGTATGCCTGGGGGAGCTGTCTGTATGCTAGGAAGGAAGAGGCACCTATATACCTCACCTCTGTAGAGGCATCTTGTGTTGTCCTTTAGTTCCTCTCTTCTTTGTGGTCATGTCCTTTGTCCAACAGGCATGGAAACTTGCAGTTGGTGGTGTCTGGTGCGTTTTTTCTCCCTCAGGTAACGCTTCCAGAGTGTATCTACCATCTTCCCCTTGCTAACTGGCCTAAACCCTCAGCTTTTCTTGGCTTCCTTGGTATATTTCATTCTCTCCTGTAACATCGCTGCTTCTAATTGTGATGCATCCAATGGCAGGCTTCCCAGCCCTCAGCTCGGTGTCTACACCATACAGGAGGCACAAAGGACCACACATTTCTCTTGTAGTTGTTTTATTTTCTCTTTTTCTGTATAATATACCCATTGCCTTTATGTTTAGTCTGAGGTTCCCCAATGTAAATAAATAAAGCTAGTTGCCCACTTCAGCACAATAGATATCTTTAGTCACCTGAGTAAGGAACACTTCGGCTATTGTATACTTATTTTATTGCTAATGTACTCTAGTAAATAGATTTATGAGAGTATTACATCTTTATATTTGTTGTATTTTGATATCTATGGTCCTTTGTTGAATTTTGCTACAGTTCTGACTAGTGAATTTATTACTTTTAAATGGAAATAAACTACTTTTATTACTTCTAAATCTATTACTTTTAAAAAGTCTGGTGCTAAAGCAATGAAAAGTCAGACACTAATCCCTGTCCTTGTGGAGCTCATGTTCTTGTAGGGGAGGTAGTCAGTCAATAAGAAGTGGTTAGTCACTGAGAAGGTTGCTTTTGATAAAGACCTCAAAGGAAGAGAGAGAAAAAGCAGTGTGAATTTTGAGAGAGAGAGAGAGAGAGAAAGGGAAAGTATTCCAGGCTCAAGAAATAGCAAGTACAAAGCCCCTGCAGTAGGAGTATGCCTGGCATGGCCTCAAGAGGCTAGTGTGGCTTGATCAGAGTGAACCAAGGGAGAGAGGAGTTAGTATGTGAAATTAGACAGGGATCATGTGGTTTTGATTTTCTTTTTTTCTTTTCTAGATTTTCTGTTAAGAATGTTGGCATTTTTTCTTTGTTGGCAGTTTCTAGTTCCAAGATCTAATTCTTATGGTTGTCGTGAGGGGTACAGTAATTTTATTTATGACTTCTCCAAAGTCATAAATAATGGGCGTGCCTTAGGCCATTCCATGAATAGATAATGTGGACTTTCCCTTCAATTCTTTGGAGTGTCTTTATGATTTTCTGTAGATCACAAAAAAGGGTAAAAGAATATCAGAAAGTACCAGTAAGCTACCAAGCCATGTTTCAACTGAAAAGCTCTTTCTGTTCACAAAAGTGCAGACCTAACCGTTACTCAGTAGGCTATTAAACCATGATTTCTCATATGACCTTAATTTATAGATGACAACACTTGATTGGATTACAGGGACTCTGGAGCCAAAGATCCAAGGAGATGCTCTTCTCCTTGTCAGAACCCAGATTAATAATTTGCTTCTTAAGGCAGGGAATAAAAGGTGAAGTCCAAAAAAAAGGTATATTTTAGAGGGATTTTTGTTTTTTTTTTTTTTTTTNATAATGTGGACTTTCCCTTCAATTCTTTGGAGTGTCTTTATGATTTTCTGTAGATCACAAAAAAGGGTAAAAAGAATATCAGAAAGTACCAGTAAGCTACCAAGCCATGTTTCAACTGAAAAGCTCTTTCTGTTCACAAAAGTGCAGACCTAACCGTTACTCAGTAGGCTATTAAACCATGATTTCTCATATGACCTTAATTTATAGATGACAACACTTGATTGGATTACAGGGACTCTGGAGCCAAAGATCCAAGGAGATGCTCTTCTCCTTGTCAGAACCCAGATTAATAATTTGCTTCTTAAGGCAGGGAATGAAAGGTGAAGTCCAAGAAACAGGTATCATTTAGAGGGATTTTTGATTTTTTTTTTTTTTTTTTTTTTTTTTTTTTTTTTTTTTTTTTTTTTTTTTTGAGACGGAGTCTCGCTCTGTCACCCAGGCTGGAGTGCAGTGGCCAGATCTCAGCTCACTGCAAGCTCCGCCTCCCGGGTTCACGCCATTCTCCTGCCTCAGCCTCCCGAGTAGCTGGGACTACAGGCGCCGCCACCTCGCCCAGCTAGTTTTTTGTATTTTTAGTAGAGACGGGGTTTCACCTGTTAGCCAGGATGGTCTCGATCTCCTGACCTCGTGATCCGCCCGTCTCGGCCTCCCAAAGTGCTGGGGATTACAGGCTTGAGCCACCGCGCCCGGCCTAGAGGGATTTTTGAAAAGGTTCTTTTATTTTCTACTTAAAGTAGTATTAAGCAAAATCAGGTATTACCTATACTGTTTTTCCCCGTCTTCTTCACTGATGCAGTTTCTCCACTTGAACTCATTCAAAGGCCTAAGAAGAACTGAATTTTTCTTTTTTAATGATGAGTGGAGAAAAAAGCATTTATCCATGAGCAAACTCTGTAGATACAACTTGGATTCTGAAGTACCTGTCTCCTTTTATTATGCCCAAGATGTTTGACAATAATTACATCCGGTTATGTATTTTTCTTTATCATTTCAGGTACTTTTCAGTCACAGATATATTATAAAGCAGAAAACATATAAAAATTCATTTGACAAAGTACAAGGTAAAGTTTGGAGAACACTTTGTGCTTTTGTTCTCCCATCTTTCTTATAAAAATTATGTACAGTAGAGAAATAGAATGGCTGAAATTAGACAATTTTTCAATTTTGTATATTCATAGATGAAAAAAGTATTATTGCTTGGCAAATGACCAGAATGACAGACCAGCAGATTAAATGGCCCCTTGGTCTGCTGGTGCAGATTTCCAAAGGGCCACAACTCAAACTAGGTTATGTGAAAATGGGAATTTTTGACCTACGTAACTGGGATATCTCTTGGGGAGAGATTCAGGCATGGTTGGATGTAGGACTTTAGTGTTCTTCTTCCTCATTTTCTATTTCTCTCTTTCTAGCTCTTGCTTCTTTTTTTCTCTACTTTGTTTTCAAATAAGCTGATTCCCATTTGCTGTACTTCATACACTGTATAGTCTGTAGACTTGTACTGAAGAAGGTGCAGTTTTTGTTTTTTGGGTTTTTTTTGATAGTCATTAGAGAAGTCCCCCCAAATACTTTGGAGTAAACTGTCCATCCTGGAATTACTCATTCAAACTCGGTTGGGGGTAGGGAGATACTTTACTTTAGCCAAGCCTGGGTTATATGTCCAACCTGGAGAAACAGGTTAGCCCCATCCAAACTACTCTTCAGGGTACAATTATTTTATGGAGTGGTTCCTCAAAAGCAAATATTTTGAGAGAAAATTATTTCCATTACAGTCAGAACATTTGGTTCAGTTCCTAGTTCTGATGCTTTTAGTTAAGTGATCTTGCACAAGGCTCTGGACCTCCATTAATTTCCTCATTTGCAAAACAGAGATAGTAATAGCAAATGAAGGACTTTCGTGAGGTCATCTTCATTCAGCAGACATTTATTGCATGCCTACTCATTGCCACATGTTGTGTTTGAGTAGAGACTTTGAGGAAAGACAGGCAGTCTAATAGACTAAGTTTAGTAGAAGAGGAAAACAAAAGAAAGAATGATAGATGTGCCCTAATGGTGCTATGGAAGCATTAGGAAGGAACTAAGCACCCCACCCAGATTGGGGCACCAAAGAAGCCTTCCAGGAGGAATGAACTGAATCTTTAAGGTGAACTAGGATTTAGCCAGGTGAGGAGGGCAAGGAAAAGTAATATAGATTTTGGGAACAAAGGCTAGGAATCCTGAGAAGTTTAGTTCATTCATGGACTTACAAGCAGTTTGGTAAGTCTGGAATGAAAAGAGTGAAGTCTAGGCAGGGCCCCAATTTGAATGTCCTGAAGTGCCCATGCCATGTGGTTTGGATTTTATTCTGAAGGTGATTGGGAGCCATTGAAGAATTTTAAGCTGAGGGATGAAATAATTGGATATATGTTTTAGGAATATTGCTTTGGCAGTATGTGGAAAGTAGGTTGGACTGGTTGAAACTTGAAGGGAGAAAGAATTACAAAGATGTTGTGGTAATTCAGGCATAATGTGATGCAGGCCTGGAGTGGTAAAGATGGAGAGGAAGGGACAGTGTCTATAGATATTTAGAAGGTAGACTTGATTGCATTTGGGGTATTAAGGATAACTTCAGATATTTGGATGACTAGTAATACTCTTCACCACAAGAGTAGTTGGGGCAGGTTTTTGGAAAGATGAAGAGTTTAATTTGCACTGTGTTGCATTTAAATTGCCTATGAAGTATTTAGGAGTCATTTTATCACTCTTTATGGCCACGATGAAGGGTAGCAAAGATTATCTTTGATTTTAAAGACTTGTTGGAAGTAGATGTGGCAAGAGGTAGTAGAACATCGAGAGCTTTCAGAATAGGTTTGTGTAATACATCTTAAGAAAATGGCAGTTTAGGATTCAACCCAAGTTTGAGTGACCCATCGGCTCTTTGTTCGTTGAAGATGTATCCTTTCTTCCCCAAAGGGTTTATTTATTTGTTAACACTCAGTTTGGAACAATTTTATGGTATACACCCTCATTAGATGTGTTCAGTATATTTTGTGTCAAGGTTACCTTTTGCTAGTGTATCCAGTTCTTGGTCCAATTTCTTATAGCTAGGTTGGTCAAGTTATTTTCTTTTAACATATGTTGAGTCATAGCAAATTAGACAAGAAGAAAATAATTTGGACTATTTTGCCTAAAAGTTACTTGTTTCTATGGCCAGAGTTAGACACTTACTTAAGGCTTCTTGGTTTTTCCTTGTACCTCTGTGAAATAAATCTGTGAGACATGGAAATAATTTTACAGATAGTGATTGTTATCAGTGGAAATTCGATAGGGCGAAAGAAACTTTTGAAGCATCCAAATGGACTTTTTTGCGTTATGTTAATTATCAGTAAAATTAATAGCCAAGATTCAGATTTATGAAAACAGCTTGTATATTATATTTCAGTTTATGTTATATAGGCTGATGATTTGTTGCTAAGTATTGTGATGTTGGTGTGCTATTTAAAATTCTGAGATCGTTCAAACTTTGAATATAAGATTTTTCACTCATTTGTAATGCCCTCTTAAAAAGCATATTGGAAAGTAGAACAGTTGATGTTGAATATTCAGTTGTCCGCTTATATCCCTGGGTTCTGTATCCATGGGCTCAGCATTCGTGGATCCAGCCAATTGTGGATTGAAAATATTCAGGAAAAAAAGGGTGGTTGCACCTGTATTGAACATGTACAGACTTTTTTTTTCTTGTTATTATTTCCTAAGCAATGCAGTGTCACTACTATTTTCATAGCATTTACATTGTATTAGATATTATAAGTAATCTAGAGATGATTGAAAGTATATGGGAGGATGTGCATAGGTTATATGCACATACTACCACACCATTTTATATCAGGGACTTGAGCAACCGTGGATTTTGGTAGCTGTAGGGGGTAGGGATGAAGGTCCTGAAACCAGTTCCTCACAGAAACCTAGAGATGACTAGAGATGACTGTATTTGTACCAGCAGTGATATGAACAGTTACAAACCTACAGTTCTGGTTTCTGCCACCAGATGGTGCTTGTATACTGATCAAACAACATACAGACTGGGTGAGCTCACTTTGGTTACTATTCCAAGGCCATTAAATTAGAGGTTAAACCATATGAAATTGCCAATATTTGACATTTCTTTGACCTACAAATATGTCAGTTTCATATGTTCAACCTAATAGGAAAAAGTCATACAAGTATACAACATTAAATTATCTTGGATAAATGAAGTAAGCATAAAGTGGTGAAAAACCCAATTTGTTTCAATAGATATAGAACTTTGCCTTTTGTATAGCACATCCCTTGGTTTGGGGAATATATTCTTTTCTCTTTTCTCATATGCTTTACACATGGAATGTGTGTCAGAACTCTTAAACTGATACTACTTCATGTAGATACCACTTTATAGATGTAGAACTGAAAGATAGGCAGCAAGATACTTTTTAAAATCCTTATATATTTTAAAATAGTGTTCAATTATTAACATTAATGTTAAATTAGGATCTTTTATTTGGGAGAAATTAACCTAAACCCATAACAAAGACGCATTAAAATAAATTGTCTTTTAAAACTCTCATAAACCAGAGAAGAAAATTTGAACAAGTTACCAAAGCAAGGATGAAGAAGAGTGAACTTAAGATCAGTATCCCCATGATCACAGATATAAAATTATTATTATTATTATTTTGAGACAGTCTTGCTCTGTTGCCCAGGCTGGAGTATAGTGGCGTGATCTTGGCTTACTGCAACCTTTGCTTCCCGAGTTTGCGATTCTTGTGCCTCATCCTCCTGAGTAGCTGGGACTACAGGTGCGTGCCACCACACCTGGCTAATTTTTTGCATTTTTAGTAGAGGCAGGATTTCAGCATGTTGCTCAGGCTGGTCTTGACCTCCAGACCTCAAATGATCTGCCTGCCTCGTCCTCCCAAAGTGCTGGGATTACAGGCATGAGCCACCATGCCCAGCCAGATAAAAATTCTTAACAAAATATTAGCAAATTAAATTCAGCCAAATTTAAATAATATTATGATTAAATGAAGTTTATTCTAGGAAAGCAAGATGAGTTTAGTATTCAGTAATCAAAGTAATTAACCCAATTAATAGAATAAAGGAGAACAACCATATGAGTATCTCATTAGGTTCAGAAAAAGCATTTGACAGAAGTCAGTGCTCATTAATGATATAGACTAGCAAACTAGGAACAGAAGAGAACTTTCTTAATTTGATAAAGGGCTTCTTCAAACAACCGCTAGGTAACATTATGGTCTATAATGGAAGACTGAATACTTGTAAGATCAGGAACAAGGCGGTAATACACACTGTTATAACTTCTGTTCAACATTATACTTGAGGACTGGTATGGCTCATGCCTGTAATCCCAGCACTTTGGGAGGTCAAGGCGGGCAGATTACTTCAGCTCAGGAGTTTGAGACCAGCCTGGGCAACATCACCAAACCCCATCTCTGTTGGCGTGTGCCTGTAGTCCCAGCTACTTGGGAGGGTGAGGTGGGAGGATTGCCTGGGCCTGGGAGGTCAAGGCTTCAGTGAGCTGTGATCACCACTGCATTCCAGCCTTGGCAACACAGTGAGACCCCGCCTCAAAAAAACAACAAAGAACCCCACGTTATACTTGAGTACTATCAAGTGCAACAGTAAGAAGAAACAGATGGGGGAATATTGGAATCGGAGACATAAAACTGTCATCATAGACACCATGATTCTGTATGTAGAAAATATTAAATAGAAACTACTGAAAAGCTACTGAAAAAATGAGTTTAGTAAGGCCACAAGTTGCAAGGTTAGTATACAAAAATCAATGGTATTTCTGCTAAATAGTAATGAGCAGTTGGGGAATTAAATAGCATGAAAACATCATATTCAGAGATCAATTTAATAAAATAGGTACACAACCTGTATACTGAAGGCTATAAAATATTGCTTAAATTAAAGAAGACTATTATTTAAGATTTCAATCCTCCCAAAGTTAATGTGGAGATGCAATGCAATTGTAATCAAAATCATAGTAGGTTTTATTTTTTTCTTTGATAAAATTAAGGTAGTGCTGACATTTGGAGATGCAAAGGACCTGCAGTAGCCAAAACAATTTTGAAAAGAAAACAAAATTGGCTGGCCCACACCACCTGACTTAAAGATTTGCTATAAAGCCACAGTAATCAAGACAACAGAAAATTGACATAGGGACAGATATGTGGATCAGTGGGACAGAATAATACAGCAGTTGGCAAACTATAGCCCATGGGTCACATCTGGCTTGTCTGTTTTTGTATGACTTGCAAACTAAGTAATGTTTTTTACATTTGCAAATGGTTGGAAAAACATTAAAAGTAAGATGATATTTTATAACACATGACATTTAAATGAAATTGAAATTTTAGTGTGTGTCAGTAAAGTTTCACTGGAACACAGCCACAGTCACTTGCTTATGTATTGTATGTACTTGCTTATTTATAGTCTGCTTTTGTGTTACAACAGCAGAGTCAAATAGATGTGATAGATCATATGGCCTGCAAAGCCCAAAATATTTTATATCTGGCCCTTTACAGAAGTTTGCTGATCTCTGGAATATGGAAGCAAGAAATAGATCAGTCCACATATGGTCATTTAATTCTTTCAAAATTCCAGTGAAGGTGCTAATGGGGAAAGGATACTCTTTCCAACAAATAATAGTAAAATAATTGACCTTTCAGACAGAAAAAAAAAAAAAGAACCTGGGCCGGGCGCAGTGGCTCATGCCTGTAATCACAGCACTTTGGGAGGCCAAGGCAGGTGGATCACCTGAGGTTGGGAGTTCGAGACCAGCCTAACCAACATGGAGAAACCCTGTCTCTACTAAAAATACAAAATTAGCTTGGCATGGTGGTGTATGCCTGTAACCCCAGCTACTCGGGAGGCTGAGGCAGGAGAATTGCTTGAACCTGGGAGGCGGAGGTTGTGGTGAGCTGAGATTGCCCCATTGCACTCTAGCCTGGCAACAGGAGTGAAACTTCATCTCAAAAAAACAACAACAACAACAACAACAAAAAAAACCTGAACCTTGACTTCACATCGTAGACAAAAATAATTCAGAAATGGGCCTTAGACCTATATGTAAAAGTTAAAGTAAAATTTCCAGAAGAACATACTTTGCTACTTTGGAAATAGACAATTCTTAGAACACAAAAAGCATGGATCATGCAAAAATTGAGAAATTACATGTCATCAAAATTTAAACTTCTGGTACTTGAAAGACACTTTACAAAATGAAAAAGCAAGACATATATTAGAAGGAAACGCTTGTAATACATGTATTTGAAAGAGGACTTCAGAATATATAAAGGAATACCTCCAACTCATTAATAAGACAAAACTGGACAATATTTTTGAATAGACAATAAAGAAGAGATAAGAATGGCTAATAAACACATGAAGAGATGCTCAAAGTGATTAGTCATCAGGGAAATGCAAATTAAAACCATAGCTAAAGTTTAAAAAGACTGACAACACCTAGTGTCATGGTGGGGCAACTGGAAGTCTCATACATTGCTGCTGGGGATATAAAATGGTACAGGCACCTTGTCAGAGTTTATTCTGTTCTTATGAAGTTAAGCATATAGTACTTATCTTACCACCCAGCAAATTCCATGTGGTATTTAAGATAAATGAAAATATATGGCCATTCAAAGGCTTGTACATGAATGTTTGTAGCCCCAAATTGGAAACAACCCAAATATCTACCACTAGGTAAATGGTTACACTGTAACATAACAATTACTTGGAATACTATTCAGCAGGAAAACTTGTGATTCATCCAATGATATGCATGAATCTCAGAAACTATGCTGAGCAAAAGAAGACAGGACAGATACATAGTGTAGATACTGTAAGATTCTATTTTTGTGGAATTCTAGAATAGGCAAAACTAATCCATAGTGACAGAAAGACGTTCTTTGATTGCCTAGATTTGGGGGGTGGGAATTTCCTATACAAGGAAACTTTTGGGAGTGATAGAAATGTTCTGTGGTTTCATTTTGGTGATTGTTAATATGAGTGTATGTCAAAATTCATCCAACTATGAGCCTAAAATAGGCACGTTTCATTAAATGTAAATTTTACCTCAATAACATTGATTTTAAAAATACATTTTGTAATCCTCCATTTTCTTTGAGGCTAAAATATTTATAAGAAAGCGCCAGGTTTTTGCTTCTGAAGCATTTGGCCAGAAACATTGTAAATGTTTTTCTAGAGGCTAAAATGATATTTACCTTATAGGGTGTTTGAGGACAGAATGATAGGCTGGTTCAGTTGCTTAGCTTCTGCCTTTGTGCACTAATTGTTGTTATAATTGTTAGCCTTTATTGCATTTTAACTTGTTTCGTTACAAGTACAAACTCTGGAGTTGGAATCATAGCTGTGTGGATTTGAGCAGGTTATTCGACTTCTAATTCTCAGTTAACTCACCTGTAAGTTAGGAGAATAAATAATGCTTCCTTACAGTGTTGTTTTCAGGTTTTAATAAAGTAATTCAGTGACTATGCATGGCCCTTTACCTTACTTTACCGTAGTGTTTTGAGTTCCTTTAAATAATCTAAATATCAGTGTATTTGTACAATTGTTGTTATACTGTGTTGTTGTTACTGTGGGAACATTGTTGTTCCTGTTGTTACTGTGGGAAACTTAAAAGAATTTACGTCTGCTTAATTAAAAAAATTAATAAAATCAGGCTGTGATTCTGTTATTATTTCTGGGTATATGCTTTATAGAAGGAATGGCTGATTCTCTATTACATATGAATATTTTTGGCCCGTGGTTAAAATTTAGTTGACCCTGGAATAATACTGCCACTGTAACCCAGAGAATCATTTCTCCCTTAGAAAACTGTGCATTTATATAAGGAGTCATTAAGTTAGGATTTAAACATGAGCTTTGGAAAATCTGTGGCCTTGTGTAATTATATGCAGCATTTTATACACATACCTCTTCTGCCTTGTCTAGCATGGTAGCCATTCATTTTATCTTTGGTCTTTCAGCTTTCTTAACGTTCATTCCCAAGGAATATCTAGTCTATTTTCTTGCCACAGAGTTAGTATTCAGATACTAATAACTTGGTAATACATTTACCATGATAGAACTTCAGGACTCCATGCTCCTTTGTTCTGCTTTTAGAGGCAGCCAGGCAGGCGCAGGGATCACCACTTAATTTTAGATTAGAGACTGTTTAAAATACCTGTGTGTTTGTTAAATACAATTTTTTTTCCCCAAGCCGGTGTCTTGCTGTGTCGCCCAGGCTGGAGTGCAATGACATGATCTCAGCTCACTGCAACTTTGCCTCCCAGGTTCAAGCGATTCTCCTGCCTCAGCCTCCTGAGTAGCTGGGATTACAGGCGCGCACCACTGTGCCCAGCTAATTTTTGTGTTTTTAGTAGAGACAGGGTTTCAACATGTTGGTCAGGCTGGTCTCGAACTCCTGACCTTGTGATCTGCCCACGTTGGCCTCCCAAAGTGCTGGGATTACAGGATATGTCACAAAAGGTTTAACATTTTTCATATCCCCTTTAAACAAAAACAAAAGCATAAGTCAACAGAGCCAATTCTTAATTTTAAAAGTGTTTTTACAACAAGGGGTCTATCTAGAATGGGTGAAATGAATAGTGTTCTCTATTCTTTTATTTGAGGCTAATTTTATTAATCTGTTGCTCAAGCTCTGAAAAACAAATACAATACTTGGTTTATTTTGTGTTTGAAGCAATGCTCTCTCACAAATACCTTTATTTTCTGTTCAGTTGAGCAAAATCTTGCTTAACAATGCTTATTGTGTTTAAAAAAAAATCTGGGTACAATGACAGTTTAAATTATGAAGCTCTTTTTTTCTTTTTTTGAGACAGAGTTTCGCTCTTGTTGCCCAGGGTGGAGTGCAGTGGCGCGATCTCAGCTCACTGCAACCTTCACCTCCCAGGTTCAAGCAATTCTCCTGCCTCAGCCTCTTGAGTAGCTGGGACAACAGGCATGCGCCACCATGCCAGGCTAATTTTGTATTTTTAGTAGAGACAGGTCTCTCCATGTTGGTCAGGCTGGTCTTGAACTCCCCACCTCAGGTGATCCACCTGCCTTGGCCTCCCAAAGTGCTGGTATTATGGGTGTGAGCCACTAAGCCTGGCCGTGAAGTTCTTTTTAATGTCATGTGACATATAAATACGTGGGCTTTCAGTATTCAGAATTCTGAAAGATTTATATAGGTTGCCAGTCATTGCTCTAAAAATTTTGAAACTTTTGAAGTTTTTTTTTCTGCTTTGTTTTGGAGGGTTCCTTTATGAATCAAAAAACAATGTTATCCACCAGCTGTTTCTCCTTAATACTCAATCACTTTTTATGCATTTTCTTCAAATACTGATTTTCAGTAAAGGTTTTGTGAAGTTTTAATGTCCATTGGATTTAGAAAGAATTTTAAGTATGGTTGGTTTTTTTTTCGTTGCTGTTTTTTTTTTTTTTTTTAGTTGGGGTTTTCCCTTGTCACCCAGGCTGGGGAACAGTGGTTTTGTTCTCCCCCCACGCCACCCCCCCCTCCTGAGTTCAAGCGATTCTTCTGCCTCAGCCTCTGGAGTAGCTGGGACTACAGGGACGTGCCACCATGCTCAGCTAATTTTTGTATTTTTAGTAGAGACAGGGTTTCACCATGTTGGCCAGGCTGGTCTTAAACTCCTGACCTCGTGACTCACCCGCCTTGGGCTCCCAAAGTGCTGGGATTACAGGCATGAGCGCACCATGCCCAGCATAAGTTGGTTTTTAAAAACAATTTGCTTTGACTATTAAGAGGGTTTATGTTACAATGTTTATAGAAGTTTCTTGCAATAACATAATTTCTTGGAAATGTAATATTGTGTCTAAAAATTCTGGGTATGATTTTGGGTGATCATCAAATAGGCCATGTTCCAACTTTGTTTTTATGTTGGTTTACTGGAAACTTAGAAGCATTTTTCCATAGAAACATTATGATTAAATGGTGGTGAAACTTCCCAAAGAATATTTTTTTTTTTTTTGAGGCGGAGTCTCCGCTCTGTCACCTGGACTGGAGTGGCAGTGGCCGGATCTCAGCTCACTGCAAGGCTCCGCCTCCCGGGTTTACGCCATTCCCTGCCTCAGCCTCCAGAGTAGCTGGGACTAACAGGCGCCCACCTCACCCGGCTAGTTTTTTGTAATTTTTAGGTAGAGACGGGGTTTCACGTGTTAGCCAGGATGGTCTCGACTCCTGACCTTGTGATCCGCCCGTCATCGGCCTCCCAAAGTGCTGGGAGTACAGGCGTGAGCCACCGCGCCCGGCGATATTTTTTTTTTAAATTGAGATGGAGTCTTGCTCTGTCATCCAGGCTGGAGTGCAGTGGCATGATCTTCGCTCACTGCAACCTCCTACCTGAGTTCAAGAGATTCTCATGCCTCATCCTCCCAAGTGGCTGGGACTACAGGCATGGGCCACCACACCCGGCTAATTTTTATTTTTTTTTTAGTAGAGATGGGGTTTTACCATGTTGGTCAGGCTGGTCTCGAACTCCTGACCTCAGGTGATTTGCCCACCTCGGCCTCCAAAAGTGCTGGGAATGCAGGTGTGAGCCACTGTGCCCAGCCCCCCAAGATACTTCTTAAAACCCCATGTTACTGAGTGTGACTATTGTACCTTTTAAATAGTTTTGTTTTGTTTTGTTTTGTTTTGATATGGAGTCTTGCTCTGTCGCCAGGCTGGAGTGCAGTGGTGCAATCTTGCCTCACTGCAACCTCCGCCTCCTGGGTTCAAGCGATTCTTGTGCCTCAGCTTCTCGAGTAGCTGGGATTACAGGTGTGTGCCACCACGCCCAGCTAATTTTTGTACTTTTAGTAGAGACAAGGTTTCACCATTTTGGCCTGGCTGGTCTCGAACTCCTGACCTCAGGTGATCTGCATGCCTCGGCCTCCCAAAGTGCTGGGATTACAGGCATGAACCACTGCACCCAGCCTCTGAATTCTTTTTAGCAAATAAAGTTGTCATTGACACCTAAACCTGGTAAAGACAGTACAGAAAAGGAAGTTTCAATCTAATACCAGTATAAATATAGAAGAAAAAAATGAGCAAATAAAATCTGATGTAAAATTAGTAATATTATATGCCTTCTAAAAATTTATGTTGAATTTAATTCATTTATTTGAATACTTTTATTACTATAACTATTGAAGGTTATGAATTCTCCTTTGACCATTGTTTTCCATTTGTACTATAGTTTCTGCTATGTAGTATTTTCATTATTCTTTCAGTATTGTTTTTCCAGTTTGTATTTTCCCTTTCATGTACAAATTGTTTAATAAAGGTTTTATTTTTCAAGTAGAAGGGCCCTTTGCTTTTTAAAATTTTGTTATTAATTTCTAGTTTGTTGTATTTTGATTTGAGACTGTAATATCTCCACCTTGTGGCACCTCCTTATGCTTTCTTTGAGATCAAATGGAGGATCATGTGTACACACATATAAACATAACATCTTCTGTAAGATTTTGTTGCTTTGGTCTTTTATATGGTGTGTTTTTTTTTTTTTGGTCTACTTGATCTGTCTTGTACTGAGAGTGGGGGGTTAAAATGTCTTAGTATTTATGTGCTTCTGTTTATATACCCTTGCATCTCCTGTAGTTTTTGGCTTCCGGTGGCTGCTGCGTTATTTGGTGCATAGGTATTTATAACTGTTATATATCACTGAAGAATTGTAGATTTGAGCATTAATACCTAGTGTTAGCCATTAATACCTTTTTGCTTGAATTCTGCTTTGTCTGATAATCAGCATAACAATCACTGCTTTCTGTTTTCATTAAGCTAGTATAACTTTTTAGCCCTTCTCTGTTTTTGGTGTCTGTTGTGTATAGTGTATATTTGGGCCTTGTTTTATGAGACAAGTTTAAAATCTTTTTTGTTTAAGCCTGAAATGTATTTGAGTTGAGAAATAAAGGCAGATTTTTTTTTTTTTGATAGTCTGATTTGGCATTTGGTTGACAGTGGGTGTTTACCAAAACTGTATGCTGCTCTACCGTTTGGGCAGAATATATTTGAAGTGTATGATAAGATGAAAGCATTTTATAAAACATGTTATTTTAGCAAAAGGATATTGAAATTAACAGTGTTTTGATGTTTTCTACCCTTTCGGAGTATATAAAATTAAACTGCTAAGGGAAACAATAGCAGATATAATTCATAATCATTTGATAAGTCATAGTAATACTGTTTTGGAATACTTCCCAGAAATGGAGAAACTGAATAATTGTAGCAAATGTGTAATGAATCCTTCATAAGTCAGGTAGTTTCTAGTTATTTGCTTTCAACAAATTGTAAAGGGACCTAACATCAGTTGCCACATCACTAAAAATATTCTGATGGTAGATCACAGTGTATGTTTTGGCATAGAAAAAATTGAGTGACCTTGTTATAACAAAACTCAGAGTGATTTAATTTTTAATGTGAATTACATTTCTTAGTGATTATACCTGAAATAAGTGAAATAAGAGTAGAATTGAGAACCTATCTCATTTTAGCAGTAAGAAATATTCTTTTTTAGATACATCAATATAAAGAAAAAAAGTCTATAAATGTCAGTGAGGTTCATATCCATTAATATTTTACTTTTTGTTTGAAAATTACGTGGCCGGGCACAGTGACTCACGCCTGTAATCCCAGCACTTTGGGAAGCTGAGGCGGGTGGATCACGAGGTCAGGAGATTGAGACCATTCTGGCTAACATGGTGGTGAAACCTTGTCTCTACTAAAAATACAAAAAAAAATTAGCCGGGCATGGTGGTGGGCACCTGTAGTGCCAGCTACTTGGTAGGCTGAGGCAGGAGAATGGTGTGAACCCGGGAGTCGGAGCTTGCAGTGAGCTGAGATCCCGCCACTGCAATCCAGCCTGGATGACAAAGCAAGACTCTGTCTAAAAAAAATAATAATAATAAAAAGGAATTAAAAAATTATGTATTAAAATTTATAATATTTGTTTCATTATCTGCTAATAATTGCAATAATTGCTCATTGCACAAAATATTTTTTAACTTACATGGAAATATGATCTATAATTGTAATTAATATGTCCATTTTTGTTTCATAGAATTATGGTAGAATGAGAAATAAAAGACTTCTAGTTATAAAATATGAAATTAGGATAAAATTATTTGGAGAAAGTGCAGTAAAATGTAAGTTAAACAAGATACAACTGGTGTAAAATTTCTGTTGTATTTAACAGAATTTATGTATTTTTTAAGTAGATAAGGATGGATGTCAGCTTGCTTTGATAGTTCAGTTTCTTTGGATACACTTAAAAGAGTGACATAATTTTATTTTAAGATGTAAATATTTACAGTAAATTAGAAACTACTTTTCTAATTTACTGTAATTTTCTAATTTTCTTTTGCAAGTACTTAATGAAATTTTTAAAATGTGAATCAAAACTTTAGCTATAAGAAGAAATATGCAAGAATATGTGTAATTTTCTAAATTTTTTTTTGTGGGGTATGAGCATTCAAATTTGAACACTATTGCCATAGATTTATTTGAAAAAGAAGCTAAATTAGATACGGCTATTGCAGAATGCAGACGAGGTGAACATTTTTATCCTGATTTACACATGCATAGGCAAATATGGTAGTTTAAGAAATGGCTTGATAATTAAAAGAGTTCTTTCTTTTTTTTTTTTTTTTGAGACAGTCTTGTTCTGTCACCTAGGCTGAAAGTACAGTTGCACGATCATGGCTCAGTGCAGTCATGACCTTCTGGGCTCAAGTGATCCTTCCACCTCAGCCTCTCTAGTAGTTGGGACACCGTGATGTCTGGCTAATTTTTTATTTTTTGTAGAGATGGGGTCTCACTGTGTTGCTCAGGCTGGTCTCAAACTCATGGGCTCAACCAATCCTCCTGGCTTGGCCTCCCAATGTGTTGGGATTACAGGGCGTCGGCCAGCGTGCCTGGACAGTTAAAAGGGTCTTGAGCTTGAACATAGCAGTCATAGTTAATTTTTTGAGCTCAGTTATACCAAAAATTAAAATCTTTTTTTTCTTTTCTAGTATATAATATAATCCTCCCATTTATAAAATAATAAAATTGTATTTATCACCTTACTAGTATGTATAGGTAAAAATATTTATCTTGAACCATTAGAGGGCAGCATGGTTTTATCTTTGGAATTAACTTTCACAACATGTAAATACTTTTGAGTCACAGGCTTAATATAAGCATGATTAAAATAAACTGTGAAATTTTAAGTTAAAATTAAAATATTTCATTTGGAATTTTTGTAATATAAAAAATGTGGTAGCAAGATAAAGTAAGTCCTCCTTTTCTTTTTTCCCTCCCCTTCCTTCTTCCTAACCACATTAGAACTTTTACAAAATTCAAAAGTTATACAACTTGATTCTAAACTTAATATTTACCTTGATTTTCAGATGAAGCGTTACCTAAGTCAGTGTTGTATAAGATGTTCCATGGTAAAAGGGATTTGAAGACAAATTTTGGAAATGCTGCATACTGTATCTCTCTTAAAAATTCCTAAAGGTGTCATGAAGAAAACTATTTACCTAAGCGGTTCCCAACCCTAACAGAACATCAGGCTTTCCTGGGCAGCTTTAAAAATTCTGATGCCCAGACTTTATCTCAACTAATTAAATCAGAATTTCTGATTGCAGAGCTTGAACCCTAGTGTTTTTTAAAACTTCCTCAGGTAGTTCTATGTCCAGTCATTTAAATACTGGTCCCCACAACCTAAAACACATTACCCTCTATTAACATCAAAGATTATGAGATAATTTAAATAGTCGTAGAACTTTTGAAAGAAGTAAAGAAGAAGGTAAGAATTACAGTTAACCACACTCCTTAGGGACAATTGTTCGGGACAGCTAGCTTCCTCACATTGCTGAGGATTCACTTTTTTTTGGAAACTAAAACTTTACTTAGTTCAGTAATTTTGGATACAAATAATTTCTAAAAGTTATGGCGTATATTTTTTATATCCTTAAATAGAAAATGCCACAATTCTTAGCATAAAGAATCCTTCCTGTTGACTCATTGTCAACCTTATAAACAATAAGTATTATCATAAGCCTCATGAGATATATACACGGTTTGTCCTTATACCAGATAATCCTAGACATCTGTTTCTAGAGTACTCAAATGTGCTTTTAGTTACTTTCCAAATCATTCTTGGCAGTCAGATTGTCGCCTTATTTCTTGTTTTTGTTAGTGCACCTTTGCATATTGCTTCCTCCTTTCTTTAATGCTTTTCAATTGCTATTATCTTGAAAACTGATACTATAGTTTGAATTTGGGGCAAAGTAAGAGTAGCAGGGCTTTAATTAAGCCCTAAGATGTCCCCTTAAGTATGGAGTATATTGAGTTTTATCTAGTTGGTGGATTTTTTTACTTCAGAATTCATTTTTGTCTGTCATATATTTTGCTAAGAATCTGCCTTTTGAGTAGTATGAAGTGGCCAGATAGTTCAATACAGGTTTGGTGAATATCTATATATATGTATGTGTAAGTGTGTTACACATATATATTTAATGACATGAAGTACTTTGGTTGCTTTGGTTGTTTGGGATTGGACAGAAATAACAGCTTTTTTTTTTTTTTTTTTGAGACGGAGTCTTGCTCTGTCACCCAGGCTGGAGTGCAATGGCGTGATCTCCGCTCACTGCAACTTCCACCTCCCGGGTTCAAGCGATTCTCCTGCTTCAGCCTTCCGAGTAGCTGGTATTACAGGCGCCTGCCAGCACACCCGCCAGCACGCCCGGCTAAGTTTTTTTTTTTGTATTTTTAGTGGAGACGGGGTTTCACTGTGTTGGCCAGGCTGGTCTTGAACTCCTGACCTCGTGATCTGCCTGCCTTGGCCTCCCAAAGTGCTGGGATTACAAGCGTGAGCCACCGCGCCTGACCAGAAATAACAGTTTTAATAAATTTCATGAAATCACTTCCTTGTCTGTTAAAGGAAACAGAAAGGGTTCATTTGTGCATGGTTTAGTCTTTCTTTTGAATGTGGAAGTTTTCTTCTTTGTGTGTTTAAAAAAAATTAAAAGTGAAACATTTTCCAAAATGAGAAGATTTGCTAGTAAGTAATGCATACGTCTATGAAATTATCTGCCTGAGTTTGATAATTTTATTTATATAATTTCTTTTTGTTTTCCCCCTTCCAATCCTTCATGGTTTTCTTTTTTACACACAAAGCTTACAACCTTTATTTTCCAACTGGCAAACCAGTTTTCCAACACTTTAAAAAAAAAACAAATTATCCTTTTATCTTATGCTGAAAGCCCTACTCATAACAAGCCCACTTCTGCGTTTGACTCTGTACACTGACCCTACATTTACTTCCCAAACCGACCCTTTTGGTAACTTTCGGTGAAGAGGTGGCTTTAATAAATATATTCTCCAGAAATCTTGAGAACCTTTGCTTGAGTCAGGATGAGAGGTGCCGCCACAGTGTAAACAGAACAGCCGAGTCCTCCGTGTAGGCGCCAGGTGCGATCTGCACAGACCACGTGTATGGGAGGCCTGGAGTCAGAGACATTTCCTCAAAATGCGTCCCCTGTCTCCAGCAGAGCACACCAGGCCCCAGGGTCCCGCGGACAGGGCTGGTCCCAGCGTATGCATGCCACTTCCTGGGCTTTGCAGGGTGATAGGCCAGAGGCTGCCCTCAGCAGGAAGCCCACTCAGAGGCCAGAGCCTCTTGTTCCGTTTGGCAGAGATCCCAGAAGGAGCCAGTGGGCAGCATCAGAACCTGGGGCCCAGGTAGTGGCGCCTAAGGGCACAGCAGCTGCAGGCCTTTGGCAAGGCTAGAAGACGGTGAGTGGAAAGCCGGGGGTATGTGGAGTGACCCCCAAGAAGGGGCTGTTCAGCTGGGAGTCCTGCATTTGCCGTTTGTGTTTTATCTGGCGATTTTGAAACCAGGTTTTTATCTGGACCTCCGACAGCTGCATCTCCCTGGCCAGTCTCTTCCGCTCCATAGGGCCCAGGTACTGGTCTTGCCGGAAGACGCTCTCCAAGGCGCGGACCTGCTCCGTGGTGAAGACTGTGGGGACGCCGGGGAGCCCGCCAGGTGTTTGGCCCTTTACACGGCCACGGTCCTCTCCGGCGGAGGCAGGTTTGAGGACCTAACCTCTGTGATGCTGACGGCCTGAGGGGCCTCCTAGGAGCTGGATGCCTGACCCGGGCCAGGGAGGCTCCTCAGGGAGACGTCGGCAGGCCTGGGGGTGTGAGCAGCTGTTTTGGGAGAGCCAGTCCACAGAGCCAAAGTTAGAGGGCTGCTGCTGGCCACGAGGTGGGGAGGAGGAGGGACGTATGGCGGTCAGGTGGGCCCGAGGGAAGACCGGGCGGGGCTGGCCAGGGGCAGGATCCACTATTTATATCATTTCTACAAAGATGTTCTTTCATTGACTTGATGTTTTTGCTTGGCATTGCTTCTATTCTTTCGTTTAGAGTCCTTACGTATATATATTTTCTGTTCTTCTATTATTGCCCTTTATTTTTAGAGTCTCTTCTTGGGAACTGAAAAGGAAACTTTCTTTTGGAACTTTTGATTTCTAGGTGTAACAACTTCTGTTCACTGATTTGATGAAAAAAAGAAATAGGATTGCACAGTATTTTTCTTTAGAAGGAAAAAACCCGCCCTTTTTGTGAGTTGTAGATCAAAAGTCAACAGAGAAATGTTGGTTCCACATTAAAAATTTCCTAATACGTATTACTGTCTGATGTATAAGTAGCAAATATTCTACCTTTAATAGTGTTTAGTTAGAGATGGGGGTTATAATTTGTCAGGAATATTAAAGAGAACTTTCTTTCTTTGGTTTGATATAGATGAGTGACTTTTAAAACATTTTTGTCTCTGGCCTGTGCTAAGGAATTTTTAAAAATAATATGACCTGGTACATAAATACCTACATCCACACAGATATACATTTTAACAAATATCACTAAAACAAAAGATTTATGAAGCAGTAATACCCTTAACATCTGTATTATACTCTAATATTTTCTATTTTATTAAAAATTATAGTTGTGGGCTGGGTGCAGTGGCTCACGCCTGTAATCCCAACACTCTGGGAGGCCACAGCAGGTGGATCATGAGGTCAGGAGATCGAGACCATCCTGGCTAACATGGTAAAACCCCGTCTCTACTAAAAATACAAAAAATTAGCCGGGCGTGGTGCCAGGCGCCTGTAGTCCCAGCTGCTTGGGAGGCTGAGGCAGGAGAATGGCCAGAACCCGGGAGGCGGAGCTTGCAGTGAGCCGAGATCCTGCCACTGCACTCCAGCCTAGGCAACAGAGCAAGACTCCCTCTCAAAAAAAAATATATATATATATATAGTTGTGGTTTATTAAATTTATTATATGACCTGTTAATGGGTCGTAGTTTATACTTTAAAAAATATTTATCTAAATGACTTCCAAGGTTTCATCCAACAGAAGATTCTATGTTACCGTGACTCCATGCTCTCATAGAGAATCAAAGCTCATCATAGAGCAGCTGGGAGCATGTTAAATTAGAAATGATAATAGAAATTCTCCCAAGACATCTGGATATTCAGTTATCCCCAACATATCTAGAAGTCCAGTGTCACCAGTTACTTAAACAGTATAAAATCTTTGAATAAAATCTGCGATTTACTTAATACTATTGTATCAGTGTTCAGTTTCCAGTTTTGACCAGTGTTACTCTGTTTTTGTCAGTTGCTAACATTAGGGAAACCTAGATGAAGGGTATATGGGAACTCTGTACTGTCTTTGCACTATATATATGTGTATATATATAGTAGAAGACATTTTAACTAATAAAAAGTATAGAGCATCTTTGAGTAGTATGCTCTCAAAGATATCTAAAACCTTCTCAAAGATATCTAAAGTGTTTTGTTTGAAACTTTTGTTGTGATATATTGATGATACAAACTGCACTGTCATACAAACTGCACTGTCCCTCACAGTACATTTTAATATGACTTTTATGAGTAAGAGAAGCTTAGTGAGCAGTATTACAGTTGAGTTTATTAATCCTATTTGATGGTTACTTGACAGTTCCTTTTAGGAGTTTAGAACTAGGAGAGGAAATAGCAGAATAAATTCTTCAAAGAAGATACCAAATTACAGAGTGGGGTTGGTATTATCTTTTTTATAATTTCTGTTGTGATGGAACAAATATAATGAGGAATAGGTGGGTATAGAAATAATTTCTAGAACATTGCAAAAGATCAGGGTCAGCAACCTGGAGCTGGTAATGGGTAGCAGTGTTAGTCAATTTAAATACAAATAGGATTCTTAAATGATAAGCAAGAATAATGATCTCTATGAAGTGATGAGACACTGGAAAAATGCCACTTATTGGCTATCAAAAAAATATTTTCCACTGACTGAGTTAGAAACAAGAATATGGGATGTGCAGAATGTTTGGAAATCTCGGTCTGTGTTTTGCATCTCTGAACTATTACACCGTTGAACTAGTCTTTCTTGGCTTGATGCCTTTAGAAACTACATATTAGCTTCATCAAAAAACTCTTATTGGAGGCTGGCCTGGCAGCCCAGCACTTTGGGAGGCCAAGGTGATAGGATTGCTTGAGGCCAGGAGTTTGAGACCAGTCTGGGCAACATAACAAGACTTCGTCTCTAGAAAAAATTAAAAAATAAGTTGGACATGTGATGCAGGCCTGTAGTCCCAGCTACTGGGGAGGCTGAGGCAGGAGGATCTCCTGAGCCAAGAAGTTTGAGGCTGCAGTGAGCTATGATGGTACCACTGTACTCCAGCCTGTGTGATAGAGAGAGACTCTGTCTCTAAAAAACAAAAACAAGAAAACTCGCATTTGAAAAACAAAACACACCTGAAAGACTCCAAACCTAGCCCTTTTCAGAAAGTCAAGGTATAACCATTTACAGTAAAGAAAAAGGGTAATTTTAATGGCAGAGGTTAAAAGTTCAAAGAAAATTGCATGTTGAGTATTTTTTGTATACTTATCACCATGCTGACAGCAGTAAGGTGATTCAAGGGAAATACGTGAAATTGCTCCTGCCCATAGGAATGTGTGTTACCTTCAGGGAGATAAGATGGTAACAGTAAAAGTTATGTAGTCCAGTGTATGTAGAACACTGCCAGTTTCTGTATACACAGACATGGTAGTTCTCCAAAGTATATATATTTTATCCTTGTTTTAGTTATGAAGAAACAGAGACTCAAGTTTAATTTGCTCATGTCATTTATGTAGTAAGTTATAGAATTGGATTATAAATCTATTTCTGTAAAATTCTAAAACCCATTTTATGAAATAGTTTTGTTATTGGGTATTTTGGATACTGTGAAGTAAGATAATTGAAGCCTCACTTCAAAACGTATTTTTTTCTAGAATAAAGATCACCATGAAATAAAATCATTCAAGAAAATACTAGGAATGATAGTATATGTGGGATGTAAATTTTCAAGATACATATTCGGAAACTTCAGAATGTAGCTAATTACTATTGATTTAGTTGTTTCTGTCTTCCTTTAAAAAATGTTTTTATTTAGAAATAATTAGAGATTCACTGAAAGTTGTAAAAATGGCACACAGAAGCCCATGTACTCTGCACTCAGTCTCCCCCATTGGTTACATTTTACAGACTTATAGGACAATATTTCAAACCAGTATACTGACATTGGTAAATGTGTGTGTTGTAGTTCTGTTTCATTTTATCACGTGTAGATTCATGCAACCACTGCAGCAATCAAGATACAGAACTTGGCCGGGCATGGTGGCTGATGCCTATAATCTCGGCTCTTTGGGAGGCCCAGGTGGGACAGATAGCTTGGGGCCAGGAGTGTGAGACCAGCCTGGGCAACATAGTGAGATCCCATCTGTACAAAAATAAAAATAAATTAGCTAGGCATAGTGGTCCATGTGTGTTGTCCTGGCTACTTGGGAGGCTGAGGTGGGAGGGTTGCTTGATCCCAGGAATTTGAGGCTACAGTGAGCTATGATCACACCACTGCACTCCAGCCTGGGCAACAGAGGGAGACTGTCTCCAAAAAAAAAAAAAAAAAAAAAAAAAAAAAATACAGAATTATTCTGTCACCACAAAGCTCTCCCTCATGTTGTCCCTTACTAGTCTTCTCTTCACCTCTGCTTCCCTACCATCTTTAGCCCTTGGCAACCATGTATCTGTTCTCCGTCTCTAATATTCAAGAATATTACATAAATGGAATCATAGTATGTGACTTTTGAATACTATGTTTTGAGTAGTGTTCTGTGTACCACAGTTTGTTGAACCCTTCACCTATTGAGGGATGTTTTGTTTTTCTTCAGTTTTTAGCTCTACAAATAAAGCTGCTATGAATATGTATGGATTTTGTATAGATGTAAATGTTTATTTCTTTGGGATAAATACACAGGAGTGTGATACCTGGGTTGTGTAGTAAATATATGTTTAGTATTCTAGGAAACTGCTACACTATTTTCCAGAGTTGCTGAGCTGTCTCGCATCCCAATCAGGAATGTATGAGAGATTCAGTTTCTCCTCATCCTCCCCAGCATTTGTGGTTGTCAATATTTTTATTTTGGTCGTTCTGATAGGTGTGTGATATATCATTATGGCTTTAATTGACATTTCCATAATGGTTAGGGATGTTAAATATCTTTTCATATGCGTAAGTGTGTGTGTGTGTGTGTGTGTGTGTGTGTATCTGTGTGTCTGTTTAGCTGTGTGTCTTTGGTGAAATGTCTCTCTTATGCACATTTTCTATAAAATTATTTTTTTTACTGTTGAGTTTTGAGAGTTTTGTATATATTTTAGATATGAATCCTTTGTTAGATATGTGGTTTGCAAATCTTTTCTCCCTTTTTATAGTTTGTCTTTTCATCCTCTTAACATAGTTTTTTTTTTTTTTTTTTTTTTTTTTTT
>NW_016814631.1:2867798-2915864 GCF_001698545.2 Rhinopithecus bieti | reverse complement strand
GGCCTCCCAAAGTGCTGGGATTACAGGCTTGAGCCACCGCGCCCGGCCAACATAGTTTTTCATAGAGCAGAAGTTTTTTATTTTGATGAAGTCCAGTTTATCAATTTTTTTTTTGTGAGTGTGCTTTGGGTGTCATGTCTGAATCTCCTCACCAAATCTAGATCCCCAAAGGTTTTTTCCTAGGTTTTCTTTTAAAAGTTTTATGGTTTACATTTAAATACACATTTTGAGTTAGCTTCTTTTTATTGGTGTCATGTTTAGGTCAAGGGTTTTTGTTTCAGTTTTTTGCCTATGGTTATCCATTTGTTCCAGCACCATTTGTTGGATAGCTGTCCTTCCTCCATTGAATTGCTTTTTTACCTTTGTATAAAGACAGTTGGCCACACTAGTGTGTGTCTGTTTCTGGGTTCTCTGTCATGTTCTGTTGAACTCTGTGTCTCTTCGCCAACTCCTCACAGTGTTGATTACTGAAGTTACATAATAAGTGTTAAAATAAAATAGAGTGGTTTCTTATACTTTATTCTTTTTCAAAATTGTGTGAATTACTCTGTGTTCTTTGCCTTTCCATGTAAATTTTAGAATAAATCTTTTCTTGTATTTTTACTTTCACCTTCCATGTATTTATTGCTGGTATATAGACATACATTTCAATTTTTGTACTTTGATCTTGTGTCCTGTGAACTTGCTGAATTCACTTATTAGTTCTAGGTAATTAAAAAATACATTTCTTTCTGCACAGACAATTATTCCATCTTTAAATAGGGACATTTTTATTTCTTGGTTTCTGATCTGCTTGCCTTTCATTTTGATAAGGTTTGGATCTGTGTCCCCACACAAATCTTATGTTCAGTTGTACCAGTGTTAGAGGTTGGGTGGGGTGGGAGGTGTTTGGATTATGGGGATGGTTTCTCATGAATGGTTTAGCACCATCCCCTTGGTGCTGTTCTCGTGATAGTGAGTGAGTTATCGTGAGATCTGGTTGTTTAAAAGTGTAGCACCTCCCTCCTTTCTCTCTTCCTCCTGCTCTGGCCATGTAAGATGTGCCTACTTCCCCTTTGCCTTCTGCCATGATTGTACGTTTCCTGAGGCCTCCCAGAAGCAGAAGCCTCAGTGCTTCCTGTACAGCCTGCAAACCCATAAGCCAGTTAACTACCTGTTCTCAGGTATTTCTTTATAGCAATGTGAGAATGGGCTAATACATGTTTAATTTCTTACCTTACTGCACTGGCTAGATCTTCAAGCACTGTGTTTACAACACGGTTTACAACACAGTGCTTGAAGAGTAGTGGGAGTGGACATCATTGCCTCATTCTTGATCTTGGGTACAAAACATTCAGTCTTTCACCATTAAGTCTGATTTTAGGTGTAGATTTTTAGTAAATATTTTAAATCCAATTGGACATGTTCTTCCTAGTTTTTTTGAGAATTTTTATCATGAATGGGTGTTGAATTTTGTTAAATGTTTTGCTGCATCAATTAACTGATCATGTGCTTTCTCTTTTTTGACCTGTTAATGTGATAGATTACATTGACTGAATTTTAAATACTGAACCAATCTTGTATGCCTGTAATAAACAATACTTGGTCATGATCTAAGAGTCTTTATGTATGTTGCTAATATTCTATTAAGGCTTTTTGTCTCTATAGTCATGAAGGATATTTGTCTGTAGTTCCCCTCACCATAACCCCTTTGGCATTCTTTTCTGATTTTTTATATCAGGGTACTGTTGTATTCCATAAAAAGAGTTGGGAAGCATTCTCTCTTCTTCTGTTTTCTGGAAGAGATTGTATAGAGTTGACATTACATCTTTAAAAGTTTGGCAGAATTCTTCCTGAAAACACCCACATCTGGAAATTTTCTTTTTTTAGGAGTTTTAAATGTGTGAATTCAATTTATTGAATACCTATAGGGCTTTTCAAGTCATCTTCGTGTTGGATAAGTTGTGATAGCTGTGCTTTTTGAGGATTTGGCTTATTTTGTCTTAAGTTGTCAAATTTCTGTGTGTAGAATGGTTCTTAGTATTCCCTTATTCTTTTGATGTGTACAGGGTCTCTAGTGATAATCTGTGATTCTTTTCTGATATTGATGATTTGTGTCTTTTTTCTTTGTCAGTGTTGCTGGAAGTTTGTCAGTTCTATTATTCTTTTCAAAGAACCAAGATTTTGTGTAATTGCTTTTATCTATAGTTTTTTTTCTGTTTCCAGTTTTATTGATTTCTATTCTTAGATTTACTACCTTCTGCTTTCTTTAGATTTACTTTCCCCTTTCTTGTTCTTTGTTCTTGAGGTGTGGGCTTAGATTATTTATTTGAGACGTTTCTTCTTTTCTTCCTTTCTTTTACTCCCTTGCGCAGGCTGGAGTGCAGTGGCATAATCATAGTTCACTGCAGCCCCAAACTCATGGGCTCAAGTGATCCTCCTGCCTCAGCCTCCTGAGTGGCTAGGACTACGTAGCACACCTGGCTAATTCTGATCTATGTATTTAGTGTTACGAATTTTTCTTCTGCATCTCACAAATTGTAATATATTGTATTTTATTTTCGTTCAGTTTAAAAATTTCCTTGATAATTCATTGACCCCCGGATTATTTTAGAAGTGTAGTTTCCAAGTGTTTGGAGATTTTTCCTGTTGTCTTTGTTATTGATGTTTAGTCTGATTCCATCATGGTCAGTGAATACACTATGTATAATTTCACTACTCTTAAATTTGTCAGGTAAGTTTGGTAAAACATACTTTTCAAAATCTATTTCTAATTTTTCGTTTTGCCTTCTTAGTTCCTCACTTTCCTGCTTTCTAGGACAAGCCCATACAAACCTTTGGCTTACCAGAGGTACAGCTGTAGCATTTTAATGAGTGTATGTATTTATGCAAACTATATACTCTGCTTTCACTTCAGAATATGTTATGAGTTTCCATGTAACTAAGTGTACAACTATTTAATAAATTTACTTAGTATTCTACTATAGTAATACACCATAATTTATTGTCATTTTTGTTGTGGAGTTTGTTTCTAGTTACCATGAAGTAACAGACAGTAGCACTGACAACAAACATGGGGGCATTTTCAAACATGACAGTAGTTCCTAGTCTGTGTTCCCATCTTTTTTTAGAGTATAAAAGTACAGGTGTATGGGATGTTGATCTTGCTTGATGGGCTCACTGGACCTCCTGTTTTTGATATTTGTTATTGTTAGAGGCCATAAGCACCTCTTCCTCTATGGTGGCTACCTCTTAGTTCGAAGCTATTAATATTATTTGGGCTAACCCTCTGGGCACAGGTACCATTTTGTCTTAGATGGACATTGGGTATTTCAGAGGATATGCAGATTCAGTGTCCCACTTCACCTAGCCTCTGCCCCCATAGGAATGTGAACTCCTTGATTGGGACTCAGATGTAAGTGATTTCCTTCCTGTATGTGTGTAATATGTGAGTGGGTGGTAATACTTAACGGAGTACTGTATGTAGGGGATTAGGGTCTTTGCCATATTTGCTATATTCATTAAAGACTATAGCTACCTAGTGTGGAGGATGTTTAATGGGAATTTCATGTCTTTTCTAAATTTAGTGGGAGAACCTTTTAGGATTCTGGCTTTTCCCAGTGGATAGAGGTTACTGCCATTTACTGAGATGGGAAAGAATGGAGAAGAAACAGATTTGGAGTGCAGTTAAGGCTTCAGGGATAGACATGTCTGTAAGACATCCAAGAGGAGTTGTCAAATACATGTTTCATATAGGAGACTGGACTCAGGAGAGATCTAGATGAGAGAGATAACCATGGGAGTTGATTGCATAAAGCTTCTGCTGTTTCAGACCTCTATTACTTCTGTAACCCACCTACTGCTCCCTACTGTTCCAAGTCAGGTATACTCCTATTTTAGAGGTATTTATTTTCTGTTCCCTCTCATTTGCTAAGGTCTAATACAACCTTTTCAGTCTTGCCTTTCATTTCACCCCAACCCACTTCACCCTACCCTACCCTGACATTCCCCAGGCTCCTGCTCTGCTTTTTTCTCTATGCTGACTAGTTTCATCTCTACTAGCTTTGTGTGGCTAAAGCAGATAAAATAAAGAGAAGCAGTGATAAAAGAGGTAAAAAGCAGGAGAGGGTAGGCAGAGACTAGATCCTCCAGGGCTATTTTACGAAATTTGGTCTTCATTTTCAGAAGAGTGGAAGATGAAAGTTTTTTGTTTTGTTTTTTTTTGGATGGAGTCTTGCTCTGTCACCAGGCTGGAGTGCAGTGGCGCGATCTCGGCTCACTGTGACCTCCGCCTCCTGGGTTCAAGAGATTTTCCTGCCTCAGCCTCCTGAGTAGCTGGGATTACAGGCATATGCCACCACGCCCAGCTAATTTTTGTATTTTTAGTAGAGATGGGGTTTCACCACGTTGGCCAGGATGGCCTTGATCTCCTGACCTCATGATCCGCCCACCTTGGCCTCCTAAAGTGCTGGAATTACAGGCGTGAGCCACCGCACCCGGCAAAGATGAAAGTTTTTTAGTGGAGGAGACCTGACCATGTTTGCATAGAGAAGCAGTATGGGAAAGGCAAGAGTGGTTATGGGTAGATCAAGTGGGAGATTATTGCAGTAAAATAGAAACAAAACCAGAACCGAAACACATTTAGTGAGTGATCCAGGCACTCTCCTAAGTGTTCAAGAAATTCAGATGGTTCCATCTCCCACTTAAAGAGTAAGTCTAGAAAGTTAGAGAAATTATTTCTACTTAAAGATAAGTGCTCTAGAAGAGGAAGTTCATAGTGGGAGTATAAAGGAGTACATTTGATCCAGAGGTTCCAGGTTTGTAAACCTGAACTTAATAGTTGAACAGCTTTCACAAAATTACTACTTAGAATTAGTCTCACAAAATTCTAAAATTTAGAAACCAAAGGGATGTTTATCTGATTTTGACTAGAGATTAGAAAATTTTCTAAAGTGTGTTTTAAGAAATTTTAGTTTTTTTGGATGTTAATAAGTATGACACACAAAAAGTAGTTAAGTTTGGACAATTCTAGATTAAACTAGCAGTATTCTTTATTGCGGAATTTTTCAGAATTTATGATACGCTTAGGTACATTATAAATCTTCTAGAAATGTATATAATGTATAGCATTTCTCAGACTCAGTTGGCCATAGATCCTGTTAAATTAATGAATGATCTGTGGATACAGGGCAAACTTTAGGAAATGCTGGCTGACATGATTTGCTCAAGATCTTAACAACTAGTTAAAGTTAAGCTATAATTAAAATACAGTTTCACAACCTTGTCCTTTGAGTTTTCTAAGACATTTCAGTATTACCATATGAAACAGTGTTAACTATGAAACTACCAGGATTCTTTTTTTTGCAGGGGTAGGGGGACAGGGGTCTCACTCTGTTGCCCAGGCTGGAGTGCAGTGACACCATTTTGGCTCACTGCAACCACCACCTCCTGGGGTCAAGCCATCCTCCCGTCTCAGCCTCCCGAGTAGCTCGTTGATATAGACCAGGTGGTCCAAGTGCTACTATGCCTGGATAATTTTTGTGTCTTTTTTAGAGATGAGGTTTCACCATCTCACCCAGTCTCCAAGATTTTTTTGGCCACATATTAATCCTATATTACTTTTGGAATTAATGAAATTCTAAATTTGGCATAGTATAACTAATAACTTTGTATCACTCAGTGGGCAAGTATTATATAGAGTTAGTTTAAGTCTATGTGAAATTTATGACCTAGGAATGTGTAATGAAACAACACTTTTCTGTTTTTTTTTTTTTTATTGCTTCTTTTTTGTGGCTTTGAAATATTAAGAATACTTCATTTTAGCTTTCTTAGCTTTGATTCCGTCATTATTTTGGCAGATTATACTGTTTCAGAACTTACATATGGTAAAAATAATGGCATAGTAAAAATGCAACATTATTGATACTCAATTATTAGAAAGAATGTTTGGAAAGTATTCTAGTAACTACTTTTCGTGTATTTCTAGATGAGGCAGGGGGTTGGCAGTCTAGGGCCCACAGCTTTCTTTTTTTGTATGTCCCATGATCTAAGGTTGTATATTTAAAAATCATTGAAAAAAATTAGTAGAAGATTGTTTTGTGATGTGTAGAAATTATATGAAATTCAGATTTCAGTGTCCATAAAAATAAATTTTATTGGAGCACCACCACCTTCATTTGTTGATGTATATTGTCTATGACTGCTTTCTCAATACAACAGCAGTATTGAGAAGGTGTGACAGAAACCCTATGGCCTGCAAAGCCTAAAATATTTGCAGTTTGGCTGCTTTCAGAATGTTTGTGGGTTTCTTCTAGTCTATATTAAGGAATAATAGAGTTTATGGGATTATTTTATAAGTTTAGGTATATGAAATATAGGGAGCTATGTTTTATATACAACCAAATCTTTAAGTCAGTGTCTTCTAATAATTTCCACTTATTTGTCCCTGCTGGTTCTAGTCTCTTTTTTTTTCTGGTAGAAGTTATATATTTTATTCTAATTTCATTTAATTTTCTTCTTTTTTCCTATTAATCAGTAAACACTATATGATGTTGTATATTATTATAGGAAGCTCTTGGGTTTGAGAAGTATCTTTGTAAAATAAAATTTGACTAATTTTATATTGTTTCTATACACTTGATTGATGGGGAACACTTTTATATTTGAAGTTGACTTTGATAGGCTAAGTTCTTTTCAAAAATAATTATTTCAAATGATCGTATTAGCAACAGAATGTTATTCTTACTGGATTTAGTTGGCCCAAGGAAGTCATAATTTAGTTTGTTCCTAACACAACTGGAGTAAATATTCTTGGAATACTTCACCTCTTTGATTTGAATGTTGTTACCAGTTTCTAAAATTTTAAGTATCTGTTTGTATTCTATTTGATAGCTCTCGTATTGGTTCTTAAGAGGGTTTGTTAAATTTTCGTTTCCAAATATTGAATAATTTTGCAGTTGAATTTTTTATTTTGCAAATTTTATGGTTTGGGAGAGGTAAAAATAATATCAAACCAGAGCAAGAATAATGGAATTATTGATGTCTTGTTCAAACATCTAAAACATGGAATTTTAAAGAAGAAGCTTTAAATATGTAGGAGCCTCTAAGATGCTAAACACGTCCTTTTCAGTGTAATTTTTGGTTTCAGTTGTAATACAGAAGTTTATTTTCAACCTGAGTGATCTGAGAAGGTTGTTGAGCATGAGGATACCAAGTATGGCTCATTAGCGCCTTACTAGTAGTACTATCTTTTTTTCTTAGGAAGGGTCAGCTAGGCTAGAATGTGTTGCCAGGCTTCCATGTCTTTCATTTTAGCATCTCACTCCTCCCCCAGATCTTTTAGTAATAAATTCTCCTTGTTAGCACAGATGAAACTAGTATCATGTCCTCCCTTCAAAGAGCATAGAAACAATTGTATACAATCTCCATGATTAAGGAATTTCTAGGTATTCACAAATTGTATTCTTTTTCCTTTGTTAGTGTAGGTACAAAGATAAATTGAATAAAATACACTATTAAAGAAAATTGTCAAGTGGATTTAGAAACTCAAAGGAACCAGTGAAATTAATGTATCATAGAAAAAATTTTCACTATTAAACTGTTAAATTGTTAAAACCAAGATATTACAATTTAAGTAATATCTGTTGAACTTTAACAAGAATTTGTGGGTTTTTCTTTTTTGTTTCAAAATAATGATTATGTTTCATATTAATCTTTAGCAACTAAAATATGTTGTAGTATCTTCTTATGGAATCATTTGTATGTTCAGCAAGCAATTTTTTATGTTTTCAGAAATGGTTGATATCATTTCATATTAACTATTTCTATCCCAACAGTGACTGGTATTGCTTACGCCATATTAAAAAACACTTATTTTTTTAAATCAATTTTTTACTAGTTGTACCAACTAAATCTAGTAAGAATATGACTCAGGTCATTTGAAATATTCTTTTTTTTTTAAAGAGTCCATCAGAGCAACTTCAAATATAATTGCAGTTTCACTGGCAGTCTAATAAAATTCCATCCACTAAAGTTCTAGACTTAATATTTTCCAATATATTCTTAAATTCAGTCACTGTCCCATGCTTACTTATTTTTAAAAACTCATTAGGTACCTCTGTTATTACTGTCCAAACTGAATGATATCAACTATTTCTGAAAACATAAAAAATTGCTTGTTGAACATACTAATGATTCCATAACAAGATGCCACAATATATTTTAGTAGCTAAAGATTAATATGAAATGATATCATATGACCTGAGTCATATTCTTACTAGATTTAGTTGGTACAACTAGTAAAAAATTGATTTAAAAAAATAAGTGTTTTTTAATATGGTGTAAGCAATACCAGTCACTGTTGGGATAGAAATAGCTATTATTTGAAAAAGGGAGAAGAGTCAGTTTCCTACAGTCATATAGGTTTGTAAGATGCTGGATCAAGGAAAATTTAAATGTTTTCTTACGTAGAACTTCTCAGAGCCTTTATTTTTTGATTTTCGTGAGTATTTAATTTTTTGTATTTATTTTATACAGTATAAAATGTAATAAATTCAAATGTTAATGTAAATATTATGCCACCCCTGCATTCCAGTTACCCGATTTTGCCCCTGTCCCCTGTCAGTTTCATGTATTATCCTTTCAGGATATTCTCTGGATATGTATATGTATTTGCTTTAAGAAAGTATCATTCTGTAATAGTATTCTGAATCTGTGTTTTTTTTTTTCCTTTGAAAAATACCTTGAACTGCATTCCGTGTCAGTATATAAGAAGCTGCATTATTTTTTCTAAGTTGATTATGAAAATTTTAGAAACCCTGCAGCCATATAGGTCTATTTAACTCCCAGCCCATATATAGTTGTCATTTGTATTACATCTATATAGATGATAACTTCCACAATGTTACCATTTTTTGCTTTAGTCTGTATCTTAAAGAAATTAAGAGAAAAAGGTCTTGAATTTATTTGCCCACATAGCTATCATTTCTCATGTTTTGTTTCGTTTTGTTTTGTTTTGTGTTTGTGTTTGTTTTGTTTTGTTTTCTCAAAAGATCCAGGTTTCTGTCTGGCTTTACTTTTCTTCAGCTTGAACATCCTTTAGTATTTCTTGTAGTGTAGGTCTTCTGGCAATGATTTCTCTGAATTTTTATTTACTGAAAACATCTTTATTTTGCCTTCATTTTTGAAGAATATTTTCATTGAATATAGAATTCGAAGTTGACAGCTTTCTTTTGTTTTCTTTTTTTTTACTTTCAGCACTTTTATAAAGACTTTAAAGATGTTGTTCCACTGTCTCTTAGCCTCAGACTTTTTCTCTTGAGAAGTCAGGCATCATTTGAATTGTTGTTCCCCGTAAATAATATGTCTTTTTAGATTTTAGCAGTTAAACTATAATATATCTTGTGTGGTTTTCTTTATATTAATCTAGTTCACTGAGCTTCTTGAATATGTAAATATGCCTTTTACCAAAGGAAATTTTTGGATCTTATGTCTTTTAATATTTTCTGTTCCCCTCTTTTCTCCTTTCCTTCTGTTAGACCATTATATTGTCTAACAGGTCCCTAAGGTTCAGTTCATTTTTTTAACTTCTTTTTTTCTCTCTAATAGTTAGGTTGTATAATTTCTGTTGATTAATCTTGATTCCTTGGTCATCTCCTTTCGGCTATTATGTCTATCCAGTGAATTTTAAATTTGAATATCATATTCTAGAATTTGTTTGGCTACTCTTTATAATTACTGTCTCTGCTGAAATTCTCCATACATTTATTCATTAAAAGCATATTTTTTTTGGTCTCTTTGAACATAGTATAACTTTGCTGCTAGTTCTTTTTTTTGTTTTTTGGATACAGAGTCTCCTCTGTCACCCAGGCTGGAGTGTAGTAGCATGATCTTGGCTCACTGTAACCTCTGCCTCCTGGATTCAAGTGATTCTCATGCCTCAGCCTCCTGAGTAGCTGGGATTACAGCTGTGTGCCACCACACTTGGCTAATTTTTATATTTTTAGTAGAGACAGGGTTTTGCCGTGTTGGTAAGGCTGGTCTTGAACTCATAGCCTCAAGTGATCCACCGACCCCAGCCTACCAAAGTGCTGGGATTACAGGCATGAGCCACCACACCCGGCCCCTTGCTGCTAATTCTAACATCTCCGTCATTTCAGGATAGTTTTCTACTGATAGTTTTTTTTCTCTTGGAAATGGATCATTTTTTCCTGTTTCATATGTTGAATAATTTTGGATTGTATTCTGGACATTGTAAAATTATATGTTGTAGAACCTAGATTCTGTTATGTTCCTCTGAAGTCAGTGTGTGTGTGTGTGTGTGTGTGTGTGTGTGTGTGTGTGTATTTTAGACAGGCCTCACTCTGTCACCCAGGCTGGAGTGCAGTGGTGCAATCTTGGCTCACTGCAACCTCCAACTCCCAGGCTCAGGTGATCCCCTCACCTCCGCCTCCAGAGTAGCTAGGACTATAGGCACATGCTACCATGCCTAGCTAATTTTTTGCATCTGTGTAGATATGGGGTTTTGCTATGTTGCCCAGCCTGATCTCTAACTCCTGTGTTCAAACAGTCCTTCCACCTTGGCCTCCCAAAGTGTTGGGATTATAGGCGTGAGCCACTATGCCTGGCCAAAAAATTTTTTTAGGCAGGTAGTTAGTTGGCTGAAATCTCAACAAAACTTCTTTCTGTACTGGGTGACAGGCACCTCAAATTCTAATCTCTTAGCTAAGTTTCTTTGAATTGGTTCCAGGACTGTGTGTGTGGTTCAGGGGTCAGATAGAGATTCAAACAGTTTTATACGTAGAATATGAAGCTCCCTCTCTCTCCAGATTATTTATTTATTTAGACAAGAGTCTTGCTCTATTGTCCAGGCTGGAGGGCAGGGGTGCGATCTTGGCTTACGGCAACCTCTGCCTCCTGGGTTCAAGCGATTCTTCTGCCTCAGCCTCCCGAGTAGCTGGGATTACAGTTGCCAACCACCACGCCTGGATAATTTTTTTATTTTTAGTAGAGATGGAGTTTCACCATATTGGCCAGGCTGGTCTCAAACTCCTGACCTCATGATCTGCCTACCTTAGCCTCCAAAAGTGCTGGGATTACAGGCGTGAGCCACCGCGCTCGGCCTCAGATTTTTTATTTCTAATAATTCCTCCTTCATATTCCAGAAGCTGTGGAATATGAGCCCTTATCTCTGGGTCTTCAAACCAGTAAGACTGTTTTCTAGTGGCATTTTAGCTATTTCACATGGAATAGATGGGCCTGCCTTCAAATTCAAGCTATTAAAAGAAAAAAAAGGGAGAGAAATGTATCCTATGTTGCTCTTTTTTTCCAGATGTTAACTTGCCTCCAGTGTCCACCTGTTTCATTCACTTTTTGGTACCTTTAGATGATTTGTTTTTTACAGTTTGTTCAGAATTTATCGTTTCCTGCAGGAGAATCAGTTCAGTGAGAGTTTACTTGACCATACTGGAAATAGAGTTACTGCTTTATTTATTTAAGAACTGTTTAGTATCCCACTGTGTGATTTCTCTGTAATTTATTTAACTTCTTAGTCCTGTATTCATGGACATTTAGTTGTTTTGAATCTTCTGATGTTATCAGTGTTGCAGAATATATCTTTATACATACACATGGTGAGACATTCTTACGGGTACTTGGAGTACATCAACAGACATTTCTGTCCTCATGAAGTTTACATTCTAGTTGGGGGAGATAGAAAATAAAAAATAAATACAAGTACATTGTATAGTAGATTAGAAAGTGAAAAGTGCTTATATAGGAAGAGTAGGGCCTGATTTGAGTTAAGGAATGGGAATCACAATTTGAATTAGAGAAGTCTTACTGAGAGGTGAGATTTGAATGAAGACTTCTAAGAAGGTGAGAGAGTGAGCCTTGAGGATGTCTGGGGGAGAAGCAGGAGATCAGCCATTGTAAAGGCCCTAAAGTGGAGGCTTGTATGGTGAGTTTGAGGAGCAGAAAGGAAGCCAATGTGTCTAGAGAAGAGTAAGTGAAGTCGTGAGTGGTGTAAGAAGAAGCCAAAGATATGACTGGGAGCCAGATTTATGTAAGGCCTTGTAGGCCACTGTAAAGATTCTGGCTACTACTCTGAATGAAATGCAAAACCAATGTAGGTTTTTTTTTATTTTTTATTTTTTTGAGATGGTGTCTTGCTCTGTCACCAAGCTGGAGTGCAGTGGCACGATCTCGGCTTACTATATCTTCTTCCTCCGGGTTCAAACGATTCTCCTGTCTCAGCCTCCTGAGTAGCTGGGATTACAGGCGTGTGCCACCACACCAGCTAACTTTTGTATTTTTAGTGCAGACAGGGTTTCACCATGTTGGCCAGGATGGTCTCAATCTTTTGACCTCGTGATCCGTCCACCCCAGCCAGTGTAGGTTTTGAGCAACATAGTGATGTGATCTGACTTTAATTTTTGAAAGAGCCATTTTGCTGATTAAGAGAGCAGTTGGGAGGTTATTACAGTAATCTAGACTAGAGATGAGGCTGTTTTGAATGTTTTGGAGTTTTCTACCAGTATAATTAGGTGAAGAATGATACCTCTTTGGCATTTATTTTGCATTTCTTTAATTATGAATGAGGTCAAACATCTTCTCATATGCATAAAGTCATTTACATCTCCTTTTCTGTGGTCTGTAAGTGTATATAACCTGTGCTATTTTTTGTGTTGATTCAGTGGGCTTTTTCTTTTTTCTGAGATGGAGTCTTGCTCTGTCACTCAGGCTGGAATGCAGTGGCATGATCTCGGCTCGCTGCAGCTTCTGCCTCTTGGGTTCAAGCAGTTCTGCCTCAGCCTGCTGAGTAGCTGGGATTACAGGCACCCACCACCACACCTGGCTAATTTTTGTATTTTTAGTAGAGATGGGGTTTTACTATGTTGTCCAGACTGGTCTTGAACTCCTGGCCTCAGGTGATCCAGCCGCCTCGGCCTCCCAAAGTGTTGGGATTGCCGACATGGGCCACCGTGACTGGCCTCAGTGGTCTTTTTCTTACTGACTTGTGCTCAGTATTTTTTAAAGCTCCTCATGCACTTCCAGTATATAGGCAAAGATGAAACCACTGATCTAGCCCATCCTCATCATGTAGCTGCCTCAAGGTCAGATCATACCCAGTGTTAAGAGGTACTTGGAGTCTGTAGTCACAAAGTGCATTCACTCCCAGCACTTCCCTGTCCGGTCTCACATGCATCCTTTCACTTTGAACTTGTCCTTCTCCTAGTCCTGATTGCTTTACTCCCACAGAGCTGAGAACCTGGCCCTTGCTGGTCCTATCTCTCCCTTGCAATCATTCACTTTTACGTTGAGAGGAATATAGTAATGTAGTATTGTGGTTAGGGGGGCTGTAGAGCCACTCTACCTTCATTTGAAACCTGGCTCCACCTAGGCCAAGCAACCTGTCTTCTCTGTTTTTCAGTTTCTTCAACTGTAAAATGGAAATGATAACAATATGTATTTGCCTTATCAGGCTATTGTGAGGATTAGATGAGTTACTGCATGCTCAGTGCCAGCATATAGTAAACCAGTTAGTAATTGTTAGCTATAACCTATCCTTCATTTAACAAATATGTAGTGGACTCCTTTTAAGTGCTGGGTATCATGCTAGATACCATACCCTAGGGTGTCAGTGAATATGACTCCCTTTTTCCCTGTGTATGAGCAGAAATCATCCCTTTTGTAGCCTTAGAACACTATTCCTGGAATAGCATACGTATCATTTACTCAACTTTTTCCTTTGTTGAGGAATTATGAGGTCTAATACAGGGTTCTTAAGCATTTGCAGGGGAATCTGGCCTTTCTAAATTTGAGAAGTAACAGGATATACTTATTTTGATTATATTAGAATTATATTTTGATAAAACAAGAGTCAAGTGACAACTAAGATTATAAGTTTAGCTCTTCATCTGTTTGATTTTATCATGAGTTCACCAGCTCTGAAGTGTTCAGTTTCTGGCCAGAATTTCTTATACATAACTGAGGTGATTTTAGCTTCCTGAGAGATCACCATGGTCATACTCTTGTCAGTCTTGATCACTGTCCTGCTTTGGAGTTCTCAGAGTCTTACAAGCTCAGATTGTATTGCAGGTTTCTAAGTCTCATAAGAAGTGTCATCCTCTGCAAATAAGATTATATGGTCTTATTTGCAAACTTTTTTTTGTTCTCTTGAGTGAATTTTTCAGGATAACAGAGAACAACAAGTAAAATTTGCTTAAGATGCATTCTTTCTTTACTCCCATGTGGGTCTCAGATTTTCAGAATTCTCCATGTTGTTTTCTCAAATACTTAAGGAACCTTATATACACTGGGTTTGAATGACTTATTGGTTTGCTTGACATCCTGTCTTTGTAAGAATATGTGGCAGGCTTTCTCCAAATCAATAAAGGCAGCAAGACTTTTTTTTTTTTTTTGAGACGGAGTCTTGCTCTGTCCCCAGGCTGGAGTGCAGTGGCCGGATCTCAGCTCACTGCAAGCTCCGCCTCCTGGGTTCACGCCATTCTCCTGCCTCAGCCTCCCGAGTAGCTGGGACTACAGGCGCCCGCCACCTCGCCCGGCTAATTTTTTGTATTTTTTAGTAGAGACGGGGTTTCACCAGGTTAGCCAGGATGGTCTCGATCTGCTGACCTCGTGATCCGCCCGTCTCGGCCTCCCAAAGTGCTGGGATTACAGGCTTGAGCCACCGCGCTCGGCCGACTTTTTTTTTTTTTAATGTACTGAACTTAATAGTTGTTTACATATTCATTTTAAAATGGAAATAAAACTATCTTATATTCTGATCTTTTCTAAATCCAAATCAGTTCTTTATGTTGGCTTTCAATAGTCTGTATTTCTAATGCAATATAATACAATATTCTTAATATTATACCTACTATCAGCAAGTATTTTTTTGCCCTTGTTCTCTTGCTCATGTTCGTGTGCTGTCTCTCTCTCCCTTTCTCCCTCTGTCTTCCTCCCTCCCTCTCCTCCCCGCCTTCTTGCCTCCCCCTTATCCCTCCTCTCTCTCATTAAGATAAAAATGAGCAACTTCGGCTCTTTGGCTGTTCTCTTTTGTGGGTGGATAAGATGTAGGATCATAGGCCGTAATGTTTGGACTATATATTTAATCATCTCAGGTATTATTCTCATGATGGCTTACTGCTTTTTTCAGTTTGAGTTTCCTGGGAGCTTATTATTCATTAATTTCCCAGGCTTTTTCTTGGCTTCAGTTACAAGGACCTTGACCAACTTGCTTTATTTCCTTACAATTTGTTGACATTCTCATGTTCTCTGGTCAAGATGCACTTCTTTAAAGATAAATGAGTTACTAGACTCCTGTACTGTAATTGACTGACAGGTCACAGAACAGTCTATATAGAACAGAATCCCAAACATGTAAATAAACGACCTTTAAGACATAAGAAAAAGAGAATTTTTAAAAATTGTAGTAATGTTATTATTTTATGTTAAATTCTTCCAGAGATTTACTTAGTTGGTTTCTACTGGTTTTTATAATAGCTGAATTTATCAGCTTATCTTCTGCACACTGCTTGGTGTTTTGAACTGCATTGGCATTCTTGTTTTATTCCTCTTTTTTTTTTTTTTTTTTTTTTTAGAGATGTGGTCTCACTCTGTTGCCCAGGCTAGTGTGTAGTGGTAATCAACCACAAGGGTACATTTGATGCTGAGCTCACTGTACCCTTGAATTCCTGGACTCAAGTAATGCTCCTGCCTTTGCTCCTGAGTAGCTGGGGCTACAAGGGCATACCAACATGCCCAGATAATTTTTTACGTTTTTTGTAGAGACAGTCTTGCTGTTTAGGCCAGGCTGGTCTCAAACTCCTGGCCTCAAGTGATCCTCCGGTTTTGGCCTCCTAAAGTGCTGGGATTATAGGTGTGTGCCACTCTGCTTGGCCTAGATTGGCATTCTTGAGTGACCAAAACGTCAGGTCTCCTAGACAGGCATGAAGTGGTGTTCTTCTGGGTATGTTACAAGCACTGATGGGAAACTGGGGGTGCCACTGACCATATGAAATGAAAGTCTAGAGATTCTGCCAGCATAACCACAGACGTTTCCTGGACCTCCCCCAGGAGCTGGTGGCTAAGGGTATTATTTACAGGGAATAACCAAAAAAAAGCCTGAGAGATGCTGAATCTCCATGGAAACATTGTAGAATATCAAAGAAGGCTGATGGATTAGTTGCCAAAAGGGGAAGAGGGCAACAACTATGATTTCCTGGGGCTACTATGTTCTGACACAGCATGTACCTTGCATAGGGTGACACAGCCAGTGAAGGGCTGAGCTGGCCCTCCAGCCCAGGAGTAATATGTCATCAAAGCTTGTGCTTTTTCTGCTATGCTACACTAACTCATGTAAACATCCACTCTTTGGGAATAGTAGGATGTCATGATGACTGACTTATTTCAGAATATCTTCAAAAACTATTTTATCCACAGAAAAGAATGTCTTTGGCCACACTTTGTATTTAGTGTGACTAAAGTACGTGTATCCATATTGTGAACAGGAATAAACCATCATAACCCGAGGCCAAAACTGTTAGCCTTTCAAAGCTCTAAGTATTACTTCAGCCTCTTTCTATGTGTGGTAGTCAGACTGGTTATCAGTATTGTCTCTTTACCAATATCGTCTCCCTTGTTTGTTGCTGTGTTTTACTTCAGGGTACGTGGCAAAGATAAAGAGGATTCGATAGTTCTCAGCTTAGTGTGCATTCTGGAATAAGAGCCACAGTTCACACTGACTAACTGATGTAAAAGCATACCTTGAGTATCTGCAGCAGTGCAGGAAAAGGAGAGCGTAGGTAATTAAAATCCACATAGTGCATTCCCCAGAGGATTTGTGCAGGAAAAAATTTACAAATTAATTTAAAATGACTGAAAATTATGAATTGTTTAACAATCCAAAGTACTTTAAAAGTGGAAGAGTTTTCTAAAAGTTCCAAGTACTGTACTATTTTAGCAAATGTTGCTTTTTTTACACTTTTGATATTAAATAGTATGAAAGGATCCAGGTAGTTGAGCAAAGTTCTTTTTCCTATTTCTCTGAAAAGCATCTCTATAAAACATAAAAATAAAAATAAAAAAATTAACCAGGTGTGGTGGTGCACACCTGTGGTCCCTTTTACTTGGGGAGGATTTCTTGAGCCTTGGAAGTTGAGGCTGCAGTGAGGCATAATCGCACCACTACACTTCAGCCTGGGTGACAGAGGGAGACCCTGCTTCAAAAACGAAAAGTGGGCTTAGAGTCAGACAGTGGTATTGGCTCCAGATAATCTGTATAATTCCAGTAAATCATCTGGTTTGGATTGTAATGAACCCCCTAAAGTGTATTACTCATAGCCGAAGAAATTTCTAAGATGGTTAAATGATTACTGTCAATAATCTGAGACTACTTGCATTGCCTAAAATCTTACAGGATATCTCCATGTGGCAGTTCCAGCTAATAAATTTTATTTCTACTTTCAGTTTCTATGAAGCTACTTTAAAACCCTGCAATTGTTTTTTTAAACATATGTGTCCTTCTGATGATTGTGAGACTATGAAACAAAATGATTTTCTTTTAGATTCTTATCACAGGTGAGAAGATAAAGTGTTGTATAAAATAATGTATTAAACGTACCTATTCCTTGGCATATATGTTTAGATTTTAATTATAATTTTATGATGTGTTGGAGCCAGCATTTTCCTATAGAAATATAACTCAAGATTTAATATTGGGCAACAGTGGGAAAATGGGATTTAGTATGAAAATATTTGCTTTATGTAAACCTTTTATGAATGCACCTAATGTATAAAGTGAAGTCAAGCTGTAAAACAATTAGCTGGAAAATGCCAAGTAAATTTTTTATGTTCCAGTGAGTATCTATTAACTACACATTACTGTTATCATTAAACTGTATGCAAATGTATGACTAAATTCATTTAGATTTGAGTAAAAGAGACAGAATACTAGAAGTATGCAGTAAGTATAATTAGTTTGCATCTACAAACCAAGCACATTAATCTTTCTGCAATACCGCTGATGTAATGTCTCCATGTTACTTTTGGGAGTATGTGAAGTGGGCAAACATCCAAAGTTGATAGTTAATTCTGATCAGCAAAAGCACTGGAGTAGATGCCTGGACTGGACATTGTAATAAAGCAAACAGTTTCTAAACTTCTTGGAAGATTTTAGTGCTAACATAATCGTCCATTTGAATCTTTTATTATAGACATTATAAAATTAATTTATCTAAAAAGAGTGTAAACCCTCTTTTAAAAAATCCAGTATGTTTGTATCTTTTATACTTTCATGCTTTTTTATACTTTTAACAAACTTTTCAAAAACATATGCTTGTGGACTTAAAATAATGGAGAGACAGAAGTTTTGTAAGTATTTTCTAGAGCTCGTCTCATGAATCCTTTTGGTGCTGGGAAGGACTTGAGGGATTTTCTATACCAGTTGTTTTCAAAGTGCCTTCTCAGAGAACCTTTAACCAAAGATAATATCTGCTGCTGGAATTAAATAATAAGAATATTCTTACAACTCATAGAAATAATAAGCCATATTTTCCATAAGTTTTTTAGTACTTAAGATTCTGCTTAGATTACTAGCATGCAGTATTTAGTAAATATATATCGAAAAGTTAAAAGTGGCTGGGCACAGTGGCTCGTGCCTATAACCTCAGCACTTTGGGAGCCTGAGTTGGGAGGACTGCTTTAGCCTAGGAATTCAAGAGCAGCCTAGGCCACAGTGCCTGTCTCTACAGAAAAAAAAAAATTAGCCAGGCATGATGACACACGCTTGTGGTCCCAGCTACTGAAGAGACTGAGATGGGAGGATTGCTTGTGCCCAGCAGGTTGAGACCGCAGTTAACCATAATCATGTACTGCACTCCAGCCTGGGTGACAGAACGAGACCCTGTTTAAAAATTNAAAAAAAAAAAAAAAAAAAAAAAAAAAAACTTATATTTTTAAAAAAATTGTATGTTTTTGAATTACAAAGTGTATGTGTGTACATATATATCTATTTGAAAATTGTCCGTCAGTACATAGATATGCTATATTTCATGAAAAGGGTAATAATTTTCAACTGGTTTGTCACTTAAATAAAGTTGAAAGTTGCTACAGACAAAATTGTTTTTGTTACTGATGGCTCTTACAGAACATAAGGCTTCTTGTCCAAAGTCTTTATAGATCTAGTAGCTGGAACTTAATTAAATCCAGTAGATCTTATTCTAAACCTAAAAGTATTTTCCTCTGTCCACACTGTCAGTGTTTTTTGTTTTTTTTTTTTTGTTGTTGTTGTTACAAGGTTTAATGAGTATATACTAGCTGTGTTCCCATTCAAGTAAGAAATAAGAATATTCTTTATCAGCTGCTATTTAGTATTCTTTTGGAAGTTTGGGTCAACAAAATTAGTAAAATAAATTGTGGAAAGAAATAGGAAAAAAATTCTGGAAATAATAGGAAAATCCTAATTTTTTCTTATGAAACAGTGAGAGAATTAACTAAAATCCCATTAAAGACAGGAAGAGCACTCTCTAAGGCAGATGAGTACAAAGTTGACATTCAGGAATCAGAAGCCTTCGTATTCGCAAACAGGGAAGAAGGCCCCTGTGAGGAGGCCCTTCTCAATCTGCAGCATGTGTAAAAACCACCTAGGCTGTTAGGCAATGTGCGCATTCCTGGACTCCATCCTGAATCCCTTTGGACAGCCCTGAATCTGCTTTTTAGCAAGTGTTTCTAGACCCCATTAGGAGGTCGATGTTTTCTATGTGGGAGCACACTTGAGAAATACTACTCCAAGGAACCCCCTACCCCCACCTCCCGCCACGTTCCTGCAGCATCACTCCGCATTTCTCCTGGTTTCCACAGTGCTAGCCATTTACCTCTCAGACAGGCCTGTTGCAGCACCCAGAGGAACACAGTGGCAGCACACTGGAAGAAAAGGCCCCCAGGTCGCCTTGCAAGGGACCCATCTTCACAGTTACAAAGTGGGAACACTTCCAGCACTGCTTTGCTTTTCAGCCACCATAGGGGAGGCACACCTTACTGCTTCTGCCACACACTGTCTGACCACCCACATCTAGTGGGAGGGCAGGAAATAGGGTGGTATCCTTTAGCACCTGAAGACTTTGAGCAGAACCTCCAGGCTGGGTGCACCCTTTTGTCACCTGCCAGATTCAGTGTGGCTGCTTTTCACTAGAGTTGATCACCTATTTCTCACCAGTCCTATGGCCACCTAATTGCTGTGTGTTCTACTACCTCCCAGTTGGAATGAGCGGCAATGCTTGGCAAAACTGTAACTGGTTAATTCCAGCTCCTCTGACTCGGCTGGAGTAGGAAGCTACAGAAAAACATCTATGCTGACTAGTCCAGCTTGATATAATAACCACAGTCCTTAAGTGAAATTGTAGCACTGCCTGCAATCCTATATTTTCTTGGGCAGTTCAGTCTCCTAATTTTAGAGATGACTTTTCCTGCTCTATGGAATGGCTTGCCAGCTACTCTCTTCTTGCCTCTCTTCTGGTAAAAACAACAAGATCCTTTTAAATCATGTCTGATTGTGCCACTTTCCTGCTTGAAACTTTCCAGTGGCTTCCGTCATGTGGAATTAAGTTCTGATTTGCTGCCAGGTGACTTCTCAGACCTAGTTTCCTACTGATCATTCCTTGACTCAGGGCTTGTCGGGTAGAAGGAACCCTTGCTCTTTCTCAAAAATTGACCAACCAACATGTTATTTCTGCAGGGCCTTTGCACTTGCAGTCTTACTTGCTTAGAGCACTTTTTCTTTCTGGCATTTCCATGCCTAGAATTCTCACTTTATTCAAATCTGTGTTCAAATGTCACCTCCTAACGGAGCCCCTGTTACTCTTTTTCCATACTGTGCTTTATTTTTCTTCCTAGATCATCTCATTTGTTGATATGTATATGTGTGTGTATGTGTGTACTTACTTGATTGATAGTTTCCTGAGGGCAGTCCTCCATCTCTAGAAACTAAAACTCCATCCAAGCATGAAGTAGGCCTTTAATAAGTTTATGTTGAATTATTAATGTAATTCACATACTCCCCTGGCAATTAGATAAGAGTAGGAAGACCAGGTCAGTAACATCCTAGAGTGTAAAAGGGGAGGTCTTTTTACACTTCCCTTTACAAAATTTGGTAGGCTGGTTTGTGGGAGTCTGTCAAGAATGTGAATGAGAGTAAGTGAGATCACCTACAAAAACTGTCTTGTTGGTGAGAAACAAAATAGAACCCCAGGGAGTATCAACATTTTTTTAAAAAATGATTTTTATTGAAATAAAATTTATGTAACACAAGATTAACTATCGTAAAGTATACAATTCATTGTGCATTTAGTACATTCACAGTGTTGTACAGCCATCACCGTGCTCTAATTTCAAAACATTTCTATCACTTCTAAAAGAAGCCCCATACCTATTAACAGTTACTCCCCAAACTCTGTCCTCCCAGCTCCTGGCAACCACTAATCTACTTTCTGTCTCTATGGGATTGCCTATTCTGGATATTTTGTCTAAATGGAATCATAGAGTATATACCCTTTTGTATTCTATCTTCTTTCACTTAGCATAATGTAAGTTCATTCATGTTGTAGCATGTAATTATACTTCATTCCTTTGTATGACTGTAAAACACTCTGTTGTGGGGACATACCACATTTTATTTATTCATCAGGAACTTCGGGTTATTTCCACTTTCTATTAGGAATAATGCTACTGTAAACATTTACATACAAGTTTTTGTTTGAACCCCAGTTTTCATTTCTCTTGGGTATATATCTAGAAGTGAAACTGCTGGGTCAAGTGGTAATTCTGTGCTTAATTTTTTGATGAACTAGTAAACTATTTCCTATAGCAACTGCACCATTTTACATTCCCACCAGAATGTATGAGGGTTCCAATTTGCCATGTCTTTATGACTTTTTTAAAAAAAGCTATAGCCATCCTGGTGGGTATGCAAAGTAGTGTCTTATTGTGGTTTGGATTTGTATTTCCCTAATAAGAACATTTAAACGTGGGCTCTAGATGGTTGGGTTAAAAGGAGACAAAGAATGAGCAGAGAGGAAATAGGACTTTGCAGTCAACTTGGTCTTCCAGACTTAACAGTGTCCCCAGCATTGCCTTTGGCAACTGATATTTGGCACCTGACTTTTAGCGTACAGAGATCTTCAGAATCTGCCAGATCTCATACATCTAGAGAGACTTAAGTTGCTTTGATATTCCAAATCCAGCATGACTTCTTCAGAGTTTATAGTTAGTACTTCTGCAGTTTATAGTGTTCATCTATCCGGTTCATTCAGAGGCAGCATGGTGTAGCAGTTATGAGCATGGGCTCTGGAGTGAGACTGCCTGAGCTCAAATGCGGGCTCAAGTCGGGTGGCCGTGGGAAGGTTAGTGAATGTCTCTATTCTTCAGTTTCCTCATCTGTAAAATGAAGTTGGGTTGTGAGGATTGAGTGAGATTAGTATCTAAATGCTTGGAATAGCGCCTGGCACATAGTAAGTAAGTGCTTTGTATGTTTTTGCCCTAATTATGATAATGGTGATGTGATAATGATTTATCTATATATCCATTTAGAGAAGGGGCAAGAATAGGTTTATGTTGGTTCCAAGTATGTGATTGAGGGTGGTGATTGTGTGTTTACAATAATGGGGCTCTTTGATAACATGCTGTGCTTTGCATAGTCCTGATTATGGCACTACTGTCAGTGATAGAGTACAAGTTACTTATTCTCTTGGTTTGTGTTCTGTATTCCATAAGTCATTCTACTAATTTATCAAATTTAATTTTGAACACAGATTTACCTTTAGACAGGGACTAGACTTCCTTCAATTAAGTGTTTTTTTTCCATTTTTATTCTAGTGTTCCATATTATTTTTTAAAACTTGAAATTATGAGAGGAAAGAACATCATTTATAATGCTATCATTTCAAAACACCCTATCCTAGCTTTTAGTGCATGTCTTTCTATATTTTCCTTTGGGCATTTAAAATATACTTACAGTAATTCTACAAATAAAATAGAATATCCGTATACCTCTTTTAAAGCATATTTTCAGCTGACCTGTGAATCTTTTCTAACCAGTCCTAATATTTGAAATTCCTCAAGAATTAACAGTTAGATCTCATAAAAGATATATTTTTCAAAATTTGTAGATATGAATAGAGAAATAACTGTCTCCTATCTAGATATTTTATATACATACAAATTTGAAAATGTGCCAGGGACTATTTTATAGCTCTATGATAAAACCTGCTGTTTTCTATAGCAAGAAAAGAATGCTTAGCAGTGCCAAAAAGTGTACAAAGAATCAAAATAATTGACATGTCATTTGAATTCTTAGTTTTGGCCTTTAGGGTTCTTTAAACATAAATTCTACAAATATTTTGCAGATAAGTAAACTGAGATAGAAAGGTTAAGTGACATTTCTGTTTCCAGTCAATGTTAGAAATAAACACAGAAATCCAAAGCCTCTCCTTATTAGATCAGAAGATAGCATTTTCATATATTTTAAGATGTAAGTCTGTAGAGGAGATATGAATGTTTAAGCTGTGTCGAGATTTATGAATAATGCTATCAAATAGAATGAGGTAATTATTTTCAATTTGTAAAAATCCTAATGTTATTTGGGATATGTCTTTCTCACCTTGTAAAAATGATGCTTAGGAAAGTGGAGATGTTGGAGAATAAAACAGTCACAGAATGATAGGGAAGACATACGGGATTTTAGTTGTTTAGAAAGATAATACAAAATGAGCCCATAAAGAAGGCATTAAATGAAGTAACTTTAGGGAGGATGGCAAGGACATGTGGTATAAAAAGTTGCTACAACTAACAGTCAAATATAAGTGAATGTAAAATCTTTCCTTTACTCAGGAAAACTATAAGGAATGTCAAGTATTAAATCAAAGGAACCAGTATACATTCTTTCTTTACTGTTGTATTGACTTGTGGTATCTTGAAGATAGGCAGAATCTCAAGACTTGTTTGGGATCTAAAGGAAAGGAAGATTCTATTTTATTTTATTTTATTTACGATTTTATTTATTTTTTGCAAGACTTCCAGCAGATAAAAGGCAAGGAGACATGGAGATAAAAAGGCCTTGCAAGCAGCGCTTGTCAGATTTAGGCTGTTAAGTAATGTGGCACACAATGCTCATCATTTTGATGTTTTACTTCGATTTTACATCATGCACTTGTGTCTCTTTGATCTGGCATGCTGCGGAAACACAGTGTTTCGTCATGGTTGTCTGTTTGTTTCAGCAGCCATTGACTCAATAAAACATCGCTGAAGTCTATTAGTGGGCCTTAGTTTAGATCCCTTGCATTAGTTTCTCTGGCCTTCCATGAAGATAGACAATTTAGTAAACAAAAATGAGCAAAAATGGAAGAAGATAAAGCAGATTTTTAGGAAATTCCATATGGAGTTTCCTGGACTCTGCAATTAGGCAGACTTAAATTTGACTCCCGGCAACTCTTTGGGGACATTTGTTACCTCTTAAGGTGACCTTGGGGACATCTCCTGCCTTACCAGGCTGTAGTGAGGATTAAATGAAAAAGAGATATGAAAGACCTAACCATTGTGCAGTAAGCAATGTGTGTGGTCTCTTTCTTGAATGGACTTTGAAGCAATTGCCAAGTCACATAGGCCACATTGTGTGATGTGGTGATAATCTTGGACCTTTATCGTGCAGAGAGTCAGCAGGGCAGCTTAAAATTATGGTTCCCTCCTCAGAAACTCTGATGCAGCAGATCAGGCTTGGATCAAAGGAATCTTCATTTTTAACAAGCATGGAAAATAATTCTGATGAAAGTAGGATCTTTCAAATCCCAAGACTTTTTTGGGATTTAAAAGAAATTCAACCATTTGACCCTGAAACTTAAATAACTTGGATGGGTGAGTTTTCTTGGTTCATTTTTTAACAGTAATCATTATGGGGATCTAAACATTGTCCACAAAATTCTACTTGAGAAAAATTATTCAAGAATAGCTATATCTGCTTAGGTAAATATACTAATTTGTAAAAATATGTACATCACTTATTATAAGTACTTTGTTAGTCTGATCTCATGTTACTATGAAGAAATACCCGAGACTGAACTGAGTGATTTATAAAGAAAAGAGATTTAATTGACTCACAGTTCTGCATGGCTGGGGAGGCCTCAGGAAACTTACAATCATGGCGGAAGGCACCTCTTCACAGGGCAGCAGGAGAGGAAATGAGTGCCAGCAGGGGAAATGCCAGACGCTTATGAAACCGTCAGATCTTGTGAGAACTCACTTCCTATCATGAGAATACCATGGGGTAAACCACCTCCATGATTCACTTACCTCCAACCAGGTACTTCCCACGACACATGGAGATTACAATTCGGATTACAATTCAAGATGACATTTTGAGTGGGGAGACAACCAAACCATATCAAATACCTTACCAAAGTGAGCTTAATACGTGAAATAAGTGAAAGTAGAAGGAAATCCATTAAAAGGAACGTATCAATCTTTATAGTTAATAAATTTTGGGTATTACTTTACCAAAGGAAATAAGTATTTTGAGACCAGACCTATCACACAAAAACCATTCTGCATCATCTCCCCTGTAATTCAATCTGGATGCAATTAATGAGAGTGCCCTGGCTAATCTTGATTGTCATGATGGTATGAGGAGATGTGATGTATAAGGTATTCAAACCATGTGGGGTATATTATTAAGACTCATTGTTAAGTAAGAGGATAAAGTGAAACAGAATGAAATAAGTCAGGCATCCAGTTTCGGTATTTCCTGTTGTTAGTGCTAGAATTTTACGTTTTATGTTAAAAATGCAACATACTTAATTTTTCCTCTGATACTTACCCAATGTAATTTATATATACATATATATCCACATGCATGCACATACACATACATTGAGCCATATTTGATGACCAAAAAGGGAGAGGCCCCAAGGGCTCTTTGGTGTGCAATTAATATTTTGGCCAGAAAATCAGCAGATTGTTTCAGTATGGTTATGTGTTATGACATCATATTCCAGTAAAGTTATAATGAACAGAAATTTTGTTTGTCTCTGTGGCAAACCAAAATGAGTTTTGTAATTGTCAGCAGGCCTTAGTGATTATAGTGGCGCCCACTCCCTCTACTGTAGTTAAAGGTCTGTTAGCATTTCAGTTGTGGACCTTCTATTTTCAGAAGTTTATAATTAATTGTAAACATTTGCTCTATGGTGAAAGTTTGCCATATAAGATCTCAGTTCAGGAGTAAATTTCTGTTGTCAAATTGTCTGTTTTAAAGTTTTATAGTAGCACCAGTTAAAAATAAAGTTCTGTGGAGGTGGGAAAACTGAATTTTGTGAAATACAAAGTGAAAATGACCAGCGTTATTCATATTAGTCTGTCAGATTTCTGCATTAAAGGGATTAAAATAAGTTTCTGCATTAAAGGGATTAAAATAAAATAGATGATAGGAAATTGTGCACTCCAGTACACAATGTTTAGTTATTGTAACCAAAAGCAAATAATATTGTAGTTTTAATGCTTTTAATCTTTGTTTATAAAAACACATTTGAAATGCTTTATCTTAAATTAATAGAAAACTGTAGTTCAAGAAAATTGATTTTAAGTTAAGCGTTTAAAACAGCAACTTTTTCTTTTTTTCATACTCTGAATTCCTCTCCTTCATTTGACACTGTTAATTACTCCTGTCCCTGACATTGTGTTGTAATTTTTTTTCTAACTTTGACCCTTTTTCATCTCTTTCACTGCTGTCTATTGTTTCCTTTGAGCTTTGATCATAGGCATTAATCAGTTCCTAGCCTTAGGCTCTTTTTTGATTCCTTTACACTTACCCTTTCCAGGTGCTTATCCACTTGCATGGTTTCAATTATTGCCTCACAAATCTGCATCTTCAGTACCAATCAGCATTTCTAGTTCTTCACCTTCAGTAAACCTTCATTGATTAGTCCCATCTGCCTGGTGAATTCTTACATGATGGGCTCTTTCCAGTTTATCTCAGGTTGAACATAGAGCATCACTACTTGGATGTGCAGTAATTATCTAAAATATAGTAGGACCTCAATTGGACTTCTTTTGCTTGGAAGCAAACATTTTTAAGGACTGGAGTGATTTTTAACTAATTTTTTTCAGCATTGCAATTGTAAATCCACCATTCCATCAAAATCGATTCTGTTTATTTTGCTAAGTTGCTCAATTCAGTGGTCATATTTCTCAGTCATCATTTTACTTGACCTGTTAGTAGCATTAGATACAATTAATCCCTCCCTTCTCCTTGATAGACTTTTTTTTCCCATTTGGCTTTCAGGAAGGACATCGTGCTTGCTTGCCTTTTCTCCTATCATACCCTCCCACAGAGTTCTCATTGTTTTATGCCTTTAAATACTGCCTATATATTGATGATTCCCAAATTTTATCTCTACCTTGGACCTCTTTGCTGAAGTCCAGACTAATAAATTGAGTTGTTCACTTGACATCTATACTTGGGTGTCTAATAGGTCTAATAATCGAACATCTCCAAAACAGAGCTGTTGAAATCCACCCCCAGCAAACCCATTTCTTTTTTCAGTCTTCACTGTCTCAATAGATGGGTACTTCGTTTTCCAGTTGTTTAGTTCCAAAACCATGATGTCATCCCTGACTCCCCTCTCATATTCCATAGCCAGTCTTTGGGTAAACCCGTCATCTCTATTTCCAAAATTCATCTAGAAACAATGACTTCTCGTTACTTCCATTGCTACACCCTAGTTCAGGCCACTGTCACTTTTCCCCTGGATTATCCCAGTAGCCTATTAGATATCGTTGCTTCCAGCATTGTTCCCCTACAGTGTGTCCTCAAAATAATAATCAGATGGTTATTTCAAGAGATAAATCCGATTATGTCACTTCTCTGTGCAAAACCTTCCAGTGGCTGGTCATTTCACTTGGGGTAAAAGATGCTTACAGCAATTTGTAGGGAAGGCCCTGTGGAATCTTGCCACCTCTACTCGTCTAGCTTTTCCTCTCTCCCTAAACTTTTGCCAGAGAGGCCTCCTCCGAGTTACTTGAACATGCATGGCACACTCCTGCCTCGCTGCCCTTGCTGCTGGTATACTCTCTGCTTCAGATGCACTGTTCCAGATATCTGCATGGCTTGTTCCCTAACTTATTTCAGGTCTTTACACAATTGATATTTTCTCAATGGAACGTCTCTTGGCCACCCTATCTAAAAACTACCTCCCTGACACTTCTGAACCCTTTCCTCTTTACTTTTTCTTACATCTGTCTCTAGCATACTAGGTATTCTACATATTTTTCTTATTGTTTATCTTTGCTACTCTAAGTGTTGTTGTTCATTGTCACAGTCCCCTGTCATATAGAAGACACTCCATAAATAATTGTTGAATTAATGGATTTTATCACGTATCTTAATTTTTTCTCCTTAATTGCTTTTGGTTTTTTTTGTTTCTTCTTACAGCCTCTATTATCTTTTCATATCTGCATTATTGCAGCTTTTTAGTCACATGTCATTAGCCTCATTACCTCAGTCACCATAAAATGTATGAATATAACACTTCCTGCTTAAGAATTGGCCTAAACTCCTATTCCTTTGCTGAATCTGCTCTCCTTATTACTTTGCATTGTACTCAGTCCATTTCTCTGCTCCTGTATTTCTAATAATAATTATCTTCTGCAAAAAGCACAGTAATCTACATGTTGTTGCCTGAACAGTCTTGCCTGACCCAGCCTCTGTTGCAGCTTCACCAGACTGTTCACTTACTTCTGTCAAAATCTAACCAAAAACTTCTCACCAGGAAGTCTCCTGTGATATAATTAAATAATTTTTACTGTATTATTTTATGTTTAATGTTGTATTCTATATATGTTTTTCATGGAGATCAGTATAAGCTATTATCTATAGATGTATTGACTCACATTTTATCAAAGTATATTTTTGAGGTTAAAATTTTATTGAGTATAGCACATTATATAATTGGTATCATTTTAAACAAAATAAATCTTATGAATGATTGTAGAGTGGTTTTATTAAGCTAACTTTAATGTTTTTATTTTCTTATTTTAGGTATCATTGCCCAGTGCCTAAGATCTTTTATGTTCAGCTCACTGTAGGAAATAATGAATTTTTTGGGGAAGGAAAGACTCGACAAGCTGCTAGACACAATGCTGCAATGAAAGCCCTCCAAGCATTGCAGAATGAACCTATTCCAGAAAGATCGCCTCAGGTGTGGTGCTGGTGCATGTGACAGTCTCTTCTTTCTACTTTCCCAGTGAAACAAATCAGTGCATTTTATAATTAAAATAAATAAACTGTTCTGTTAGGAAGAATACTAGAGTGAAGACCTGCTAAGATTTACGTCTCAGACTGTCTACTATACTTGCTTCATGTGTTCCTGCAGGATGACTATACCTTTCAGAACTTTGATTCTTCCTTTGAGTTCGCTTCCCAGGCAACTGGGGATTTGGGGATGTATATGAGGATGAGAAATAACATTGATTTGGCTTATATTTCATACTATGTTTATTGAATATAGATTACATCGTGTGAATATAGAATCAAGGATTTAAAGTGGAAGAGATTTTATAGATTTTTTCAGTCCTCCTTTGTTTTACAAATAAGGACATTGAGTCTGTTCTTGAGTAATCTCACTCATTCTCCTGGCTTCAGCTACTTTCTTGACTGACTTCAAAATAGTATCTGTAGCTCAGGCATGTCCTATACATAGCATAGTGAGCTTCCTTTTTTTTTTTTTTTTTTTTTGAAATGGAGCATCGCTCTGTTGCTCAGGCTGGAATGTGGAATGCAGTGGCGGGATCTCGGCTCACTGCAACCTCTGCCTCCCAGGTTCAAGCGATTCTCCTGCCTCAGCCTCCTGAGTAACAGGGACTATAGGCGCATACCACCACGCCTGGCTAATTTTTTGTATTTTTAGTAGAGATGGGATTTCACTGTGTTGGCCAGGATGTTCTCGATCTCCTGACCTTGTGATCCACCCTCCTCGGCCTCCCAAAGTGCTGGGATTACAGGTGTGAGCCATCGCGCTTGGCAGCATAGTGAGCTTCTTACTTACCCTACAGTTCAAACTCTACAGTTTTCCTTTCCCCAAACCAATTGTTTCTTTCTCCTTTGATATTTATCTTAATGGCAGACTTGGGTGTTTTTCTGCTTGTACTCTTTCATGAGAGCTCCTGTCTATTTCTTGATCTGTTTTCCCATGAGATCATACACTTCTTGACAGCAGGAATACTGTCTCTTTCTCTCTAATAGTTACAGTGGGTTCAGCATATATGAGGCCTTCCAGAAGTATGTGTTAAATAAGTGAATAAGATAAACCGAGGCCTGTGCCAGACATAGATCTCCAACTAGGATGCTCCCGGTTTGCATCCTGCACTCTTTCTGTAACTTCATCCTCATAGATCACATTGGAACACCAGTGGTGGGGGAATTCCTGGGTGTTGGGGGTTGGGTGGGTAGAGAACTTTAAAACAAGAGAGCCAGGTCTAGGGATGTAGGCTAAACTCAAATTAGTGTATGGTTGAGTAAAAGATTTCCAGTCTGCATTAAATGCTTTTCCTTCAAGGAAAACAAACTAAAACCAAGTAACAAAAGCCTGGCAGCAAAGCTCTTGACTGCTGTGGTTACAGGACAATGCAGCAGATACAGTCTATAGTTTGTTGTTTCTTCTTGTAATTTGAATAGGCCATCTTGACTGTAGAATAAAAGTAAAGTTTGTTATAATGTCACGATTCAGTGTTATCCTATTTTTTGTGATTTAGAATGGTGAATCAGGAAAGGATATGGATGATGACAAAGATGCAAATAAGTCTGAGATCAGCTTAGTGTTTGAAATTGCTCTGAAGCGAAATATGCCTGTCAGTTTTGAGGTATGTACTCGGTAGAGATCTTCCCATTTTTTCCCTTGCTCTGGTTATTTTAAACAAACAGACAAACAAACAAATAAAACTAACTGGTATACTAGTATCCTGCAAGAGTTAATGTGCTTCTGTACGTTCAAACCCGGTATAACAAAATGATCTAAGCCCTGGTGAAAATAGAAATCATGATGATAACACAGATTCCTTCTGATTTTTTTATTTTCTGTATTAAGCCTTTTGTATACATGATATTTCAATTTTATAAAAGTTATTTTCTGGGTGTAGATAATTTGTGGTATCCTATAGGATTTGGTATTTTAAATAGGATTAAATTAAATTTATTCAAGTTAAGATTTAGTGAGGATTAAATTAAATTTATTCAAGTTAAGATTTAGTGACACATATGTTAATATCCAATTTTTTTTCAATTGTGTGGAGGCCAAAATATGTTTAACTTTAACCTCGACTAACAAAATCACCAAGAAGTAAGATGTAATGAAGCAACTCTTGACTTTACAGCTAGATAAATATATCGCAAATATATTCATAAAATTGTGTGAAATTTCAAAAAAGAAAACTTAAAAAAATAATTGTCATAATACTTCCCTTATTAAGAGGTCACTAATTTTACAACTTATGTCTGGAAAGTAGGCAAGAACCAGGAAATAAGCTGAAAGAGTTGTGGATAATCTTCCCTCACATTGTATGACATTCACCTACTAGAAAGCTCCCACTTCTTACTCATTGGCAGGATCATTTGAGTTGGACTGAGAAACTGTTAGCTTTCTCTTGGACACATTCTGACAAGTTGCATTATCTCAGTTGTCAGTCCACAGCATGTTAAAAGCAGCAAAATGAGGAAGTCAGGGAGAGAATGTACTTGAGAGCCTATTGGTCCAGCAAGAAATGATACGGAAAATTTGGAAAACTTGTGCTTATACTAAAAAATTATTGGGATTTTTTTTAAACGCTACAGTGAATAGGAACAGACAGTTTTATTATTCTTAGATGTTCTTGGGAACATCAATATATTATGGTATAGGATATCTGATGTTTATAATGATGATCTAATGTGAACAATTAAAGGTTAAATATTTAGTATTCTCTATTAAGTCAGTAATATCTATCTATCTATCTATCTATCTATCTATCTATCTATCTATTTAAATTGAGAAGAATGTCCATCAAAGTGTTTAAACAGTTTTGGTGTTTCAACTAGTAAACCTAAATTACTTGGAAAGTATGCTTATGATAAATTCCTTATCCCTAATAATGTCACCTTATTGATATATTGCGGTGCTTTCATTCCTTTTCCTAATTAGTATCCAATATTAGAAGACAAAATTTCAGTGTAATGTTAAATAGTAAACTACTTAAATAGGGCATCTTCTATAGGTCAGAATTTTGAAGGAGACTAAAGTTTTGAGTCCTCAGGATTTGGAAGACGTATTTCCTCCAAAAGCTGGCATAGTGTAAAAGTGAGAGCAGATTAAACAAGGTTTAGTAACATTACATTCATAGTTGACAGATCCATAACTCATTGTTCTAGAAAGCTAGGATTTTTTTTGGCATACCTACTTACCTTTTTAAAATCATGCGACAAGAATAAATTTCCCTTTCTATAAAACAGCCTTTGACATCTCTATCAAAAACAGCTTACTTTTCATCCATCAACTGTTTTTGAGAGGCTTCCACAGGCATGGTGCTTTGTGGTTTATAGAACTACACGTTTCTCCAGTAATTTACTCATACATAGGAGAAAGTTAGATATATTTAATTATATACAAATTATCATTCTAGATGGCCTATCAAATATGGTATCTAATCTAATGGTATTTTTTTTTTTTTTTTTGAGACGGAGTCTGGCTCTGTCCCCCAGGCTGGAGTGCAGTGGCGCGATCTCGGCTCACTGCAAGCTCCGCCTTTTGGGTTTACGCCATTCTCCTGCCTCAGCCTCCCGAGTAGCTGGGACTACAGGCGCCCGCAATCTCGCCCGGCTAATTTTTTGTGTTTTTTAGTAGAGACGGGGTTTCACCGTGTTAGCCAGGATGGTCTCGATCTCCTGACCTCGTGATCCACCCATCTCGGCCTCCCAAAGTGCTGGGATTACAGGCTTGAGCCACCGCGCCCGACCTCTAATGGTATTTTTGATGTTCTTAAATTTGTGCTCCATAAGACATGGAGAAACTGTAATTAGAATTATCTGTTTTAAACTAATAAAAAATCATTTTGACTGTGAATCAAATGTGTTTATTTAGATTTCTTTTGTTTCAGCTGTATTAAGCATCAAGTATCATAAATAGTTCCAATAAAATACCTTCATAATAGCTTTCTTAAAGAAATACTATAATTTTGGCATAATACTAATTTTGGTGTTGATATGAATATTAAGTCATACTATAAGAATACATCTTAAGTGCCTATCCATTATTTAATATTTTACTTGTATTTAATAGGTTGTTAAAGAAAGTGGACCACCACATATGAAAAGCTTTGTTACTCGAGTGTCAGTAGGAGAGTTCTCTGCAGAAGGAGAAGGAAATAGCAAAAAACTCTCCAAGAAGCGCGCTGCGACCACCGTCTTACAGGAGCTTAAAAAACTTCCACCTCTTCCTGTGGTGGAAAAGCCAAAACTATTTTTTAAAAAACGCCCTAAAACAATAGTAAAGGTAAGTTTGTGTTTGTGAACATCAGTCAGTTTTACTAAGTAAGTATTATAGTAGCTATAGATAAGCATTTTTCTATAAGTCAGGTCCCTGAACTTACAGATTGTATACAGTCCTGAAATCAGGGCAGGGCATGTGACTATAAATTAATGACAGTTCTGTTTTGCTTTTTAAATACTTGTGCACCTGAATTTGTTCATCAAATAATCATAATCTTAGGTATTTATATATATTTTTTGTTGTTTAAAAAGTGCTTCCCCATTCATGTCACCTTTACTATAACTCCTCATGACTGTGTAAGGTAGATGATGTTAGCCCTCATTTTACAAATAAGATTTTACAAAACATGTTCAAAGAGTTTGCCCATTTTTATTCAGCAGTCATGTCGAACCACCTGAACTGCTGTCTAATCCAGTGTTCTTTCTGCACACAAAGCTGTTACATAGTAACTTCTTAGGATATCATGAAATGGTAACAGGATACATACAAAAAAATCATATGACTAATACTAACACTGATAGCTGCAGCAGCTGGAAATCATAAAGCACTCCATGTGCCAGACTTTGTCCCAACACTTTGCATGCTTTAATCACATTTAATCCACATAGTAACCTTATGAAGTAGATGGTCTTATTTTGTTGCCATTCATTCAGACGTGTATACCTTGAGAAAGAAGAATATAGAGCATACAGCTTTTCAAGATGTTGTGACTCTTTTATTGGGTCAGAATTTATTTACGTTAGTAAGAGAAAAAAGGTAAATATGAGAGGAATGAGATGAATCAGCATTTAGTAGAGGACAGTGCCCGTGAATGCTTGACATGTATGACATGTCTGGAGCTAGAGTTTTGTGTTTCCAGAGAAAGCCTTAAATTGCCAGCATTTCAGTTGCTGGCTCAGCCTCACTGATTTAGCAGCCTTCTTCTGATTAGGCTGTACTAATGAAGGATTACAGATAAATATATTTAATCTCAATGGATTTCTTTTGTTTTGATTGCACAGTGGCACAATTTAGGTATTTTTACAGGTTTTATACCTTTGTACCTTTGTTTTATTTAAAATACATACATACATATATACAAAATAACTACTTAAATACTTGTTTTAATGAATGCTGACATTACTTCACTTAGAAGACGTAGTAGGTAATGCATTCCATGAACTGGAATTACATGTTATATGTAAGATAGACTAAAAATAAATGCAAATAGCTCTACTTATCATGAGTCATAGTGGTTCCAAAGAGGACTGGCACTTTCATTCATATGCTCCTCCTACACAGTCAGGAGTAGAATATAGCTATTAAGAGAATGACCTTTGCAGTCAGTTTTGAGTATGAATCCCTGTGGCCTGAGCAAGTTACCTAACTTTAAAAATATTTCTTCATTTATGAAGTGGGAATAGTAATTGACCTTGCTGTATGGGATTGTTAGAAGTATTAACTGAAACAATGCACAAAATGCATTAGTAATTATTAATTACTAATTATTAATTATTAACAATTATTAATTGTTATTAATGATAATGCAAATACTGTAATAAATAGCACATATTAACTATTGGTATTTTGTATCTAATACTGCCTATTCACATTTTATGTTTATGTGAATGTGTCCATGAACTGTTTTCTTAAATCTATTAATATATAAAATTTATGGCTTTTCTAAGATGGAAGAACAGCATTTTATGTTGGAATGGTGGCACAAAACTTGTCACATAACTTCTGTGTAATCTATTTAACTAAGTTTTATCTTGATAAATTAAGAATAATAAACCAGGCTGGGCGCAGTGGCTCACGCCTGTAATCCCAGCACTTTGGGAGGCTGAGGTGGGTGGATCATTGGAGGCCGGGAGTTCGAGACCAGCATGGCTATCATGGCAAAACTTGGTCTCTACTAAAAATACAAAAATTAGCCAGGTGTGGTGGCAAGCGTCAATCCCAGCTATAGCTCAGGAGGCTGAGGCATGAGAATCACTTGAACCTAGGAGGCAGAGGTTAAGGTGAGCCAAGATCACTGCCTCTGCACTCCAGCCTGGGTGACAGAATGAGATTCCATCTCAAAATGATAATAATAATAAATTGTTAGGCTAGAAAAGATCTGTACATTTCTATAGTAGGATATAAATCTAACTCTTGTTTTAACTATAGCTATTAAAAGCAAGATTATTATTTAAATGTTATTCGCCAGAGGTGGGATACAGGAGAAACATTTTGAATTCTCAGTTACTTGCTACTGCTTCCAGTATATGAGCAGTATTATCCCAGAACTTCCCTCCGATGCATCATTCAGATCTCAGCATAAAGTTGACTTTTTTAGGGACTCCTCTGGTCCTCTCCTACTCCCAGACTAGGTTAGCCTCCTGCATTTTTCCTCATATACATCACACTTGGAGTTACTTTTGCCATGTCTGTCTTATGTTAAAATAAAGCTTGTAGATGCTTTGTGAAATGTAAGATCATTTTGAGAGAACAATGTGTATAATGAGTTGGAATCTAGATAATTTTATGTTCATACCTTATAATATGTCAGCTGGAATAGTATCCTGATTTTCAGCGTTTTCCTCACTTCCTTGTATGGCTTATACATTGAGGGTCTATAGTTTCTTACACTCAATGGAAGCAGAGAAAATATCTGATCATTTGCCTTGGTTTTATTTAAAGGAATAAAACAATCACATTGTCTCATTTGATCCTCTTAATCACTCTGTGATCCAGCATTCATTTCCATCTTACAGATTAGTCCCTTTATATTTAAGAAACCTATCCAGGATTCTGTAGCAGAGTCAGCTTTCTGATCCAGTTGTCACATCTGACTGCAGTGCCCATTTGATACTGGTTAATTGTGAACTTTTGGATTTTCAGATTCACTGTATAGGGTTATCCTGTTAACATGTAAAACTGCCTTGATAATGTCTTTGTGTTTACATTCTGTTTTTAAATGTAGTTCTCCTCTATAAGACGAGACTTCAAAGAGGGCTTTCTAATCTTAGAGATCAAATGTTCTGGACACAGTTATTACAGCACTGTCTTTATTGGTATATAGAATGATGATTTAAGATTTGCTGTCCAAGGAATAATTTAATTGTCAAAGGTGCTGGTAGTTCATTTCAGTCAGAGTGAGAAACCAAGTAATCCCCTCCCCACCCCACCCCTTTTTTTTTTTGATACAGGGTCTCACTCTGTCTCCCAAGCTGGAGTGTAGTGGCACCATGATCTCGTCTGGCTGCAATCTCTGCCTCCTGGGTTCAAACGATTCTCCCATGTCAGACTCCAGAGTAGCTGGGACTAGGCATATGCCACCATACCTAGCTAATTTTGGTATTTTTTGGTGGAGATGGGGTTTTACTATGTTGGCCAGGCTGGTCTTGAACTCCTGACCTGAAGTGATCTGCTTGCCTTGGCCACCCAGAGTTTTTTTTTTTTTCTTTGAAATGGGGTCTCACCCCTGTTGCCCAGTATGGAGTGCAATGGTAGGATCTCAGCTCACTGCAGCCTTGATTTTCTGGTCTCGGGTGATCCTCCCACCTCAGCCTCCCAAGTAGCTGTGACTACAGGCACAACACCATCATGCGCAGCTAATTTTTTGTATTTTTTGTAGAGACAGGGTTTTGCCATGTTGTGCAGGCAGTTCGCAAACTCCTGGGTTCAAGTGATCTGCCTACCTCGGCCTCCCAAAGTGCTGTGATTACAGGCGTGAACCACTGCACCCAGCCCCAAGCAATTCTTAATGTACACAGAACTCCATCATTATCTAAATTGGATTTATGTATCTGATTCTTTTCATTGCAATCTATATCAACAATAATTTCCTTGGAACTCAGAGACATTCTTTGAGTCAAATTAAACAGAAATAAAGACAGTATACCACTGGAAACACATTCCTATTTATTTAACATCTTCATGAACTGGGCATACTCCTTCTAGCACTAGACTCAGAGCTTCTCTTTATCTTTTCATTGGAATCTCAATCTTAGACTTAGGAATTATTATGTGGGTTTGTCTTTTCTCATCAGTCCTTCTTGATTCCCCTTATAATTAATTTAATTTAATTTTTTTTTTTTAAATTGAAACGGGGTCTTGCTCTGTTGCCAGGCTGGAGTGTAATGGCACGATCTCGGCTCACTGCAACTTCCGCCTCCTGGGTTCCATTGATTCTCCTGCCTCAACCTCCCGAGTAGCTGGGATTACAGGCACATAACCACGCTCAGCTAATTTTTTTGTATTTTTAGTAGAGACAGTGTTTAACCATGTTGGCCAGGCTGGTCTTGATCTCCTGACCTCGTGTTCCACCCCCCTCGGCCTCCCAAGGTGCTGGGATTACAGGCATGAACCATCACACCCGGCCCTGTATTTAATTTTTATTTTTCAGGATATAAGTAGAAGTTGAAACCAGTATTTTATCAAAAGCTAAAAGTTTATTTTGCTCTTTCCTTTCCCTTCATCTAACCATTGCAGCAGTGAAGTTCTCAGTCTTTTTCCTCCTCTTTCCCTAAGCTGTTCTTCTACTTCTAGGTGTTGACTTTCATCTTTAAATATGTGATTCCCGAATACCATATGCTCTGCACTGCCTATTAGACATCTCCACTTACTATTTCACGGGTGCCTCAAATTTGGGCCCAAATTCATCATGTTCTCTTCTAAACCTCTTTCTCCTGCAGCGTTCTTTATCTCAGTGACTGGCACTAACATCCAGCTGCTGAAACTGCTGGGGGTCATTTTTAACTTCTTTTTTTTTTGAAGATGGAGTTTTGGTCTTGTTGCCCAGGCTGGTGTGCAATGGCGCTATCTCGGCTCACTGCAACCTCGGCCTCCTGGGTTCAAGCGATTCTCATGTCTCAGCTGAGATTACTGGTGCCCGCCACCACGCCCGGCTAATTTTTGTATTTTTAGTAGAGACGGGGTTTCACCATGTTGGCCAGGCTGGTCTTGAACTCCTGACCTTGTGATCCACGCACCTTGGCCTCCCAAAGTGCTGGGATTACAGGAATGAGCCACTACACCCGGCGTTTGACTTCTCTCTTACCCCTTATGTCCAATCACTTATTAAGTCCTATTTAGTCTGTCACCTAATATTTCTTTTTTTTCTTTTTTTTTTTTTATGAGATGAGTCTCGCTCTGTCGCCCAAACTGGAGTGCAGTGGCGTGATCTCGGCCTCCTGGGTTCAAGTGATTCTCCTGCCTTCCTCAGCCTCCTGAGTAGCTGGGATTACAGGCATGGGCCACCACGCCTGGCTAATTTTTGTATTTTTAGGAGAGACGGGATTTCACCATGTTGGTCAGGCTGGTCTCGAACTCCTGACGCTGTGATCCGCCCCGCCTTGGCCTCTCAAAGTGCTGGGATTACAGGAGTGAGCCACTGTGCTTGGCCTCGTCACCTAATATTTTTTAAGTTGGTTCCTTTCTTTCCATCCCTTCTACCACTCTTTGGTCCAACTCACAGTCATCTCTTAACCTGAACTACTACAGTTAAGGTTTTAACTGACTACAAGTACTCTTGACACCAAATGATCGTTTAAAAAGTATGATCTTTTAGAGGCACTTGTCTAATCATATCATACCTCTGCTTAAAATCTTTTAGTAATTTTCTTACTCTTTGGATAAAGTCCAAAATCCTAAACTTAGTTTGAAAGACCATGAGAGATCTGCCTGGAGGCTGTACCTGGAGCACCATACTAGAAATTGTCTGGACGAAATGGCAGCAATCATCTGGAAGAGCTAAGACTGCACAGTGGCTTTTACATAAGTTTAGTGTAACATGTAATCTGTAACAGAGTGATTATCCATGTCTCTACCGATAGTAGAGACAAGAATAAATTTTCATAGGTGGAAGTAAAGTTTTGACCATATAATAGATGCAAACTTATTTCTAGGAAAAATACATGAAGAAAGTTCATATGCAGAAAGACCATTTGGTTTCCAAGAATTTTTGCTTTTATGTTATAATACATGCAAAAAGCTGTGTATAAACTTGTGTATAAGTAAAAAAGCATACTAAGTGTGAGAAAGACCTACTGCCCAACTTGAGTATAAAACATTTCTCAATAAGCTTTGAAGCTCTCTGTGTGCTCCTCTTCCATCACGTCCTCATGCAATCTTCCCTAGGCAACCTCTATCATTAGTTTGTATGACCATTTCCTACCTTACAGTTCTACTGTGTTTGTTTTTCTAAAAAATGTTATTTGTTTAGTTCCTTTAAACAACTTTATTGAGGTATAATTGACATAGAATGAGTTGTACATGTTTAAAGTGCACTGTTTGTTTTCATATTTGTTTGCATGTGTACAACCATGACCATAGTCAAGATAATGAACCTATCCATTCCTCCCAGAATTTTCCTCATGTTCCTTTGTAATCTTCTACCTTCATTTGCTAAGAAACCACTCTTTTTTTGGCTGGCTTCTTTAACCCAGCATAATTATTTTGAGATTCGTCCTTATTATTGCATGCATGAATTGGTGGTTCTGTTTTTTTGCAGGTAATATTTCATTGAATTGATATACCACCACTTGTTTATCCATTCGCCTGTCAGTGGATATTTGATATTTGGGCTGTTTCTAATTTTTGGTTGTTACTCATAAAGCAGCTATGAACGTTTGTGTATATATCTTAAGAGCATATGCTTTCATTTCTCTTGGGTAAATCCTTCAAAGTGGAATGGCTTGGTCATTTAGTAGGTATATAGTCAACTTTAGTTTTTCAAAGTTGTAGCAGCTGTGCTCTTTTAAATTCTCATCAGCAGTGTGTGAGAATTCCAGTTGTTTCACATCCTTGCTAACACCTAGCATAGTCAGTTCTTAAAATTTCAGATGTTCACATACATGGGTATTGATACCTCATTTTGGTTTTAATTTATATTCCCTCTGTGGCAGATGATACTGAGAATTTTTTATGTGTTTACTGTCACATGAGGCCTGATGAAGTGTTTATTTAAATTTTTTACCAGCTTAACAAATTTTAATTGCTTATTTCAAATAATAATAAATTTATTATTGAATTTTTAGAGGTCTTTATACACTCTGGATACAGGTGCTTTATCACATATGTAGTTTGCAGATATTTTCTTCAAGCCTGTGACTTGTCTTTTTCAAAGAGCAGAAGTTATTGATTTTGAAGATTTATTATATTTAATTTATGTTATTATTTATATTTTTGTTTTGTTTTATTATTATTAGTTTTTTACATGGAACTTGATTTTGGTGTTATATCTAAGAATTGTTACCTAACCAAGTTACAAAAATTTTTCTTCTGGAAGTCTTATAGTTTTAGAAATTACATTTGCATCTGTGAGACATTTTGAGTTAATTATTTTTATAAATGGTATGAGGTTTGGCTTGAAGATTTTTTTTTCCTTTTTCTTTTTACATATGAATAGCCAATTGTCCCAACATTATTGGCTGAAAAGACTACCCCGCTGAATTCTTTTTGTACCTTTTTTGAAAATCACGTGACCGTGTGTGTGTGTGTGTATCTGTGTCTGGGCACGTATTCTGTTCCATTGGTCCCTTTGTCTGTCTTTATACCAATACTACATACACTGTCTTGAATGCCATAGTTTTATAATCTTGAAATTAGGTAGTCTGAGTCTTTTTTTTTCCCCCCAAAGTTTTGGTTCTTTGTCCTTTGCATTTCTATATGAATTTTAGCGTCAGTTTACACATTAAATTTTAAAAAGCCAACTGGGGGCCAGGTGCGTACTCATGCCTGTAATCTGAGCACTTTGGGAGGCCGAGGTGGAAGGATCACTTGAGGTCACGAGTTTGAGACCAGCCTGGCCAACATGGTGAAACCCTGTCTCTACTAAAAATACAAAGATTAACCAGCCTTGGTGGCATGCACCTGTAGTCCCAGCTACTTGGGAGGCTGAGGCAGGAGAATCGCTTGAACCTAGGAGACCAAGGTTGCCATGAGCTGAGATCACGCCACTGCACTCCAGCCTGGGCAACAGTGAGACTCCGTTTCAAAAAAAAAAAAAAAGGAAAAAAGTCTACTGGGATTTTGAGGAGAATTGACATCTTATTGTTGAGTCTTCTGATCTGTGAACATGATATATTGACTATTTAGATCTTAATTTCAGCAGTATTTTGTAGTTTTAGTGGGCTTTACATAAAATATACTATATATATTATTCTGTGCTTGCTTTTTTTACTTACTATTCTTTCTGAAATTCATTCATCTTGATGCATGTAGCAATAATTAATTCATTTTCACTGCTATATACCATTTCATTATATGAACATGCTGTGATTTATCTGTTCTTTTGTTGATGAATATTTGTGCAGTTTTTTTTTTCTATTTCAAATAATTCATCTGTGGATATTCCTGTATATATGTGTGCATGGGTTACGGTTTTCTAGGGTATATATGTGCCTAGGAATAGGCTAGTTGGGGTAGGATGTACCATCTCAGGCTTTACTAGACATTGCCAGGTTGTTTTCCGATTTATAGTACTCCCAGTGTTTTATAAGAGTTTGTGTTACTCCCCATTCTCACCAGTTGGGGCTGTTAGACTTCTTAATTTTTGCTAATTTGGTGGGTGTGAAATAGTATCTTACTGAAGTTTTTAATATGTATTTTCTGTGTCCTAGAGGTTATCATTTCATATGTTGAGTTTTTCCTTATGTGACGTATTTATTTATCTCTTTTGCCCATTTCCGTTTTGTATTCTCTTTTCTTAATACTTTTAGGAGTCTTAAAAAATATATTTTGGATACTGGTTATGTCTTTTTAAAGTTATGTGTGTTGTGGCTGGGTGCTGTGGCTCACACCTGTAATCCCAGCACTTTCGGAGGCCAAGGCTGGTGGGATCACCTGAGCTCAGGAGTTCAAGACCAGCCTGGCCAACATGATGAAACCCCATCTCTACTAAAAATATAAAAATTAGCCGGGCATGGTGGTGCGCACCTGTAGTCCCAGCTATTTGGGAGGCTGAGGCACGAGAATCGCTTGAACCTGGGAGGCGGAGGTTGTGGTGAGCTGAAATTGCACCACTGTACTCCATCCTGGGCAACAGAGTGAAACTCTGTCTCAAAAAAAAAAATAAATAAAAATAAAATAAAATAAAATAATACGTGTTGCAAATATCTCTTCCCAGTTCATGGTTGGTCTTCTTATGTTCTTTTTGATGTTTCTTGATGAACAGAAGTTGTGAAGCACCTCTGGTATACTGAAGAGTTTGCCCAATTTAAAAAGCATAGTTGACCCAGCTTGCAATTAATACCTCTAAGCTCCACGTCCCATAGAAGCCTTGGTTACAGGTCTATTTTATGATTTTCCTTTATAAATATTCATAAATGACTCATTTTCTAGTCACAGTTTTGGGGTGTGGGGTGGAGGGAAGAAGCACCGTGTTTTTTAAGGATTCAATAACAAGTTTCACAAGCATATTTTAAAACTTTTCTTAAATTAATTTTAGGCTGGACCAGAATATGGCCAAGGGATGAACCCTATTAGCCGCCTGGCGCAAATTCAACAGGCCAAAAAGGAAAAGGAGCCAGATTATGTTTTGCTTTCAGAAAGAGGAATGCCTCGACGTCGAGAATTTGTGATGCAGGTATTTCTAACCTTTTAAAACTACTGAAAAGATTTAGAAATCCCCAGGATGGAATAGACATATGGGTGAAAGGCAAACTAGGACTTAATAGCAGAAAGTAAAACTGTTTCCAGTTAAAGCATTCATTCTATCCAGGCTCACCTACTAACTTGGGGGAAACATTCACGTGTCAAGGACATGTTACAACAGACAACCTAAGTTTTCAAGGGACTCTGAGTTCATACAGGTTATTTACCATGGAGTTTATCATTTAATGTGTATCTCTTAACTTTTTATATTACATTTTGTAGCCGGAGTCTATTAACTACTGGGAATTGGAGACACATGGAATTAGAAACAAAATTTAGAAGGTTAGATGTGGTAGATGGATCAGGGTCAAAATCCTGAGCTTGTGGGGTGTCAGGAAAGTTAGAAAAAGAGAGCAAGCAGGCTAGCTAACCATCTGCTAGTGGGGGCTGAGGCACTCAGAATTGCTGAGATCTGACTGCTGCATTGTGTAGCCAAGAAAATCGAGGAATGGCTGCTAGTGTATTGGCAGATGGGCTAGAAATGAGGTAGAATGCCTAAAATGCTCTCCTTTTCAACCCCTACCTATTCATCTTCATTTGCCAGCTCAAACTCCAGTCTTAAGAAATTTTTCTTTTACTTTTTTATTACAATTTCAAACATATCCAAAAGTGGGGAGAGAATAGTAATGGACCATTAATATGCCCATCACTCAAACATCACAGTTACTAAGATTTTTGCCTCACTTGATTCAGCTATTAATTTTTCTCTTCTTCCTCTCTTTCTTCCTTTCTCTCTTCTTTTCCTGAAGTATTTCAAAGATAATTTCTAACTACATTTCATTTCAGCATTACATATTCAGTGTATATTTCTAAGAAATATGAAAGCTTTTCTTACATTAGACATGATTCTTTAGAATCATCTAATACCCAGTCTATATTTAAATTATTATTTTCCCCAAGCTGTTTTTAATGTTTTGTTTTATTTTTGGTGGGGCAGCAGGGTCTTGTTCTGTCAGCCAGGCTGGAGTACAGTGGCATGATCATGTCTCACTGCAGCCTTGATTTCCTGGGCTCAAGAGATCCTCCCTTTTCAGCTTCCTGAGTAGGTTAGGATTACAGGCATACACCACCATGACCAGCTGATTAAATGTTGTTGTTTTATTGTTGCTGTTTATAGAGACAGGGTTTTACTATGTAGCCCAGGCTAGTGTTGAACTCCTGGCTTCAAGTGATCCTCCTGCTTCAGCCTCTCAAAGTGATAGGATTACAGGCGTGAGCCACTGTGCTTAGTCCCAAACTGTTTTTTAAATAATTGGTTAGTCAAAGAGACTTTTTAGTTAAATCCAAGGATCTCACATTTTATGTAACTTAGATAAAATCAAAAACATTAAGTGCTAACCATGTGGCAGACATTTTGGCACTCAAATACAGTATCTCATATTGACTAACTTTCAGTGTACAGCTAAGTTGTGCCTTCCCTCCCAATTTATAATCTCCATATTTCTTTATCTTTCAGTACTCAATACAGTGGTTCATAAATAGTAGGACCTTAATAAACATTTGATAAGATATTTGCTGCCTGCCTTCCTGCCTGTATGGCTTTTGTTGGAGACGTAAACTTATAATGTAGTCATAGATAAGTCACTCCTGGGAACCCAGATATCCAAAAAGAGGGGAATTCTCTGGTTAGCAATCACATTATTGTCAAGAAGTTATTAGGATCCAGCACATGATTGTTTTGTTATTTTCACTGGTAAAATATGTTCACTATTTTTTTCCTTAACGTTCTTAGCTTTGAAGAATTCTGGAACATAGACTTTGAATGCCAAAGCTTGAAGAAAAAAGTCTCTTGAATTTTAGACATGTATTGGGAATATAAACTGGCTTTGGCTTTATTAAACAAATCCTTTTCTACAGAGTGTATTGAGTACCCCTTTTGAAAGAGGAATTTAGCATATCTTAGGCCAGCTTCCATTTTATGGGTATTCATAAACATTCTAGTCAAATGGGGACATTTGGCTGTGCTTTTAAATGTTTTCGCACTGAATTCATACTGTTTTTTCCCCTTCTGGAAGCCCCAGTGGATTCATTACAGTATTGCAGCAATTTTATCAAAGTAACGGCTTTTGTATAAACTACTTAGGCAATGTTATCATTTGTTATAATTGAATATGGAAGCAAAATATCTAGAGATGAGATGCTCATTTTTATCTATTACCAAAGAAAAAGTCTATATATTTTAAAATGGATACAGTTACTTATGTTGATTACTACATAAAGAAAACCTCCGATGACATTATTTGGGTATTTTATTCCAAAGCAGATTTCTTAAAGCTTTTCATTTTTTTGGTGAGGAGTATTTTAATCTTTCAAACAGAAAATAATGATAACTAAACCAAGTTGCATATCAGCACACTGTGTTATTATGTGATACTAATGTTTCAGCCTGTGATTAAGATCACCAGGTTGTTAAAAAATAAATAAAAATTAAGTTTTTGGTAAATTCTATTTCAGAACTTTTCAGTTTCTTAGGTTTTTGAGGATTTGATTCATGTGAATGAGCTGTTAAATTTAAAGACAAAGATTTGGCAGTCTTTGCTACATGGTAAAATAATTGAGCTTCTTTACAGATAGAAATTCACATTTAAATGTAGAGATTATATTTACAATAGTTATAAAATTTGTGACCTCTCAAGGAAGATGACTTGTGAAATTTATATATTTACTTAACTTTTATAATAAAGTGATGTTTTGAGTGACCGTTGTGTTTATTAGCAGAGAATGAAAGTCCTTGGGCAATGTGGTCTTTCTCTGTTAACAAATTACTCTGGGATAACTGCTTACAAACTATTCAACCATGGGATTATTAAAATTTGCGTGAGGCAAGGGCTGGGTGAATGGGTAAATGAATCTGGGAAGCACTTGTTTTAGAATAAGTTAGTCCTGAAGGTATCAGAATAGGCCAGATGGAAATCTAGCAGATAGAGAGAGAAGGTGAATACAGGGATGGGAACAGCATTACAGCTGACAAGTCCAAGACCAGGCCTCAGAGCAGTAGAGGAAGCTTCTGACATAACTGACCAAATCTTTTCACTAACAAGGATTCCAGCAACAACATAGGGACTGATGAAGCTGGGGGAACAAACCAAGCATTGGAAAAGATAACAGGTAACAGAGGTGACTCTAGCCAGGGGTTTGAGTAGATTATCCTTAGGGCCTGCCATGTTGAGGCAGACACTGTTATGGCAGGTGGTGTGTATTCATCTAGCTGTAAGTACCTGGTCTGACTATACTAGATTTGTGCTTCTCAGTGTGAAGTCCAAAGACTACTTCTGATTTGTCACAATATGGTGGTTTCCAGTTTCAGAAGAAAAGGCAATGAAATATTTAAAAAATATTTCACAGGTTTAAACTATACAATTTGTGATAGTTGTTACAGAAATTCTGTAAGGAATATACTTTCAGTGTTTCATGTGCTATATGAACTGTCATTTAGTTTGTCTTTACTGAAACTCTGTTAAAAGAGAGTACAGCTCCTTTTTTATATCATTTGCACATTGTTTATGTTTAAGTTTGTGTTTCGTTACCATTTTGTTGTATATTCTCCCAGTTCCTTAAAATTGGGTGGTTCACTTAAACTTAAAAGTAGTGTTGGAAATAATAACACAAATAAAAACTGTAAATAAGGAGGTAAGAATAAATGATGAACAGTACTCAAGTGTGGATACCAAATGGGAATTTGTATGTTCTGGGACAGATGAAATAGCCAATATTATGATTTTACACAAGAGACAAAAAAGAAAAGTATGGTTAGGAGTATCACGCTATATAGCTGAAAACTGAATTTTGTTGTCATTGTGAAATGTATTAAAGTGGCATGAAGCTATTATTGAAACTTTCTGATTTTTTTAAACAAAATGATAACTGATAAAACAATTCAACTTTTCAGATATGGATTGCCCATTCACTTTTCTGGCACATTTTTGTGCTAGTTTTTTAGAAAACTGATATATGGGAACCTCCTATATATTCTGGATGCGAGCCCTTTGTAGTTATATGGCATTTTAAATACCTTCCCTTGTGTTGTGACTTTCCTTTCTAAATAGTGCTTTTAGAAGAACAAGAGTAATTTTTAATGCAGTCAAATTTAAATTTTTCCTCATATTAACTTTATAATAAGTCTAGATATCCAGACAATTAAGTGTCCCCCACCTTGTTCTTCCTCAAAAGGATTTTGGCTGTTCTTAGCACTTCGCATTTCCATGTAAATTTTGGAATCATCTTGTTCAAGTATTATAAAAAGATGTAAGGAATTTTGATTGAGTTTTCATTGAGTTCAATTAATTGAGTTTAGGTCAATTTGAAGAGAACTGATGATATTACGTTAGTATTGTCTTCAATCCATGAACATGGCATTTTGCTCTATTTATTAGGTGTTTCTTAAAGTTTCTGAATAAGGCTTTGTTTTCTATGTAGAAGATTTGCACATCCTAGGTATTTGATTTTCATTTAATGTTAATGGTATCTTTTTAATATTTTTCGTCTTCTACTTGAATGTTGATGGAATGTAGAAATGCAGTTCTCTTTTTCATGCTGAGCTTGTTACAATCTAATTGATTCTTGTAATTCATCTGTGCAGTTTCTTAGCTTCTTTATATATGAAATCACATCTATAAATAATGAGTTCTTTTCCCTCCTGATTCTTTTTTTACTTTTTCTTGCCTTATTTCTCTGTCTAGGATTTGTGTAAACTTTTAAACAGTAGTAATAATAGGGAACATCCTTGTCTCATTTCTTTTTTTTTTTTTCCAGGTAATTATAAACACCCTTTAATACTATTAAAGGAAAACTTACTTCCAATCATTGAGATTTATTAAAAATCTTTAATTTTTTATTTTTTATTTTTTATTTATTTATTTTTATTATACTTTAAGTTCTAGGGTACATGTGCATAACGTGCAAGTTTGTTACATAT
>NW_016814631.1:2856595-2867536 GCF_001698545.2 Rhinopithecus bieti | reverse complement strand
GCCCCCGCGCCTCATCCCTGATGCACTTCTGATGCAAGTGGTCTACCCACTACTCTGTAAGAAACAGTGATTTAAAAGGAGGTTATCCATGGTGGCTTGCATGCTGGGACATTTTTTTCCTGTTCTTTAACATTTGCCAATATTTGTTAAATATTCAATTGGGATCATGATTTACTTTTGTATTCAGAATTATTTTGAATATTAACAAATAAAGAAAAAAGGGAAAAGATTCTAATGCCTGGCCTGATTCTGCCTCTTCCCAGCCATACCCTCACCGACTAAGACTTCTTAGACAGAGACTGGCTTTGTTACCCAGGCTGGAGTGCAATGGCGCCATCTCGGCTCACTGCAGCGTCCACCTCCTGAGTTCAAGCGATTCTCCTGCCTCATCCTCTCAAGTAGCTGGGATTACAGGTGCCCACCACCACGCCCACCTAATTTTTTGTATTTTCAGTAGAGACAGGGTTTCACCATGTTAGTCAAGCTGGTCTCGAACTCCTGATTGCACATGATCCACACACCCTGGCCTCCCAAAGTGCTGGGATTACAGGTGCGAACCACCGAGCCCAGTCCGACTAAGACTTCTTGACCCCACCACCATGCTTCCCCAAGCTCAAGCCTTTCTGAAATGCATGCACACATGTTAAGAAAGCCAATGGCTGATATCTCTGCACAGGACACTTTTGCCTACGGCATATCATACAATTTGCTTACTTACTGTGTGCCTTTTGGAGCGTCTAAGGAAATCAGAGCTGGGGGCTGGATCTCTGTTTGTTTTCCTACAGATAATGATATTCTCCCACCACCTAAGTTAATAGATTGAGGCTTGCAGGCATTTATGAGTGGTGTCTTTAATATGGCTCTGAAATATTTGTCCTATAAATTCTTAAGAACAGACTTATAGATTGCCCATTACCAACATTATGGGCTATTAATAAATCAGTTACAGTCACGTATTTTTTAAAAATTGCATTTCCCCCTTTGTGTTCACATTCTAAGCAGCTAAAAACCGGTGAGAAAGAGAACACCCGTGCTGGATAAGGGCTGTGATTTCCTGTAGAAAGATGGCAGGGGAAGAGAGTTGACAGCTAAGTCTGAAAAGACAAACAGTTTGAAGGAAGAAAGGAAGGGGAGTTAGAGGCCCCCACCAGCTGGGCATTGTTGTGACATTTCAGAGCCACGATCTATCTTCTGGTGTGCTCAGGCAACAAGGATGAGTCCGCTAGTGTCTGTCCTACGTTTCCTTTGCTATAAATCCCCTCGGTATTTCTCTACCCGGTTGTTCTGTGTTCACTTTGCATGTGTTCATGCTGCCTGGTGTGGACAGTACCTGGGCATTGCCAGGACTCTACAGCTGGTATGCACATAAATGCAGTCACATGCAGGGACAGACTCGAGTTCACTAGCTCCATAGCCCCTTCCCACCAGCATAACTGGCAAAATCACTTATCCCCTCAAGTTTCTCATTCCAATCTAGAAGTCCCTAGGGGATGATGTCACATTAGTGTTTGGTACTCCTGGAAGCTGCTGTTTTTATACCACCACTGCCACAGCACTGTTTTCCACTTGTGGCACTCAGAGCTCCCTCGAATTGGCACTGACTTTTCTAGCAGTGTACACAGTTTATCCACCACCTGCCCCACAGGAGGACCCCACTGCACTGGTGCTGGGGACCACAGTGTTGCAGCACTTTGTATTTTTACCCATACAATCCCTTTCTCCAGCAGTACTAAAACTATGATGATAAAAGTAAGAATCAGGTTTTTTTTTTCAGAACTGCTCTTTTCCTTGAACCCCCAGGACTTGTTACTGAAACTGAGTCACAACACCCACTGAAATTTTCCCCTCCCAGTGGATTCACCTGAATGGATCATTTGGCCACTTTACAACTTTTCATTATTCAGCCCCATCTCCCCCTACCCAAGCTGTCATCCACGGTGTTGTCTGAACACCAAGCCACTGACACTGGTGGCATTTTTCCCTCAGAAGGCTCCAGTGCAAACCAGTAGCTGCAAATAGATAGCAATTTCTGGCATGACAGACCCTGTGTGATATAAGAAGACATTGCTGGCTGCCATAACAAACCAACTTAACATCTCAATGGCCTAAGACAATCAAGGTTTATTTCTCACTAACTTTACAGTCATTGGCAGCTCAGGAGGCCTTCCTGATGGCTCTCCTCCAAGCAGTGACTCAAGGATCCAGGCTCCATTAGTTATGTGTTGCTGCAATTTGCAATGCATGACCTCCACTGTCACTGCAGAAAAGGAGAGAAAGGGGTTAGTGGTGGAAGAAATCTGAGACATGGCACCAGTGTGGTACCAGTGGTAAATCCGTACAGGTCTACTGCAACCTCGATTATTGCCTCCTCAGAAGAAAGAGCTCAATAGGGGGCAGAAGGCAGAAAGAGAGGCCAAAGCAAGTTTTAGAGCAGGAGTGAAAGTTTATTAAACAACTTTAGAACAGGAAGGAAAGGAAGGTACACTTGGAAGAGGGCCAAGAACAGACCACTTGAGAGATCAAGTGTGCAGTTTGATCTTTTGACTTAGAGTTTTATATGTTGGCATAATTCCAAGGTTTTTTGTTTGTTTTGGTTTTTTTCGAGACAGTCTCACTCTGTTGCTCAGGCTGGAGTGCAGTGGCATGATCTTGGCTCACTGCAACCTCTTTCTCCTGGGTCCAGGCAATTCTCCTGCATCAGCCTTCCAAGTAACTGGGATTACAGGCACCTGCCATCATGCCCAGCTAATTTTTGTATTTTTAGTATAAGACAGGGTTTCACCATGTTGGCCAACCTGGCCTTGAACTCCTGACCTCAAGTAATCCACCTGCCTTGGCCTCCCAAAGTGCCGAGATTACGGGTAGTGAGCTACTCTGCCTGGCCACAGTAATCCTTATTATTTTGTAATGCTACAGAAGCGATGGTAATCTCCCTTTTTAATTATTTCATTTATTTTTGCCTTCTCCTCTTCTTTTCTTTTTTAAAAATACCCATCTCAGAGAAGAACTCATATTTTTTTCTTGACCAGTCTTACTTTTGGTTTATCATTTTATTAGTCTTATTAGGGAATCAACTTTTGGCTTTTCTAACTTTATTGTACTTTGTTTTGTATTTCCTTTTTGCTTTTTATTCTGGTTTCTCTGGGTTTGTTTTGCTGATATGTTTGTGACTTCTTGAGGTGAATGTTTAGCTCATTACTTTGTTCCTCTCCTGTAAGCTGTTACGGCTATGCATTTTCTTCTAGACCCTCCTTTTGCTGTGTCCTTCAAGTTTTGGTATATTTCTGTGGATTATTTAAAATATTTTCTAGTTTTCACTGGAATTTCTTCTTTTGCCCATAGGTAATTTGGAATTACATTGTTTATAAAATTTTTAATTTTTAATTTTAATTTTTTTAGAGGTGTGGTCTTGCTCTGTTGCTCAGGGTGCAGTGCAGTGGTATGATCACAGTTCACTGCAGCCCTGAACTCCTGGGCTCAAGCAATCTTCCCACCTCAGCCTCCCAAGTAGCTGGGACTACAGCCATCTTGCCTAGCTAATTAAATTTTTCTTTTTGTAAAGATGGGGTCTCACTACATTGCCCAGGTTGATCTCAAACTCCTGGCCTCAAACAATCCTCCTAGTGTTGGGATTATAGGTATAAGCCACCACACCTGACCAGAATTACATTGTTTAATTTCCAAAGTTGTGATTAACTATTTAACTACTTCTTCAATCACTTACTGAGACCATTGTGTAAAAAGAAATTCAACTATAGTTGTGTATTTTCTATTTCTTCTTGTAATTCTATTCTTTTTTGCTATCTACTTTACTTTTTATAGTTGTATGGTTGATGTGTATTTAAGTACATGTATAAATTGCTCACAGAAGATAACTGTAGAATAGCTCTAATGATAAAAATCTTTTTTTATTGAGCAATTATGATGGATTAAATGCTGTGGTTTACACACATTATCTTGTTTACCTTTCGAAGCAACACTGTACCGAAGTTGGTATTACCCCTGCTTTACTGATGAAAAGCCTGAGGCTTAGAGATATTAAATAATTTGGACCAGTTCATACAGCTAGGAAATAATAGAGTTGAGTTTCATATCCCAATCTGACTTGGAAGCCTTTGCTTTTTTTTGTTGTTGTTTTGTTTTGTTTTGTTTTGTTTTGTTTTGTTTTTTTAAAGACGGAGTATCGCTCTGTGGCCCCAGGCTGGAATGCAGTGGTGCAATTGTGGCTCACTGCAACCTCCACTTACCAGGTTCAAGCGATTCTCCTGCCTCAGCCTCCCGAGTAGCTGGGACTACAGGTGTGTGCCATCACACCCGGCTAATTTTTGTAATTTTAGTAGAGACAGGGTTTCACCATATTGGCCAGGCTGATCTCGAACTCCTGACCTTGTGATCCGCCTGCCTTGGCCTCCCAAAGGGGAATTACAGGTGTGAGCCACTGCGCCCAGCCAGAAGCCTTTGTTTTTAATCATAATGTTGTAGCAACACTTGTGTATTAATTCTCTTCAGGAACTATTTAATGTAAATCTTTGTAAACTTGAATGTTTACATAAATGTTGCAATTTGAACATTATTTTAAATGGCACCAATATGAATTTCAGCCTTTTCAGTCTATCAGTTGAAATATAAGAATGCTAAAATGTAGTCATAACCAACACAAATGCTGTTAAAATGTAAATTTTATTTTTCTGCTTATATAAATATAAATTTAGTGTTTAAAAAAACAAATAGCATATAAATGTATATGGAAGTAAAAATTCTATAAAATTCTACCATCATGAGATAATCCTCCATTGATATTTTAAGGACCATTTTTTTCATATTTTTTTTCATGTACATATAAGATTACATAAATGTTATCTTAGTTGCCATTTTTATTTTGGACTGAACTCTATATTTTCAAATGCTAGAGAGTAGAATTGCTTTATGATGTAAGGCCTTCCTGTTTACCAAAACATTTATCATTAATTTATTCCTTTAATCTTACCAGGTGAAGGTAGGCAATGAAGTTGCTACAGGAACAGGACCTAATAAAAAGATAGCCAAAAAAAATGCTGCAGAAGCAATGCTGTTACAGCTTGGTTATAAAGCATCCACTAATCTTCAGGATCAACTTGAGAAGGTAAGAGTTAAGTTTACATCTCTGTATCCTATCTGTCATAGTATCAAAGTCATTAATCAATTTTGATCCTAAGTAGTATTAAAGTAGATGTAAATTTTAACTTTTCTGAGGCAATACAAAGATAGATGATCCAACCACAAAATAACATATACTTACGGAGTAAGATGAGATATTAATGAGTATTTGTAATCTTACAATTAGAAAATACAAAAAGTTTGTCATATGGTTGTACATATATTATGTAATACCAATGTAACATTTTTAACTTGTTGATTGGTTGTTTTTGCCGTATAGACACAGTCTTAATTTGTGTCTTTTGAGAACACAGGTTGTTAGCCTTTAATTTTGGAATACAGCTGAAAACACTGGAAATAAAGATTCTGACTTATCCCTTTAGGGCAGGAGCTATATTGGACAGACACTCTATAAACTAATTTTTCTATTTACTTTAAATTTAAAGGTGAACTCATAGGGTGTTTATTTTCTGCCAAGACCTGTGTTCATGGTTCCCTATTTTTTCTGCAGCAGTTAATGACATCATTAACACCTACATCTGTTACAAGGGAAGCAGAGAACCCTGAATTCAGAACTTGGCATATAACTTGGCAGAAATTGGCTTATTTCCATTTTGTATTAAGTATCATTTTGTTATCTGTGGATTTGTAGACATTATTTCTATCAAACATTTTATTTATGTGAACACTCAAAAAACAGGCTTACTAATTACTTTTATCAAAAGTAATATGCTTTAGACCAGCATCTTCTCACACAAGAATTCTGTTTCAAAGATATTTTTAGTTTCTACAGGAACACATTTTAAAAGTTTAGAGTTAGAAACAAAAATATATAGAGACACTTTGATGTACTTTTTTGTTTTCTAGGCAATTCTTTTGAATGATTTTAAAAAATCTTTGTGTGGTATTGCTAGAGATTTCAATTCTGTTTTTATAACCTGGCTAGTCAACACTTTTTCTTCTTTTAAAAGTATTTGTAACATGAAACCTAACATGTGTTCCAGTTTCTGTAGTCCTTACATTGTATATTTGTTATTTTAACTTAACACATTTATATTGACTTAAAACTGGTGAGCGATCTATAAAAATATGTCAAAATAAATCTCCTCACAGACATGTATTTGTAAATTAAATGAAAGTAGAACAAAAAACCAGCATTAATTAATTAATTTCATTAATTTGAAAAACATTTTTTGCATAACCATTGTGTAATTCAGGTTCTCCAAAGAAACAGAACCATCACTCTGTGTGTGTGTGTGTGTGTGTATGTATGTGTGTATCTGTCTGTGTATATATATTAAGGAATTGGCCCATGTGATTGTGGAGGCTTTACTAGTGTAAAATCTGATGGGACAGGCTGACAGGATGGAGAATCAGGAAAATTCCTACTTGCCCTGGGAGGTCAGCTTTTTGTTCTGTTCAGGCCTTCAGCTGATTAGATGAGGACTACCCACATTGTGGAGCATGATCTGCTTAGTTCACCACTTTAAAAGTAAATCTTACCCAAAAACACTCTTGCAGAAACACCCAGAATAATGTTTGACCAAGTATCTGGGCACTGTGGCCCAGACAAGTTGACATACAAAATTAATCATCACACTCACTAAATGCCAGACACTTAAAAATGACTGATTTTGATAAGATGACTGAAACTTGGTCTCTGCACTCAAGGAGGTGATCTTTCTTTAAGTGCAGGGAGTGAGGAATTTTAACCATATAACAAAACTATAGTATCCCAGAACCTAGAGAGCATGAGGATGAACTTGGGAAGTCAGGAAAAGAAGCTGAGGTCACTGTTATTATGCGAAGTAGAAAGTTTGAAGAAATGCGCATATAAGATTTGAACATGAATGTGAATTGATCTGGTTTGCATTCTTCAAAAGATACCTCTGTTAAGTAATGTGGAGCATGGATTTGAGCAGAGTGAAACCAGACAGCAATGCCAGTCAGGAGGCAGCCAGAGTTGTTTAGGTAAGAGATATTGAGGGTCTGAACTGAGACAGTGAAGGTAGAGAGGAAGAAAGGAAAGACTCCAGAGATATTTCAGAAATGTAATGGGTAAGATTTGAATAGCAGATAAGATGCATTCAAGATACAGGAAAAAAGAGGAGGAAAGACCACCTGCAAAAAGGAATAGAGAATGACCACTAGGTCAGATGCTGCAGAGAGATCAAATAAGAGAAGGACTGAATATATTGATTTATCAGTAAGATGACTTTTGATGAGTGTGGCAAAAGCAATTTTTAAAACCAGCTAAAACAGGATTTTTTTGTTTGTTTTTTTGAGACAGAATCTAGCTCTGTCATCCAGGCTGGAGTGTAGTGGTGCGATCTTGGCTCACTGCAACCTCCACCTCCCAGGTTCAAGCGATTCTCTCTCCTCAGCCTCCCGAGTAGCTGGTATTACAGGTGTGTACCACCATACCTGGCTGATTTTTTGTATTTTTAGTAAAGAAGTGGTTTCACCATGTTGGCCGGGCTGGTCTTGCTCTACTGACCTCAAATGATCTGCCTGCCTTGGCTTCCCAAAGTGCTGGGATTACAGGCGTGAGCCACTGCACCTGGTTGGTATTTCTTAATTATTTGGTAGAAGTTACCACTGAGGGCTTTTGGGCTTAGAATTTTCTCTGTGGAAAGGTTTTTTAACTACAAACTCAGATTTTAAAAATAAATAGGGTTACTTAGGTTACCTACTTCTGCTTGATTGAACTTTGGTAGTTTTTGTCTTTCAAAGAATTAGTTTATTTCTTCTAAGTTGTTGAATTTACTGGTATAAAATTGTTTGTAACGTTCCTTTTTTCTTTTAATCGTGGGAGAATCTGTAACATTCCCTTACTCTTTTAGTAGTGGCAGAATCTGTAATGATATTCACTTTCATTTCTGATATTGATTATTTCTTTTCTCTTTTTCTTCTGTTCAGTTTAGCTAGGGGTTTTATAAAATTTTAAATCTTTTCAAACAATTAGGTTTTAGTTGCATTGATTTTTCTCTTTTTCTATTTTCAGTTTTTTTTTATTTCTGCTGTTTATTTTATCCTTCACTGGATTTTGTTTTTATTTTTTTGTTCATTTCTAATTTTGTAAGGTGGAAGTTTAGGCTATATATCTGAGAACTTTCCTTTTTCTAATATAAGCATTTAATGCTGTGAATTTTCTTTAAGCACTGATTTAGCTCTGTCCTACACATTTTGACAAGTTGGGTTTTCTTCTTTTTGTTTTTTTAACATCTGGGATACACGCTGTATGGGTTTTTACTTTCATTCAACTCAAAATATGGTCTGATTTCCCTCTTGATTTCTTCTTTCAGGCCCTATATCTGTTATGATTGCTTGTTTTGTTCAGTGTTAAAGTCTCCAACTATAAGTTTGGATTTTCCTACTTCTGCTTCTTTCAGTTTTATTAGTTTTTGTTTTATGCATTTTGAAACTTTGTTATTATATATATGTACAATTAGTGTTACGTCTTTTTGATGACTTGACCACTTTTATTGGATATTTCTTTTTATTCCTTGTTCTGAAATCTGTTTTGTTTGATATTAATATAGCTACTCCAGTTTTATTTTGACTGGTGTTTGCATGGGATATTTTTTCCCTGTGTTTTACTTTTAGCCTATCTTTAAATTGGTTTCTTTTAGAAAGCATATAATTGGGTCTTGTTCTTTAAAATTTAATTTGACAAACTTTGCCCTTTAGTTATGGTGATTAGACCATTTGTACTTACTGAAGTTATTGAGTTGTTGTATTTAAACACACCATTTTATTAGTTGCCTTTTTTTTTCCATTTACTCTGTTTACTTTTTTTCTTCTTTGACCTCTGTTGTGGTCACATATGTTACTTTTCTAAGTTTCTCTGACCTCCTATTGTGGCTATACATTTTAGTTTTCTATATTTTTTAAACCCTACAACTCATTGTTACTAATTTTGCTTCATAAATAGTTATTGTCTTAAGTGATTAAAATCAACAGAAAATGCCTTTTATATTTACTCTCATTTTGATTATTCTCAATATCCTTCATTTATTTGTGTAGATTCAAATTTCTTTCTGGTATTATACCCCTTCCTTGCTTGAAGGACTTCCTTTAATATTACTTATTTTAGCAGATCTGTAGGCAGTGCATTCTCTCAGCTTTTGTTTGTCAAAAAGTCTTTATTTCACTTTCTTTTTTTTCTTTATAGGTTTTATTATACACAAAGTGCGGGGGGTGGGGCGGGGGACTCAGACCTTCTTGGCAGCTGCTTTCTTCATGGCAGTCAGGATACTGCCTCAGCTCCTCTTGCTTCCTGTTGGTGCATATGTGTGTTTTCATTCTTTTCTTAATGAACTTGAGGACCCACTTGTCCTTGGAGACTTTGAGCAGCTTCATGGCATGCCACTTCTACAGGGGAAGCCACACACCTCCCAGATGATGTCTTACACAAGCTTTGTGTGCTTGATGAGGTGTCCAGGGTGGCAGCCCTGCCTCAGCTTGCTTATATTCTTGTTCACCGTGGGCCCTGGTTGAGGCCTGTGGCCATATGGTAATGCAGAACTATGGCTGCTGCTCTTCAGTGACTGCTGTAGCAGAAAATTTCACTTTTTTTTTTTCTTTTTTAAGCCTCCAATGAATCACCTTCATTTTTGAAAGTTGTTTTTTTTCTGAATATAGGATTCTGGGTTTCTTGTTTCTTTTAGTACTTTAAAGATCTTGCTCCATTGTCTCGATAGGCATAATTTTCAGTGTAAAGTCTATTGTAATTCTTACTTGTTCTTGTTGATGTATTTTTTTTCCTTTCTCAGCCTTCAATATATTTCTTTTCTTTATTTTCCAGCAGTTTGGCTGTGATGTATCTAAATTTGATTTTTTTTTGTTTCTTCCTTTCTTTCTTCTCTGCCTCTGTACTCTTTCCCCACCCTTCTTCCTCCCTTCTATTTTTCTTCCTTCTCCTTTTCCTCCACCTTTTCTTCTTTTCCTTCTTATCCTCTTCCTTCCTTCTTCTCATTTTTTCTCCTCCTCCCCCTACTTCCTTCTCCTCTTTCTTTTTTTTTAAATTTTATTTTGTATTATACTTTAAGTTCTCGTGTACAGGTGCACAACGTGCAGGTTTGTTACATATGTATACATGTGCCATGTTGGTGTGCTGCACCCATTAACTCATCATTTACATTAGGTATATCCCCTAATGCTATCCTTCCCTTCTCCCCCCTCCCCACAATAGGACCCGGTGTATGATGTTCCCCTTCCTGTGTCCAAGTGATCTCATTGTTCAATTCCCACCTCTGAGTGAGAACATGCGGTATTTGGTTTTCTGCTCTTGCGATAGTTTGCAGAGAATGACGGTTTCCAGCTGCATCCATGTCCCTACAAAGGACACGAACTTATCCTTTTTTATGGCTACATAGTATTCCATGGTGTATATGTGCCATCTTTTCTTAATCCAGTCTGTCACTGATGGACATTTGGGTTGATTCCAAGTCTTTGCTATTGTGAATAGTGCCGCAATAAACATACGTGTGCATGTGTCTTTATAGCAGCATGACTTATAATCTTTTGGGTATATACCCAGTAATGGGATGGCTGGGTCAAATGGTATTTCTAGTTTTGGATCCTTGAGAAATCGACACACTGTTTTCCACAATGGTTGAACTAGTTTACAGTTCCACCAACAGTGTAAAAGTGTTCCTATTTCTTCACATCCTCTCCAGCACCTGTTGTTTCCTGATTTTTTAATGATTGCCATTCTAACTGGTGTGAGATGGTATCTCATTGTGGTTTTGATTTGCATTTCTCTGATGGCCAGTGATGATGAGCATTTTTTCATAGTCCCAG